>NC_080835.1:112597665-112940165 GCF_030435755.1 Ochotona princeps | reverse complement strand
CCCCGCCCTCCCTGCACACTGTGGAATCACAGGAGGAGCGACAAGAGAGACCAGCTGGTTGCAAAGCCTCAAATATTTACTGTCTGCCTCTTTGTAGAGGTTTGCTGGCCCTGGGCTGATGCAGCATGAAGTTGCTGGAGTGGGAGGAGAATGAACAGAGATGCAGCCCAGGCTGGGTCCTGATGCCATTGCCATTCTGCCCACAGCCTTTTAATGTCCAATGTGCAGAGGGCACTGCGCTAACATCTGGGATTTTCTGTGCATGCCAGGGTTCTGCAGTGGGGCGCACCCTGTAACATGTGGAAATGTGCTTAGGAGGTCCACGGCACATGATGAGGAGTCACTGCCCTGAGGAGGTGCTGGTGGGGACCAGTGTTCCTGCTTCCTCCCTGTTTAGTGTAAAGGGCACCATGTCTCTGATCTGCCCATCAGACTAGGTGTGCTGGACATGGGGGCCAGGCTCGGTGAGGACTCCTTTGCTAGCTTCTGTCATGCCTTTTCCTGTTCACTTCTCCTCTGCCCCACTGAGGTCTCCTCAGGTCACTCCTGAAACAAACACCTGACATCTGAACTCTTAGTTCAGAATCTGCTCTGAAGGGAGCCTCATCATCCAGGTACGACCAGCAGTTTCATTTGAGAGTCCCCATCCCAGGCCTGAATTCCCAGGGTGAAGACGAGGCTTAATCCTCTGCTCTGATCGATTCTGGACGCACATGGCGATCTTCCCTGCTGTGTCTGCCTTATGGGGTATCGCACGCCTAGTGGTGGAAGATTGAGTTCCCCTGCACATCTGTTGGCCTCTTACCCTGGGAACAAGGCCCAGACAATGACAATATCTGTCTTGTCACCTGATGAGCTTGTTTCTTCCCTCCTCACACAGAGCTATGCAGGGAAAAGAATTAATTGAGAGGAGTGACAGTCCTGGCCTGCTGGTCTACCTCCACGAGCTGTTGTGTGGGGATGGAGGCGTGGCCGGTCAGCTACTTCCACTGTACTTTCGTTGGTGTACAATCCCAGCTGGTCTGAACCTGGGGTGGCTATGCATCCTGCGCCTGCCTCTCAGGGGGTTTCCAAATTAAAACGCAAGCTTTAAGTAAGCGCTGTCCTTTCCTGGGGATTGCTGACGGCTGGAGAAGACGCTGCCTCATTAATGGGAACATAAAGAGAGGAGGAAGCCGGGCAAACTGCCTCACAGAGAGACAAAGAAAGCTTTCTTACAGAGACAGGGAAGAGACCGCGCAGGCTGCCGTTTGGGAATACAGGGAACCATGGACCATTCTGCAAATCAAAAACAAGAGGGAAGGGACACAACAGAGAAAGAGAGAAACAAGATAAGAAAGAACAGGCAAGCAAAGGAGGAGGAGGAAGTGAGAGGCTGCTAGTGTGAGGGAGGATTCAAAGGCGTGGGAGGAAGGCTGAGCGAGTATGTTCAAGCATCACTCAGCTGACGAAGGGGCAGAGAAAGCCTGTTCGGCAAAGTATGCAGAGCAGCTGTCTGCTGCTGGGGGACTGTCAGAGCCTGAGGTGTTACCAACTAGCGCAAAACACTGCTCTCACTTGGCAAGGGATTTTGGCTCACTCACGCTGGGAGCGAACCCGGGAGAGGTTGGTTGTGAGAAGGGAGGGGCGAGAGGTGTGGAGCAAGAGGTGGGTGAGGCGGGAGGTGCTAGGACAAAGCAGATCGGAGAAGGATGAGAAGACAAGGGAGAGAGAGCAAGGGGCGGTGTGGGCTGGGGAGCCAGGAAAGAGGTGTCAGGTGGTAACAGGAGGCTGTGTGCAGGATGAGTAGAGGGGGGTCAGGGAGCTGGCAAGAAAGATTTTGAAGCTTGTAAGCTAAGAGCAAAGCAGCTGATATTTCTGGAGAACCTGCCAGATGTCACGCATTGAGCAGGAGGTCATTTGTTATCTTATTTAATCCTAACACCTAGCTGGGATCACCCTGATTACGATAAATGAGGAAATGAGGCTCTGAGGATTTTAATAACTGCGCAAAAATCACACTAGGGAAGCAGAATTTGGAACTGGAACTCAGGAATAAAGGAGGCTTCCAGGTGACCCAGGATTGGCCCCCTACCAGGAATAAGTCAGGTGCTTGCCTTCAGGGTCTCTAAACTCCTGGAACCTAAGAGATTCCGGGGATGCTGGAGCAAGTAGAAACTTAGGCCTCCGACCACCAGGGGGAGCTATCTCCCCAGTTGAAATAGGAACCAAATTCATCCAAGAACTAGTAACCACAGTGGACAAAAACGCATGAATTTGTGCAGGAATTTCCTGATTACCAGGGAAGGCAAGAGCTGAAGAAGTGGAGTTGTATCCATAATTTCCATTTGATCATAGTTGATCCTGTTTGCTTCCCTCACCTAGCTTGTGGTTGCGGCCTTGTCTGAGCGCTGTGTCTGTCTGTCTGTCTGTGGCTGTCTGTCTCCCTGGAAAGGGAAGGTGTGCCTGCTTCACCTACACCAGTAGGACTGGGACTGGCATAGAAAATGGGCAAAGGGGAGGTACAAAGGGATCTCGAAGAAACATTTTTTTCCATTTGACACTGCTCAGACAGGAATGTCAAATGCTCCCTGAAAGAACTCCAAACAGCAAACTTTCTTTGTTTTCTACAGACCTACACAGAGGCCCTCACCTTCATGACTAATCTCAGGGCAGGCATTTGGGGTAGTGGTTAAGATGGGGCTTTGAACGTCTGCACCCCATAGGGGAGTGCCTTGATTAGAGTCCTGGTTCAGCTTCCTGTGACATGCAGCCTGTGGGAGGCAACAGATGGGGTGCCTGGCATCGCGATCCCTGTCAATGATGTGGATGGAATTTGGGGCTGCTGCCTTTGGCGTGGTCCAGCTCCCTGGATGTTGCAGGCATTGGGGGTGCAGGGAGAGTCTAAACCAACATCTGGATCTGTTTCTGTCTTTCCTGCTCTTAAACCCAGCCGTGACCCCTGTGGTGGCTGAGGATAGGGAGTCAGGAGCACGGGTAGGCATTCTCTGTGTCCTGGGAATGATAGTAACAAAGGCTGCCTTCCCAGGCTCTCGCCATAGTCCCCGAGACTGCGGATGTGTGGTTGGAGTGTGTGAGCTCACGCGGTTTGATGGTAGCTGCTGTTCTGCCAGCAGCTGCGTGTCCTAGCAGCTGTGCAGTGTTCGAGCTGTTGAGTGCTTCACCCTGGACCTTCCAAGCTGGCATCTCTGAGGTTTTGTTTGGAGAACTGGTCTTGGTAAAGCCTCCACAGGCTTGGGCTGGCTGTTCTCACATCCCCATGCACCCCCACTCGTGTCTTTAGGCTGTCCAACAACACGAACCTATTGGTTCCCATTTTCTTGGTGAGTTCAGGGTCATTGTCAAAGTAAGAAGTCAATTTTCATCACTGCTATCCTTCATTTTGAGCCACCACATAAAACACTTTATTGTGATTACCAAGAGTGAAGTTATTTTTCGCCGAGCCTCAGCATCTGAACTTAATAGCATGCTGTAATGCCACCCTGTGCTGATGTGTGGCATATCTAATATCCATCTTTCTTAGAAATAACAGTGTTCAAAAATTAGAAGGGACTTTAGCAGTGAAATAATTAATGTGGATAACCATCATAAACACCACAAATGGAACAAATTCAGATGGTAGTGAGCCATGATTGCTAATATGCTAACCTGTTTTGACAGAACTTTACGTTTTCCTCGGAAGGTTCATGGATGGACGTTATAATGTCTCTCTCCTTGTGACAAGAACCCTGGCCTTTTGGGGTCAGAGATTCTGTGATCTCCTCCCTGGGGAAGGCAGCATTACAGAAATATAGATGAAAAGCCGGGCAACCTGGGACAGGTCCCCTCTCCTGTTCTACCTGCTCAGAGGCTGGGTCAGGATGCAGACACTGCCCCTAGCTCCTGCACGACCTTTTTGCTTCTCTGCTTAAGGTGAAGGCAGACTGGGGCCCCCCTGGAGCTGCAGCCAGATGCCCACCTCTCCAGCTCTTGGGCAGGCAGGGAGGGGTCAAGGCTCCCTGGCCTGGCTCCGCTCTGCAGGAAGCAGTTCTTTGAAGCTTCTGGCTGCACACAAGGTGCAGAAGTTAGCTCCGAAATGCTGCACAGGAATGAAGATGCACTACAGGGAGTTGACCCTCTCTTGCAACTCCCCCTTGCCGAACGCACAGGCCAAGAGCTGAGGGCACAGGATCTAAGGAGGGACTGCTGGAGGGAAGCTTGTGGCTGCCGCTGCTGTCAGGCCAGTGGCTTTGCAAAGCACAGGACAAGGAAGGGCTGTCCGTGTCTCTGCAGCTGAGAGGCCCCCGGGTGAATGCCGTGGGGCTGTCCGTGTGAGGGAGAGCAGCCAGGACCCAGTCCTGACTTCCCTGTGGCCACCACCATAACATTATTTTTTCACTCCTCACAGCCATCTTCTGAGGTGCACGTAGTCACCTCGTATTTTAGACGAAGAAGCAGCTTTGGACAACAGGTGATTTGCCGGGTCTACCCTGAGCAGGAGGTTGCACCCTGTGCTGTGGCACCAGCCAGACGTCCGTGAAGCTGTCTCCATCTCCTTCATTAGGATGAGTGAATCTCTGTTGCAAACACTTCCCTTCAGGCTCTGGCTCAGATTCCGCACTAGAATGCTTCTTTCCTGCGTAATTGATGACTGCACGGCCCACTCAGTGGCCAACTCCTTGTTGACATGGTTGGCTGGCTCTGCCTGCTGGAATACGCTGTCTTTTCTTGGCCACCAAACAGCCATCTCCTGTGGATCCAGTCCTGTCACCTTAGAGCTGCTGCTTGTCCAGCACCTGTCCTGGGTCCTCCCATCTCTGTTGATCCCAGAAGCTACGGGATCTCAGGGGGCTCCAGTCCCTACATCCCCTCCCTAGGTTATCCGACTCAGTGCCCTGGCTTTCAGCTCCACCTGCATGCCTGACACCTTCATGTGGATGTTCCGTGGACATCTTAAATGTAACCCACATGTGTGCCTGACTGCTTTTCCACTTTCCTCTTCCTATGTGTTCCTATTCAAATCATCTGTGTCTCAAAGGCAGTTTGGTTCTTATTCTGCTCCGGCTCCATCATCAGCAACCATCTGAGTACCTCTGTTTTATCTAACACTCTCCTTCCATCTTTTCTGTAAAATAACCACCTCTCATCGTCTGTGCTCATGCTCGACAGCAGCATCATCGTACTGGACATGAGCATTTGCTTTGAAGAGATGCTTGCTTCTTATCCTGTCCCTTCCCGTCTGTTCTCAGCCCAATGCCAAGGCCTCACCTTACCTTGTAGGTGGGACCGTTGCTGCTCTCCTCTGGCCCTTTGTGGCTCAGGGTGGCTATCTCAGCGCCTTCTCAGCTTCACTCTGTTCACTTTGCTTTAGCCCAACTTACCTCCTGGTCATCTCACAAACCCACTCTCACCAACCTCTGCAAGCTCTTGTCCTTTTTATTTTCGTTCTTCCTGGTACCCCCCTTTTCTTTGATGTCACCGAGCTTCTCACAGTTCAGGTGTTTCCTGTGAACTGTTTGTCTCCATCTACTTGGAAGTGAGCTCTGTGAAGGCAGGAACTGGGTTTGCTTGCCTATTACTTCATCCCCAGCACTCAGAACAATAGATGCCTATAGTGAATGCATAGCAAGCACCTATGTAATGTTTATTTAGAGGATGAAGCTAGAACCAATGTGATTCTAGTCCCTGCCTTTCCCAGCAGCCTCCACGATGCTATTTGCACACAGGGAGCACAAGTGTGTGTCTCTGGTGGTATTGAGTTCTCAAGGCCAGCGAGGCCCCAAATCTCACAGAAGGATTTTACTATAGTAGTTGAAAATCACACTCTGAAGGAATATGCTTAGTCACACAATGTATGCAAGGAAATGAAAATATTGGTGCAATAAAAAATGTGACAAACTGAAAATTATTTTTGGTGTAGATGGAACAGATTTACTCCTAGCCCATGGTAAGTTGAGGCACTTTTGTGAGGGAGGAGGTATTATCAATGACGTTGCCAGGACAACAGAGAGGTGCCACTCTATCCCAGGCAAACCAGCCCTGCACAACTGACTGACACGACTAATGGGGAAGGGCTTGGCTTGTGCCTGTGCCAACGCTAGAGAGCTAGAGCCAGGGTTTAGGGAGACTGGGAGAAAAAGAAAGGAGTCAGAGGGAAGCTTGGGATGAGGGCCACCAAGAAAGGAAGAAGGATGGAGGAGATCTGGTGTCCCACATTCAAAGGGCAGGTGGTGGGAAGAGTTGGGGATAGGGGTCAGCTTTATATGCCAGCTAAAGGGGAAAGAACAGGTTCCTCAGGACCCAGTGGGTAGGGATCAGACGAGCAGAGAGGGAGCCACGAAATGACAGCAGTTTTGGCTGAAGGCTGATATTCCCTTGGACATAATGAACAGGAAGTACTGCAGTCACTTGAAAGGCAATTTGGGTACAGACTGACTTGATCTTTTTTTAAAGATTTATTTATTTTTATTGGAAACTCAGATTTACAGAGAGAAAGATCTTCTATCTGCTGGTTCATTCCCCAAGCGGCCACAACGGCTGGAGCTGAGCCAACCCGAAGCCATCAACTAGGAGCTAGGAACTTCTTCCAAGTTTCCCATGCAGGTACAGGGACCCAAGACCTTCAATTATCTTTTACTGCACTCCCAGGCCACAAGCAAGGAGCTGGGTGGGAAGTGGAGCATCCTGGACATGAACCGACACCCAAAAGGGATCCCAGCGCATGCAAGGCAAGGATTTACATGTTAGGCTATTGCACTGGGCCCCTGACTTGGTTTTGAACCCAGACACTCATTGACTTTGTGGGGTTGTCACTGATTATATTCATCCTCAGTTTTCCCATCTCTATAAGCTTCTTCCTTTAAAAAATTGTGAGGTATAAGCAAAAACATCCATAGAAGATGCCTACCACAACACAAGGCATGTAGAGATGCATGTCTGATAAGAGGCTGTGAGCTTGTTCTGGAAAGGGTAGAGACGTAACTGCAGAGAGATGCTTGATCTTGGCTTCCAGGGAGGGGCCAGTGGGAATGAATCTGGAACCCCACCATTATACATCCTGCAGGGGTCCAGCTGCATGCTGAAGGAGGTAAGGTGGCATGGGGCTTGGAGAGGGGCTCCTGCAGCTCACCCCTGCACAAAGGCTTCCCTGCCCTGGCCCTGACAGAGGACAGCTACCTATGAATGGCACTGGGATGGCATCTTGCAGGGGAGTGGCTTAAGCTACTTGTGCGTACTGTGGTAAGAAGACAAAGATTCCGGCAAAGTCCTTCTTTATTATCAAAATGCTCAACCTCCTTGGTTGCACCCACTGGGATCCTGAAGCTCTGCAGCAGTTTCTGTTCCCAGCCTCACTTCTGTATAGGACGCTGTGTGTGTACCTCACACTGCTGACACGCCAGTCTACTGGCGATCTTACTTTCCCTCGAGCACCTGCTATTGCTCTGTGTTCCATGCCAAACCCATCTGCCTCTACACATCCTTCTTCCAGATGTTACCTTCTTGCTGGCATCTGACCATGGCTCATTCCATCCTCCAGGGCTCTGGGCTTGCTGCTGACTCCCCATGAAAGGCTCTCCACCTGCTGCAGGAAGTCCCACCCACCAACTTGGGGATATTTTCTCTGCTAAAATTCCTCATCTTTCTATGAGCAATTCTTGCACGTGTTATTCCTTTCCTAATTTAAGCTTTCTCCTTGGCACTGATAACTATCTAACATACACTAGGGCATGCCAGGGCCTGGGGCCAAACCCAGCCCATCCTCTGCTTCTGTAAATCCAGTTTACTGGAACACAGTGATGCCTACTCAGTTACGCATTGTTTGTTTGTGGGTTGTAGTAACAGTGTTGAGTATTTGAGACAGAGACCATATGGCTCACAAAGTATGGAATATTTAAATGACCGAAGTCTGGTCATTTCCAGGAAAAGTTTGTTGACTCTCACTCTAGCTTTTGCATGCGTACACGCGTAGACACACACACACACACACACACACACTCTTATGGGAAACCTCACTAGACTGTAAACTCCATGAGAGCACAGTTTTTTTTTCAAGAGTTACAGAGTAAAAGGGAGAGACAGATGGAAAGAGAGACAGAGGGAGAGAGAGAGAGAGAGAGAGAGAGAGAGAGAGAGAGAGAGAGAGAGATGCACACTCATTCCACTGGTTCATTTTCAAATGTCCACAACAGCTGGGCTGGGCCCAGCTGAAGCCTGGCAGCTGGGAACTCATGCCAGGTCTCCCATGTGGGAAGATGGATGCCCCTTGAGCCCTTACTGCTGCTTCCCAGGTTCTGCATCAGTAGGAAGCTGGAGTCAGGAATCGGGACTGCGTATCCAGACTAGGTCCTCCAGTGTTGGGTGCAGGTGTATTGACTGGCATATTAACTCCAAGGCCAGATGTTCTCTCCAGAGAGCAAGGATTCTTAATTTTCTTCTAAATGATTGCATTTCCCCTAGCAACTCAGAAAGTATCTACTGAATGAATGTATGTTGGACATTCTACTCCTTGTTGAAAGTCAGCTCAAAGACCATGTGTTAAGGAAATGCTCTCTGTCTTCTAGCCAAGTAGCTTCTTTTCCTGCCTATTCTCACAGTGCTTTGCTTTCCTTTGTATTGTAATTATTTCTGCACAATGTATCCTCCTCTCATTATAAGGAAAGCTCCACATGGGATCTCAGTCATGAAGTCATCATGTGTCCCAAGATGGAATTGGTCTTTCTCCCCTAGATTCCTCTCATGGCCTCACATTGCTCATGGTGCTGCAGCACCTGGCACATGTCAGACCACTCCCTTGCCTGAGAGCCACTGAGCAGGAGGTGTGCTTGTCTCCTCTCCATACCAAACATCTAGCTCAGAACCCGCAGCACTGGCACACAATAGGTGCCCTGTGAACTGAAACCTCACAGCCCTCCTGGAAGAGGTGGTACAGGTTTAGAACAGGGCAGACGGCAAAGGGAACAGGGTTGCACTGGAGAGTGCATAGAGCTGAAGGAGGTTGCAGAGAGATGGACAAAGAGGGGAAAGCCCACACTCTGCCCACCTCTGCCATGGAGAGGTGACAGAGATGGAATCCTCTGCTTGGCCTCCTGTTGTGCATGCACTACGGCACCAGCATGCAGTCCAGGCCAACATTTACCTCGTGCCTCTTTCAGCAGGCAAGTGGGCATTTCTGGGACTCTTTTCTGTATTTCTAATAGCAAAGCTCTACTGGATCCCAGTTCAGGCAAACGTGACCTTCCCTGATCTGTGTCGTGAGATTTTCTATCTTACAAGCATGATGATAGCTGATTTGTTTATATACATAGTACTTAAGCCAATGATTGCATAGTAGATGTTTAGTTAATTCCTTTTAAATTCCATGAATGATATGATGTGGAAAAGGAAAGGGGGAGGGAAGGAAGAGAAAAAGGAAGAAAGTGAGTCACACATGTGCTGCACTTGGTAAACAAACCCAACAATCAAGAAAACACTCAGAATATTTTAAAAGAGGGAGTAAAAATCATCATGATTTTCTTCCTGCCTAGAGTTTCTTGGAATTTTCATCTATTCAAGAACATAATTGCAGAAAACTAAAGTGATGATCTGATTTCTTTCATAAAGCTCCGTGATAATTAAAGGAATAAGCAGTCAGTGGACCACACATGATAGAAAGGGAAATGCTGAGCTGTTCCTCTGGGCTGCCTTGTTGTCAAATTCAAGTCTTCTCCTGCACATGCAGAACATCTCTGTCCCCAGCCGCTCCACGCATGAACCATAAGACAAGTAAGTACAGCGTGGAACATCACTGCCACCTTGGGTGGGCTGCTTATGTCATGCCAGGGGACGATAGCTTTCTGTGTAGGATTTATCAATATAGTCTCATTAAGGTCAGCTCATTCTGCTGTACTTTAACCACGGGGGCTGTGACACAGTAAACTCTGCCATGGGGCCCTGATCCAGTGCATGGGCAGAAGTCGCAATACCTACTTTGCATGCACTCAGGCACACTTCCAGTCATGGCTCATCTTTCTCGCATGGACAAGATGCAGAGGGAGCAAGCAGCCAGACAGACACCCTGAAGGTTCTGGGCCATGTCACTCCCCATCAGGCCTCTGCACAGATCCCGGTCCCAGCTAGGAAGGGCTACTGATGCGGTGGGCGGGCTTTGTGAGGTTCCAGCTGCAGCAAAGCCTTTCTCTGCCCGACTGCTGCAGAACTGTTAGCAGCCGTTCTGTGGATAGGTCAGGCTGGCACTGAGTCCAGGTATGGGCTTTAGCTCCGTTCATTCTTGAGACTTCCTGTGAGTTCTAAGATGGGGATATACAAGGCTGAGACCTGCTTCTGAGCCAGCAGTTCTTACTAGACTTTTGTTTGAAAAAGATTTCTTTACTTATTTGAATGACAGGGTGACAGTGAGAGAGAGAGAGAGAGAGAGAGAGAGAGAGAGAGAGAGAGAGAGATCTTCCATCTACTGGTTCACTTCCTAAATGATCACAACAACCAGGCTAGGCCAGGAAGACACCAGAAGCCCAGAACTCCAGAACACCACTAGGGTCTCCTGTGTGGTTGCCAATTACCCATGTACTTGATCATCTTCCTTTGCTTTTCCTGGCATGTTAGCAGGGAGATGGAAAGGAAGCTGAGCAGATGGGACTTGAACTGGAGCTCTCATGTTGAACTGCGTGACTGGTGGGTCACAGAGTGGTGACAATGCTCCCGCCTTCCTTCTTGGCACAGAGCAGTGCGTCAACTAATCCTTCATTCATCCAACAATGCACCTTGCTGTGCTAAGAGGTATGCTAGATGTGGAAGCAGCTGCTTTCATTTATTTTCTCAGATGAAGAGACTGAAGTTTAGAGAGGGGAGTGGTTTGCCTAATGTAACTCATCTAGGGGATGTGTTGTCTTCTGGCACCTGCCCAGTGGTCTTCCCAAGTTACCCAGGTTGGAAACAACATGCAGACTAGGTGGGGGGATGCCAGAAAAGGGAGAACACAGGGGCTGTTGCCCAAGCCTGTGGGTGCCCATGGAGGCGGCGGGCCAGGAGGATGCGTGGCCCAGAGTGACAGATGGGGGAGGACAGTGTGGTGCTGGCGGTGCCACAAAGCATTAATCTCAAGGAGATGCTACTGCTCTGCAGAGACTTCCCCTCAGTGCGGCGAGATCAAAGATACAGTGTCTTTGGCAGAGTGTGCTATCAGGAGCGATCAAAGCACAACAAAAGGGTTCATCTCAGAGCCTGTGTGTTAGCAGCCTGACTGGCTGAGTGTGGGCGCAAATGGCACCGTTGTCCTCAGTCCTGCTTTGGGACCTGGGCTAACACTTGCCTGCACCTGTCATCTGTTTCTGACATCTCCTTGTATCTCGCTGTGGCTTGTCCGTAGTTTGCCGCTGCTCATTCGTGAGCTGGCCAACTTCACATTTTCTTCCCCATGCGTGCTCATGTCACACAAGTGGCAGCTTTTGTGCCTGCCTTGGATTACCTCTGCATGGGAGCCGTGCTTGTCGGGAGGAGATGGTGCAGCCACCTGCCACAGCTCCTGTTGCAGAGGTCATGGAAGGGGCAGTGAGGGCATGTGCAAAGATGGTGGCCTTCTGTCCCTCAGGTCAAGCAGGGCCAAGATGGTACAGGGCCATCTCAGGCCGTCTCACCTTCCTTACCTGCCACTTCCCTTTGACAGCGGAAAGTTCTTTTTAGTGTTCTCAGTCTGAGAAGAAAGCTACATAACTTCTAAGTATATGAACGTGCTGAAGTCCCCTGGCTTAGTGCTGACCTATCCCTGGAGGCCTGGCCATCCATGCTAAGTCAGAAGGCTCACAGACCATGGGGCTGCTGGCTGTCCATCGGGCATGTCCTTGTCCCCTTGCCCTTAAGAGTAGCTGACCATCCAGCCCTCGGGGAGCTATGTTTTTCTTGTATTACTTCTAATCTCTCTGTCTGCCTCACAACGTAGAGAATTTGATTTTCTCCTCCAAGGAAATCAGATTTGCCTCCATTTGAGGCCTTTTCACCGTTGCTACTGAGACATACATGGGCTCTGTGAGAACAGGGCCTAGCAGGGGCTTGCTGAGGGCATAGGCCCAGGGACACAGCAGTGCCAAGCAGCTGAGGTCTCACCAATGCAGCTGGAAATAGCCACAGGCAGCATGGTTCTGGTGCTGGACTTGGGAATGCGGTGATGAGCAGACCCAGGGAGGAGTGAACACATCTCATTATAGCTCCGAGCATTTCTCCACCTGGGAGCCCACCCTGAGCCGCTCTAGGAGAATCACACACACTTTGAAGCAGAGCTCTGGAGTCTGTTGGTGGGGTAGGTCTTCAAAAGATCCAATTAGAATGCATGTTTTACAAACAGTATGTGTGGATTTCAAATGCTTGTGCACCAAAATAAATGCATTTTTTGATTCTACTTCCCCACAAACTTTGCAAAGTATTTGCATATCCCCAGGAGAGATTTCACTGTCCTCAGGATGCTCTTTTTCTCACCAACTCTTCGACTCCCTCTGACTCTTCACTAATTGCAGCTGGACCCATGGGCAGAAGAAGCCCAGCTTCTGCTGCCAGCAGCTCTGAGAAGAGTATGCAGCATGCTATACATGGCAGTGGAACACAGCAATCCATTATTGGTTAAAGTTGGGAGCAACAGGGCAATGATTCTGCAAGGTCATGCCTCAGGTGAACAAGTTTCGGCTGTCATAGCCACAATTGCCAGCCCTGTGGAGTCATTAGGACTATAGGGGACACCAGGACAGAGGACTCATAAATAACTTTATAGCCTTGGACTGCTTTTGTGAAGCCACGGGCCTCAGTGTTAAATCTGCACAATGGAGAGAAATAGCACCTATCTCTTGTGGGTGCTACCTGGATTAATGCTGTCCATAGCATGGTGCATGTGTTCCTATGGAACATGCAAGCACATATCCCATTATACTAAAGTGCATTGTATGTGGATGCATTTCTGTCACTAGGGTGTAGGCTTTTAGAAGGGGTAGGGACATGTCCTACTACATAAAGCAAGTGGCAAGTGTCCCAATCCCTACGGAGCTCAGTGGAGCCCAGAGGAGGAGTGTTAGACTGCTGGCTGCTGACTGCAAAATGACTGATAGTTTCTAGGCTGACATGAGTGCCAGCCTAGGTCCCATGAAAACATGGGCAATCTTGACTCTGTGTAGGGAGGGGAAGGGAGATAGAAGCGCCGAGAGCTTATTGGTGAAGGGAGGCCGTTAAGAGGGCAAGGGGCAGACCTAATGCAGTGAGTAGCTTGTTCTCTGTGACTGAAGGCTCCGGACCCCCAGGACCTTCTGCTCCATTGGGTGATTGCAGGGCCTCTCTCCTTCCTGCACAGATATAAACAATGCAAACTGGGGTTACTCCTCGGGACTCTGCTTCTGGCAAATGCTGCCCTGTCCTCAGGGAGCTATTTGTAGGGAAGAGGGATGAGGCCTCAAACATCCAAGGATGGGGTTGGCGGGGCTGTGAGCTGTCCAGGTGCTGAGGAGACAAGGGGGGAGGTACCTTTTGACAGCAGGCCTGGGAAGTTACAGATGCAGAGTGGACGCAGGTCAGGAGGCAGGAGGTGGGCCTCTCCCTTCAGGTGTAGCAGAGTGTCTGTTTCCAAGTCCAACCGACGTCGGGAGGTAGAACTAAAAGATGCTAAGTGGATCAAAGAGATGGCCAGAAAGGAATGCCTAAGAAGGTCTGGCAAAATCTTTCTTGGGAAACAGGAATTCAGAAGCTCAAGAGTGCTGGTTTAATCACCAACGTGATAATTCTGGGGGAAGAGAGGTAGTACTTAGAAAACATGAGAACAGTGAGAAGAAGAAGAAAGAGAAAGTGGAGCCTGGTGGCGATGGAAGCTATCAGCGAGGGTCACTTCAGGGATATCTTGCAGGAAAAGCAGGAAGTCGAACATGGGGCTGTTGCACCAGAGGAGCTGCAGCTGGAGGCCGCACAGAGCTGGAAACACAGACAGAATCAATGTGCCAGCAGGTGTTTCTCGTCCCCAGCATTGGGGAGTGATTAACCTTAATGTGCCAGGGGATTATCCAGGTAAACCACTGACAGGTGAGATATGAGAAAGCTCCCTAGCATTTTGCTACTGGAGCACAGACAACAAGGGAGTTCAGGGGTGGGTGTGGGCCTGAACCACCCTCCCTAGACATTTCTGGGGCCCAGGACCCTCTCTTAGAGAGGCAGCAGCCCAGGCCCTGCCACACACGCTTGGTGGTCTGTGAGCTCAGGAGGCCATTGCAGTTGGAAGCACAAGGGAGCAACTGCTGATGAACATGAATGATCATGGTGAACATGTCTTGTGTGTGGCTGGAGCCACCCGCTCTCGGGTCAGTCCTTTGAGGGACTTGACAGATGCCGCCCTCCCTTTACTTCCTTGGTGTTTCTGCTAGTCTTAGCTCTGGGTGGCTTCCTTCTTCCAGGAACTCTCTTTTGTTGTCTTCCTTCCAGGGCATCCTCTCCTGATTGTCCCTCTTCAGATGTCCATTTCCGCATCTTGTTGAAGTCCCTGGATTCTACCACACTTAACCTGCTTCGCTCCATCCCCTTTCCCTGGGGTAGTCTCTTCGCTCTCTGATATCCCCACCCAGCCCTGACACACGTATCTGTGACACCCTCTCCACAGGGTGTCTCTACTCCAGGGCCTAAGACCCAATTTAAACCCTCCCACTTTGCATGGTAAGTCTGACTCACCGGCTCTTCTCACTTTCTCTGCGCCAGGGTCATCCTGTCATGGTCCATCCTCAGGGCCTGCCATGGACTCTGGGCTCTCTCACTTCATCACATAGTCCCATCACCCTAGCTTCTCAGGGTGTCTTCATTCTGGTCACAGCTTCACATCCCTGTGCACATCCTGCCTTGATAATTTTCCTTAGCTCAGTGGCTCTCGGTTAGGGTGATGTCGCTGCCCACAGGACGTTTGGCAGTGTCAGGGGAAATTTTTGATGTTCATCACAGAGTGCTTGCCCCTGATCTCAAATGGTTGGAGGTCAGGGCTGTTGGTGGACATGGCACAATACACAGAGCAACTCTGCTAGCTGAGCAGGAACAGTCACAAGTGTTGATACCGCCAAGGGAAATGAACCCAGGCCTAGAAATTGCACTGTTTCCCGAGTACTCCCTCTGAGAGTAGGTTCCCCTTTAAGCCATTCTCTCCACTCCCTTCTGAAATAAGCCAAACTGGTCTACACAGCTCTGTTTCTTAGCCATGCAGCAGATTTTGCCAAACTCCATTACCTAGCCCTCACCTACCTCTCCACCCTCACCTTTCTCCTCAATCCTATGCCCCAGCAAAACCAGCTAATCTGCAGTTCCTGGAGAAATCCTGCTCTCTCACACTTTTTGGCTTTTGCCCAAGTCTCAAATGACCCTCTGGCCAGGGCCCATCCCACTGTGTCCATAGTCTATTATCTGGCTGGAGCTTGCTCAGGCCTTCAAGACTGAGCCCAGACATCCACTCCAGGGAAAGGACTTCTCCGTGGGTCTACTGTAAGTGGTGAGTTTCGGTGCTACATCTCCCATGTCTGCAATCATCTCGAGGTCACAGAGGAACGTTTATGTGTCTATCAGTGCACGGCAAGGGTCCAGCACCATGTTCAGTGAGTGAACCGTATTACAGGAAGGTGGCTGTGCCAGTTTGCACGTCTTGTTGCTGGCAGGACCTGATTTGGCATTTAAGTCTTTCTATTTCCAAGCTGTACTCTGCTCCCAAGCCCTGATGTTTCCAACGAGGTCACCTTTATGTCTTGAGCCACTTGACCATGGAGTCCACAGTTAGAGGAGAACAAGAAACTAATCATCCTTGGCTGCTGCTGCCTCTCTAAGGGTTTCCATTTATTCTGCAGCTGAAAGACAAGAGCCTGGCCCCCCAGCATATGCTGGATCAAAAGCACAAGAACAAAAAGGATTGTAAAAGGAAGATGCTGGAAACAGTAGCGACTTTGATGCAGGCAACTCTATGAGGAAGCAGCCGAGGACTGTGCCCCAGCAGCAGGGAGATGGAGAAGTCGCTGCTGGAAGGTGAGTGACGGATGGAAGGAAGGCAGGGGCCTCTTGCTGCGCTGGGGGCTTCCAAGAGCTGTAGGAAGGGGTGTGGGGGCCTCACTAATATCATTTTATTCTGCCCTGCCTCAGGCATTTACAAGGCGGCTCCTCCAGAAGCCTAAGGATTCCTACAGGACTGGCCGTTTGAGCCAGAGGCTTGAGAAAGAGGATTGCGCACCATAGCTAGAATAATGTAGTAATTAATGGGAAACTACCATTAGCAATGAAATGATTTCATATTATAATGTGATATTTAAGAAATTGATGTACTGAGATTTAGAGATGCAGCAATGTTTAAATCCTATCTGTGAAATAACTACCCCCTCCTTGTGAGGCCCCCTGCCAAAAGACTGAAACAATGGTCTGTGGCTGCCTGGGCTTGAGCCCAAGACTCTAGAACTCTAAGGTTAGAGAGACTGCACTCAGTTTTCTATCAGACCGCTGAGGACTGCACTACTTCATAACAATAACGAATCCAGTGCATCTGTCAGCTCCAGGATAGCTGTGACCAGAGACAACAACAGAATAAATATTTCCCTCTGATTCCTGGTCTGCACTTGAACCTGTACAACCTCTGGCCTGGCTGTCATCTCTGAGGACGCACAGAGGAGAAGATGCTGTTAGGAAGGTGACCTCCTCGTTCTGGGGAGAAAATTTTCCCCACAGAATGTCCTGTGTCCCTGGGGAATGTAGAGCAGAAAAGTCAGCAACAAAAGCCCTTATGTCCCCAGAAAACCAAGCAAAGCAGAAGATGGCAAGAGTCTGGGATCTCGTCTCAAGAATGGTACTTACAGGGTAGGTGTTAGGCCTAGCCTGTAAGATGTCTGCATTCCACATGGAGGTTGATTCCCAGCTACGGCTCTTGAATCCACTTTCTGCTGATGTAGACCATGGGAGGGCCGGTGCTGGCGGGTCAAGCAATTGGCTTCCTGCCACACATTTGGGAGACATGTTAGGCTTCCTGGTTCCTGAGGTTGGCAGACCCAGTCCTGACTATGAAGAAAAGCATTTCGGGAGTGAGCTGGTAAACAGGACCTCTGCTATCTGTCTCTCAAAACACCAAACCAATCCAAAAATACTCATGTGTTTGGTTTTAGACCCTGAATAGCTTGCTCGTCCATTGTACAGTGCCAAAGACTTTCTGCACAATGCAGTGTGGCAAGAGGAAGCTTTCAGGCTTTGCCGTGGCTCCTGAAGCCCATGGAAGCATGTTGAGATCTTCTGAGCCTTGCACTTGTGAAGAGGAAAGCCTTCCAACTCCCAGGGGGTAGTTTCTAGAACCTTTGCTAAAAAGTCAGTTAGGCTATTTTACGGTTTCACTTTGGCTTTGGGTTGAACTTTCCCAGATGCTTCAAAGCAAGATGGATAAGCCTTTTCAGAGGTGGCAGCAACTCCCGAGGCCATGCACACAGTTGGAACTCGGCAGTGTCTTTGAGGAGAGGGCTGAGGCACAGTGAGGGCTGAGGCACCCTCTCTGAATGGCCTCTCGTCTCTCAGCCCCCTAGCAAAGCTGAGGCCTCCACTCAGGACACCTTCACCATCTTCCAGGGCCTCCCTCCGCTCCCTGGGGACGCAGAGTACTGGTAAGATCAAACTGAGCTGCGCGTTCCCAAGGATCTCCATTCTTTTCTTCTCCCTGTGAGCTGTCACTTGCTGTAAAAACGATCATTGATATTCAGCCATTATACTTCCATAATCATTAATATTCCTAAAAGGCTTTTGGAAGCACATTTATACAAGGCGACATGATCAGTTCCTGCATTTACTTTCAATTTAAATAACGGTTTTAGCCAGGGTTTTGATGTGCTGTTTACTTTAATTATGGTTCTGCCCCTATCCGTGTCTTGACACAGTGTCATTTAATATTTTATGAATTTCCCTTAGTCCTTTCTCCTTCTGATGTGTGTGATTCTAAGGGGCTGCTGATACAATTTTTTTAAGCTTGCACTTTTAACTTTTCTGAAGCTCGCTGTAAACGAGATGTGGCATGTCCACGAGTTCTCTTCCCCAGTGATAATGGCAAGGAATAAATAAACCAGCAGACATCTGCTTCACCAAGCTGGCATGGGGATGCCAGGGAGCTCGGTGCCTGCTGGGACTCTGAGTGATAAGCCAGTAGCTCCACACAAGGTAGGGAGCAACCTAGAAGGAATCAGAGGCTATTTCTCAAGTGTGATGCGGTGGCCCGGACCCTGGGGATCCCCAGCAGAGAACTTCCAAACAGAAACCTGCATTAAAAAATATTTTTATTTAGTTCTATTTACATGAACGAGAGAGAGTCTTCCATTTTCTGCTTTACTCCCCAAATGCCTGCACAAGCCAGGGCTAGGTTAGGCTAAAGCCTGGCGCCCAGAACTCAGTTTAGATCTCCCACGCAAGGTGGCAAGAATCCAGTGTTTGGAGTCATCACCTACTGACATTTGGGTGCATTAGCAGGAAACTGGATTGGAAATGGAGCATCTGAGACTTGAGTTGGAACTCTGATAAGGGATGCATGTGCCTTAAGTGGTGACTTGATTTGTTGGTGACAGTATCTGCCACAGCATTTACATTTTAACAAGATGCCCACCTGATTTGCTTGCACATTGCAATTTTAAAAGATCTGCATTGAAGGAATTCAGTCAGTGAGTGTGAAGAATGTAGTTTCTTCTGAGCTGCTGCCCCCCAAATACCTGGCTTTTATGGGGAAAGAGCTTAAGTTCAGAATCTGTGGCAGATTTTGGGACCATTTCTAAACCAGTGCTTCAAATCTTGCCTTCTTTACCTGTCCTGAGAGTCTCCCTAATTTTTTATTGCTCCATTCATTTATTGATTCATCATGGTTTGTTTCCTTGACTTGATGCAGCCAATTGACCCCCAAAGCCATACAGTAATGGTGCTAAGAGGAATGGTGTTACCAGAATGAGAACTGAATCCAACTCTGTTGTGTTTGATGGAACTCCCAAGAATGAATCCTGGCAACTTGATAAGCAGATGAAAAAGGACACACAGACCCAAACAGACATACACGCTCCCTGCCCATGGCCCCGTGATGCCCTGGGCTACCTCTAGACCATTGTCAGATGAGAATCCTAGACCTTGCACCTCCAGAATTGTGAGTTAAAATAAACCTCTTTTCTTTATCGAGTAGGCTGCCTAAGGTATTAGATTATAAAATAAGAAAGTTGACTCACAGAGAACCACCGTGTGCTGGGTGCTATGGATAGGAACAAGGGAGAGCTGGCGTGACATGTGAAACAAGTAGAGATATGTCAACGTGCTGAGCATCACATAGCAGTGGACACAGTCAAAGAAGTTTACATTGGAGAGGTCGTTGCTGAACTGATTCTTAGAGGGTGAATAGCTTTTCATTGAGGAAGCAGAAAGGGGGGTAGGAAACAACAACGCTAAATGAGGCAGCCTGGTGTGTCTCCTGGCCCAGCTATGTCTAGACCGGGTGGTGAGCAGGGCTTCTGGGGATGCACTGCCTGGAGCAATCCCAGTGTTGGAAAGGAGGCTCCTGTTGGAATACTCACCCAGGCTTGGAAAGAAGGGGATCATGGTTGACTGCTGTGAGTGAAGGGACTCAAAATGGGACTTGGTGTGTTGGGGGTAGGGGTGGTAGAATGGGCATACACACGTAGTTCTAGTCACTGCTGGTTATAGCCTTTAATGAAGCCTCTCAGTGAATGCTGAGGAATGCATTCCTGGAAAATCTCCATGAGATGAAATAAGAAACAGCCTGGTGGTTAACAGGTATGCTGTAATGAGTCTGAACTTGGTAGGTGGGCTCATTAGTTATGGCAGAAGGCAGGAGAGGAGCCAGGGCAAGTAAGTACCACTGTTACTCCAGAGCAACAGGGACTTGAGGATGGCCAACCAGAGAGAGATGGGGAGACTTTCCATCAGTCCTGTGTCCGGCATCTTCCACCTGTTCCATATTGACAATATAGAAACCAGGCCTGTGACTGGTGCCAGATCAATATTTCTGCTGAAGAGTAAAACCTCTCCTGGAGCAGGCCAACCCACAGATGTGATCTGAGTAATGTGCATCAGGGAATTGGGGCTTATTGGGGAAGGTAGCTGTGGAGGCAACAGGCAGCTGTCAGGTCCCGGAAAATGGGAAGCAAGAGAAATAGAAATCGAAACCTGGAACTCGGGCTTAAAGACAGATATTATTTCCTTGTCTCTTTCTGTATGAACTGAAGTAAATTGCCCTTTAGGCAGAGACAAGCCAAAGGGAAGACATGAACTTAATGTAAGTGAACAAATTAGCTCAAAATTACTTTTCCATTGCTTCCTCTCTCATATATGGCATCTGTCATGGGTAACTGTGGATACTCCTAAATTAATGGCAAAAAATAAGGGAAATAATGTTTAACACTGTACAAAATATCCAGGGTGCAGGCACTGTGGGATTATATGTTAGGCCATCACTTGCAATGCTGGCATCCCATGTAACAGTGTGTTTCTAGTTCTGGCTATTCTATTTCTGATCTAGCTTTCCACTAATATGTATGGGAAAGCAATGAAAAAGATGGCCCAAATGCTTGAGTCCCTGTTTCCCATATGAGAAAACTGGAGAGTTAAGCCTCTGGCTTTGGACTGGTTGAACCCCAACTGTCGCAGCTTCCAGCCCCCAAACACATATACACCACCAGCCACAGTGGGCAGAAAATAGGCGGAGTAGGACACTCCAACTCCTGCATGATGGCCTAGGTAGCACCTCTAGACTTGGGAACGTAGAAAAGAAGGTGGAGCAGAGACAGAACTCTTAGGTCACAAGTGGGGTCAAGTTCAAAACACCTCTGAGTCTCAGTTTCTCATTATAATGACGGCAATAATGCCAGCAGTGGATGTGAAGGTTTGAACACGGAATGTGGGGCCAACACACAGGATCCACCATTACCTATTTACTTCTTCTCCGTCTCTGATCTTCCAGTGGATGAGGGCACGTGTGGACATGCTGGGAAGTTTCAGGGAAGTTTCTGTAAGTGGAATATGGGGCAGGGCAGAAAACTTCAAGTGCAGTAACTAATGCCACTGTAACTTCCTGGTGAGGAAGTATGTAAAACCAACAGAACGAACAAACCCAGCACAGCTTTCATTCACAGGAGAGAAGACCCCAACAGCCTGTGTGCCGGGTGTGCCCACCCCACCTGTCTTATCTATTCCTTTGCAGGAGAGTTCATTCTGACCTTATCATCCATAGACTCCCAGGAATGACCACAGACACAAGGTAACTTCTTGGAGGGTTTGGGGGTTGGCATGATGCTGACCATGCCTGACTTGGCTTCTTAGTGTCCGGGGAAAGAGCACATCTGATTCAGGTTTTCTGATTCAGGAGTCCTTTAGTATTCAGGCTGGGTTTCCTGATATTGTTTTTCTTAAGAGTGCAAAATTGCAGTTCAGTATTTGCTGGGTGGTAATTAATAGCACTTAATCTGTAAATCTAGAGCTTGTTTCTCATTTGTTAAGAACTGATTCTACCACAGCTATGCCTTTTGAGGTTCCTTCCTTCCTTTATTTTGGTCTCAGAAATGACAGGACTGGCAAGTCTTACGGAGAGAAGGCCAAAAAAAAAAAAAAAAAAAAAAAAAAAAACCCACTGAGAGAGGAATTTGTTGAAGCATCAGAAACAAAGGAGCTGGAAGGCTAACCTTCTGCCAGAGGCCTGATGTGGGGTCAGACAAGGAAAGTACAGGTGGAGATGTCTCCTCATTCTTTCAGATGATGACAGACAAAGAACTCTTGGGATAAAGCTACTGTTTCCCGAGTGTCTACTGTGTTCCAGATGTTCCAATGTATGTTTCCTTTAGTTCTCTTAGCACAACAGGTGTATATTGAACTTGCTTAAGGCCACACAGCTTGAATGTGGCAGAGTGGGATCCCAAGTACAGATTGGGCTGACTCCAAAACTGGACGCTTCCCACCTTGAAAAATGTAGACTCTACTGGCAAGAACTGTCCACCATCTGCATGAGGCTCTCTTATGAAGCACAGATGGGCCTTATGACGATAGTAACTTGATCTCATAGTGACGGGAAGTCTCCATACATAACACTGTCTTCATCCACACAACTACCTATTGTAGTAGGTAAGGCCTGAAATATTTTCAATTTACAGATAGAGAGATGAACACTCTGAGACACTAAGTGATTTAGGCAAGTTCTTGAGCAGTACTTGGTCTGTTGGCCAGGTGTTGGGCAGCACTGGAAGTCCCACCTGGGTCTTGAGAAGCGGTAATACGCAGGCAGCACATGCTCCCGAGAACCCTACACTCTTCCAAAGGCCTCTCCTGACTGCAGTACTTTGTGTGTGACAGCATGTTAGCAGCATCTATGACAGTGCAAAGCGTGTGTATGCGTGGTGTGGGCATCGGGCCTGGCAGTTCAGACTCGGATCAGGATGCCCACACACATGTCAGAGGTTTGATAGTCTTAGGTTGAACAGTTACCTCTGGCTTCTGATTTAAGTTTCTTGTAAATTCAGGAAGCAGTGGTGATGGCTCAGGTAGTTGAATTTGTGCCATCTGTGCAGATACGTACAGAACCCTGTTATCAGCTTGGATTGTCCAGCAGTTGCGGGCATCTGGGATGTGAACCAAGTGGATGGGAACTTCTCTCTCTCTCTCTCTCTCTCTCTCTCTCTCTCTCTCTCTCTCTCTCCACCTACACCTTACAAATAAGCTATAATTAAATAAATAGGAAGTAACAAAACGACAGCATTGGTGGGTGCTTGGAAGATGAGTCAGTCAGCCCCATGTTTTGAACATGAGTGGATCCTGAACTCAAACAGAAGTCCTGAGTTAATGGCACCAAGAGGGCAGTACTACAATCCAATCACAATATTTAGGAAGTGGGCCTGATGGAAGGTCTTTGTTCAGCAAGCAGTAGCCCTGGAAGGTAGCTTTGGTGAGAAGGTTGATTGTGAAAGCCTGAATGGAACTCAAAAAGACCCTCTCTCTACTTTCTAGCTCACAATGCTTCCGGTGCCTGCATCAGATACCATGCCAACAGGACCGCTGAACCTGAACCTCCAGAGTTGTGAACCACAATGAACTTCTCTTGCTTTCCTAAGTATTTCAATATGGAAATGAAAAGCTGACTAATACAATATCCACAGCAAATGCTTCTGCCAGTAATTCTGATAGTGGCGGACCGTGGAAATGCAAGGAGCACTGCACATCAGGCCACATGTGTCAGCTCTTACAAAACCGCAGAGTTTTGGGCCAGAATTGTTTTCTAGAGTACAGGGGATTGGGCAAGCAGGAGTACTTACAATTTTAACAATACACTTCGATCAGTTTGAAGGGTTTTGTATTATAGAAATACTTCATTGTTTCAACAAAGAGAAGAAAAGTTGATCATTTCTCTGAGTGAACTCTGGGTTTGTCATGATTCATTGGAGTTTGGGGAGGGGAAGGGAAAAGTGGGGGAGAGAAGGCGAGAGGAAGATCATGGGAAGGGAAGAGAGGAAGAATGAAAGCAGGGAAGAGAGAGAAAAATTAGGGAAAGGGAGGAAGGAAGCAAGCGCTGATATAAATTTATTTTAACCTGAGATAATTTGCCCCATTAGCTCAAATTGTGTGTTTCTCCTCTATCCTTTTTTTATTTAAGCCATTGCTCTATTTTCAAGATAGTATTTTTTAAAAGTGGCATCTAATTATGTTTTCTTTTCACACTCATTTTGGGTAAGTAATGAAGGCTGCAGTGGGGAGAGAGGCACAGTGATTAATGGGAGCAAATGCAGATGGGGCCGAAGTAAGGCAACAATGTAAAATACGGTCTTATAAAGAGGGTTAAACAAAATTAAAGTGCTCCATTGCTAAGCTTGGTGGAGATGACATATTCATTTCCTGTTGGTGCTATAGCAAGGAACTGTCTGGAATTTGTTTGGAAAAGAGTTCAGGAAATACCAGACTGGCCTTTGGTGGTCACTATGTGCTCTGACTTGGGAAGGGAGGGGGCATGACGCAAAAGCCTACCTGGCCTCAACTTGCTGGTCTCTGTGCTACTTGGAAAAGACATTGCTTGTTCTGGTGATTTATTTTTGTGGGAAAAGCTTTGCTGTTTTCCAGGGTCCCTTTTTATCTGGGGGTAAAAACTAATATGACACTAACCTCTCTTGTTGCCTGAGGCTCCAGGAACGGGGGTCCCATAGGATGAACACTCACTGCCATTTAGAGAGTATGAGAGGAGGGGAGAAGATCAGAGAGCATGAAGAGGGACTGAAAGACCATTCAGTAGTCAAGTTCTCATTTGGGCACATCTGGGCTCTGCCAGGCACCCTCTTCAGCAAGCTCATGGAAAATGCATCTTATGAAAAAAATTCTGAAAAAATGAAAGTAAAAGCAAAAAATATGAAAACCCATGAGATACAGTAAAAACAGTATTGAAAAGGCTATTGATCTGACTCCTAGGTCATACAGTAGCGTCATTTGTTTCAAGAAGGTTTTTTATTTTCTTTTTCATTTCTTTAGTGACACATATGTCATTCAGTGGCATGTTATTTACCTTCATGTTGTAAATTTCCTATTTTTTCTTCCAATTGTTGATACTGTTTGTGGGTTTTCATTTAAGGGAATGTATAGTAACTATGTAATAGGGCCTATCATATCCAGGTGTGAAGATACAACACAGTGTGCATCTCTACTTCCAAATCAAAGATGGACTCCCAAAGAAACTGTTAAATATGCTTGACAATAGGATGCTGGATACTCTGCCATTGTCTATAGCTATAATGTTAGGATAGACTTAAATAGCAGAATGACAGATTTAGGACTGTTTATGAAAGACTATACTATTGGAATAATATGGGGGAAAATCAGTGGTGGGGGGAGGAGCTTTAGGGAGGGGAAAAAGGAAATCTTACACCCTAAAGAATCATATCATAAAATGAAAAATACATAAAAAATAAAAAGTGCATTTTATGATAAAACTGGGCAGGAGTTTCAAAATTTTTGTACTGAAGTCAATATATCTTTAAGTTCTATTTTCCCACAAACTTTCTGATGCATTGTTCTTGGGAGCAGAAAGGTGACCCTTGTGAGATTTGCATAGAAATGAAGTCATGCTTCTTGGAAAAAGCTCCACTCACTGAATGGAAGATGTGCGTTGTTCCATGAGAGAGCCCTGTGGTACAGCGAGTGATGAAGCTCTTGCAAATATCACCGGACAGTGCTGTCTTTGGGGCTGTATGAGAGTGGGAAGCAGCAGCAGACCAGGGACAGGGTTTTGCTACAAGGAACTTGGGTCCATGGTCCTTGAATGGAATGGCCTCACCCAGCATTATGTGTTTAACCTGGGCCAGCTGGCTCTTCCCAAGAGTAGAAAGGGATAGTTAGGTCAGAAGCAGGCTGTCCTCCCCTCCATCCATACCTCCTTGAGTAGTATCTTCTTCCCCATTTCTACTTTTCTGTCCTGGGAGCACAGATCCGCATTCTGGTCCAGATCCCCACTCTGCCACGCAGTCACCACTACATAGGCCTACAGATGCCAGCATTGCACATCAATGTCATGAAACTACATAGTTTCATGCTGGGTCCCCGGTTTCTCTGTTAGCTGCCTTTGGATCAGGGGTTCCATAATTCACAGGAAGCCAGATTCAGGGTGTCACACTTCCAGGAGCCATCTTGCCATGTAAAGAGTGAAGAAGGATGGTTTTATTCCTCCAGCCAGCATCCAACAAATCCATCATGAACTTTCAAAGAAATTACCAAGTGTTTACATCAGGACCATGGCAAAGTGAAAACTTGGAGCACATGCAGATTTCGGAGGCAGGGAGGGAAACACAAGTGGAAAAGGAGCATTTGTCACCTGCAACATCTTGATAGTGGGAAACACGTGAACAGCTCAGATCAGGGGCTTTGTCCTTGAAGAGTCTTTACTCAGCAGGTCAGGAGGTCCAGAAGCTGCTCTACGTTGCAGAAATACCAAGGCTTCCAGTGAATCCTCACCGCGACCAGCGCCCAGAAAAATTCAACTACTCATCCAAAACCACACATCTGGCTAAGAGGGAGTGAATTAGACTCTTGGCCATTATCCCTTACTGCCAGCAATGAGTATTTCACTGGCAGAGAAGCTCTGTGGGTCTGGGGGTGCCAGGAGGTTGAATGGAGGGCATTTGGGCTAAGAAGGGAGAGCTATTTAGAACACACGCAAAACCCTATTTACGCTCAACTTTAAATTGAACTTCCCACTTCCCAGCGTCAGCTTGCAGAATGCAACCTTAATCTAGCTCATTTGCATAAGCTTTAAAATAAGCTTTTAGAACAAATGTAAATGGATCTTCAAAGAACAATATTATGATGGGTTCAGTGTAAATGACTCAAAAACATATGGACGGCATTTTTTGAGGATTTCCTGGGGAGTCTTGCTGTCTGTCTGTGCGCAGGGTGGTTTATTACCAAGGCTCAACTGGGGGCCTGGCTCATGGAAAGACAACACATCCCAGCCTCTCATTGCTTTCCATTTGTTTCTATGAAAGTGAGCAAGACCAATAATTTGGAATGCCCACCAGGCAACCCAACGATTCTCTGCATCACTATGAGCAGTGTTTGAGCACACGTCTCAGGTCAAGGGATACATAGCAGGGCAGGCAAATGGCCTGGAGATTAAGACACAAGCTGCGATGCCTGTGGCTCCCACTGGAGTGTGATGTTTGATGACCTGGCGTTGGCTCCTGACCCCAGCTTCCTGTTTGTGCGGATGCTGGGAGTCAGCCGTGATGGCTCAAAGATTGGGCTCCAGCTACCCACATGGGAAACCTAGACTGAGTTCCCAGCTCCTACATTTGGCTTGGCCCTGCCTTTGCCAGTGAGGGCATGTAGGGAGCGAATCCGTGGGTAGGATATCTATCATTGTCTCTTTCTCTCTACCTCTCAAATAAAATAGAAAATTAGAAAAAAAATTATCTCAGCTTCACACCCTTCCCAGTTGTGTCTTGAGCTTGGGATAGGATTGAGGTCAGCAACTTTTTAGATAGTCACAGAACATACATATTAGACCAGAGATTTCCATAACGCTTTTCTCCACAGACATGAGGAAACTGAGATTCAAGGGAGAGCCAGTGACTTGTCAGTGTTACCCAGTACCACCTGGAGCATCAACCATGATGTGTTTACCTCTAACTCTTCTTTTCTTTTCATTTTATTATTCAGTTGCTAAGTAATCAACAGCTTTCAACATAATTATTTACTTTCATTTTTATCTGAAAGGTTGAGGGATAGCGAAAAATCTTTTACCCACTGGTTCATTCCCTAAATGTCTGCAACAGCCAGAGCTGGTCTAGATTGAATCCAAGAGCTCAGAATTCAATCTGAGTCTTCCATATGGCTGGCAGGAACTCTACTACTTGAGGCATGCATCTCTCACGGTGCACCTTAGCAGGAAGCTGGATCAGAAGTTGAAGAACTGGGCTTTGAAACAGGCGATTTGATTGGGATGTGAGTTTCCCAAGCAACATCATCACTGCTGTGCCTTATGCCTGTTTCCAACAGTGGTTTTTAGAACTGGGCAGGCAAACAGCTTCAGGAAGTGGTAAGAACTTTATTGATCACTAGCTTTGCCACATCACTGACTCACTGGTTGCTGGGCAACGTGGCTTGTCTCTGAAGAGGATCTACATTAAACAAAATCCAATCACATATCAAAGATGTGATTTGGAGTTTCTAGGTCAGCTGTACAGAGGTTGTCCCCTCCTCAGTTTATTTGTGATGAGGTCAGCAGGAAGGACCTTCTAAGGGAGCAGAATTAGGAAAACCAACTGAAGATGTCCTTAGCCAGGGCAGATGGAGACCCAGGCTAGCTTTATTCCCAGTGTTCTTGTTGTATATTGTGTCACAGCTAGGCTGAAACTCAGAGGAGCTGGCTTTAAAAGGGGTGCCTGGGGTGGGCGGTGGGTGTTGCTGGCCTTTGGCAGATCACTTGATTACTGTGGGCCTCATTTTCACTCTTCATGGAATGGTGGGCTGGGCTGAGTATCAGAATATCGGTTTGTGGACAGGGGCCAGATGACTATACAAGAAATATTTGGAATATCTGTTAAGGCAGACACATCAATATCGTGGCAACAGGTGTTTAGCTGCCACTTGCAATGTAGGCATCCCATATCGAGAGGTCTGGCGTAAGTGTGGCATCTCTGCTTCTGATTTAGCTTCTTGTTAACGCACTTGGAACAGCTATGGAAGATGGCCTAAGTACTTCTCTTCTGCTCCTGCCTGACAGCCACGTGTGGGACCTGATAGAGATCCTAGCTTCAGCCTGGCCTGTGGCAGACTGCCTTTCAATAAATAAATAATTCTAAAACACACTCACATGTATACATACACTTTTTGCTTTTCTGACTTAGGAAGTTTGATATAATAGTACTTAACCATTAATTGCATTCGGTCTTATAATCACAGGTATTCATGGCATCTATAGCATGTTCTGGATTCTGTGATGGGTATTGGGAATGTAATTATGAAGGCACAATGATTACAAATCACATGTAATGCAACTAGAGCCCATAGTTGTTCTAGGAATTCTTGTGTGATGAATGGCTAGGTACTATTACATGCATAGGATTTGGTTAAAATTGGATTTGAGTCTTTGCTTTGCCACTTGCTGGCTGCATGACCTTATTTATGCAATTCACCTGACCTTTTTGATTTCATCTGTGATATGAGCATTTAATTATGGGACCCACATAAAAAATTGGTGGTGGTGATTATATGAGACCATCTGGGCTGACCTGCTTGGCACAGTTCCTGGAGGATAGCTGGGACTCACGGATGGCGGGTGGAATAGAGGTTCCTCACTGGCAGACACATACACAGCCTCCCAAGGGTTTTCTGGAGCATGCATGTGTGGCACATGTCTATGAGTGTGTGGGAAGTACATGGGCATGCATGTGTGTGCAATCTGTGGTTCCATGTACTAAATTCAGTGCTGGCAGAGGCTACGTCTATGCTTCTTCTTGCTTCACCAGGGAGGGCCTCAAGGAATAGGTGGCATTAGATGTAGACCTTGGTGATGGGTGCAATCCTGATGGACAAAAGTTCCAAGGGACAGAAAGTGTCTCAGGGAATGGAGTATAAGTCATGGGGCAGAGGGCCTAGGAAATTAGAATTGTGTTTGAAAAAGTGATGAATGGCTTGGCATGAACTAGGGAAGCTGACCTAGGGTAGGGTCTGGATGCTGGGCAGAGTAGCAGTCAAGGAACATAAATGCCATCTGTTTCTGTCTGCAAATGCACACACTGAGTTTTGACATGAAGGTAACTCTTTTGGTAAGTGTTGAATAAATGGCAAGGATATGGAGCAGGGCAGGAAGCTCATGTGGAAGCAGTGTATAGGCCCGAGAGGAAGGAGGGAAGGCCAGAGGCAGAGAAGTCGGGCCAGCAGGGACTGGATAGAGGGGGACCAGCAGGGACTGGAGAGGATGAAGATGGGGAATACATCTCTATCAAAGCAACAGCAAGCCCTGACAATTGATCAGTGGGGAAGAGGGAAAGAAACGACTTCTGATTTTAATGTGTGCCACCAGAAGAACCATAGGGCTCAAGCAACAGCTAAGTGGGGCTAAGGAAAAGGACTCAGAGCCTTTGCAGGCCCTCCTGTGCAAGTTGGAGCTTCTGTTCTACGTCCCGTGATGCTGTGAATGGTGTCTGGTAGGCAGTAAGTACCTGACGAATCCGAGTCCCCCAGTCTACATTCTAAGGTTCCTGGCTGAGGCCTGAAACCATGGGTGATGCTGAGTTCTACAGAGACTGTTTCTTCCTATGACAAACTTAGTCTAAGTATCAGGTTCAGCAAGAGATTAACAGCAACAACTAATAATAAAACAACGATGACTATAGCCTGCTGGGATGAAGCTTATTTAAAATTTATACTTTGATTGTTTCTAGACTTCTTCATTTAACATTTTCAGACATTGGCTACCCTTATGTAACTAGAACTACAGAAAGGGGTGTTGCATTAATACTGATAACACCCACATGGATCTCAATCATTGGATGTTGCTCACCCTAGTTAGGGTTTTGTGAGGCAGGTATCGAGTCTGCCTTGTTGCTGGATGAGCCCTGGCACCTGAAGTTGTGCCTTCCACTAAGGAGACCCTAAAGACAGGTGGGAAGTATTACTGAGCAAGCAGCAGACTCTGCTTGAACAGTATCAGACTGAGATTGGTGTGGAGGGAACTAAGGTAGAGTGCCCATGGAGTCATTGTGTATCCTTGGCTGCTTGTGTGGTTTCAACAGGGAGATCTTGGGTGCTCCTTCCACTTCAGCCGTTTCACTGCCTCTGGCTCTTCTGTTGAGAGGCTCTCGGGGCTTCCCCCTCCCCACCCAACACACACACTTTCAGCCCCCCTCCTTTCTGGGTTCTATGTCCTGGTTTCTCCAGCAGACTTTGAACTTGAGCTATGGTGACATCTCTGTGATCTAAGGTAGACTCTATTGCCTAAAGAAAACCACTCTGAAATTGTGGGCTTCCAAATGAAGCTTTGTAGTACACCCTATAGCGATTCAAAAGGAAAGAAAAAGAAAAAGAAATCTGAACAATTTCCTAGCTCATTAAAAACAGCATTGGTTCACATTTCAACATCTGAAAAACAGACAAAATGGAACTTAACAATGTGGCCATATGAGCTGAGACTAGTGAAGCAAGATCAAGTCAGGAAGGAGGGGAAAAAGAAAAAAAAAAAAACACTCCAGCAAGAATCCCAGACAATGGGCTGCATTATTGTGGACTTTTGAAATAACTGTTTCTACTGGTTTCCTGTTTTCCCCACCAAATTCCCATAGGCTTGCATGAAGGCAAGCCAGTGAGGCTAAAACCGGGGATCATAGAGGTCAGAAGAGGGATCCAGGTGACCTCAGGTGGTCTAACCCTGGACTTCATTTTCTTGGGACATCTAGATCAGACAAGATCAGGCATGTTCAGGGTGGTACTTGGGACATCCAAAAACTTAGCTGCAGTGACTGACTCTCCCAGCCGCCTCGGTTTCTTATCTCCACAACCTAGCCTCATGATGCAAGGCTGCCTGGAATCCCATGGAGAAGCCATCTGAATGTGCTGCAGGCCAGGTCTGGGGCTGGACGTCTGCCTCTGAACAGGGGCCAGTCTTGATGGCGAAAGGGCCTCCTCCCCAGACCTGACCTCTTTGCAGCAATACGTGCTGTAAACTGCCCTGTTGTTCCTGGCAGGTTTTCTGTCTCCTCCCCCTTATTTCTATTTCCATTTGTGTCTCTTAGTTTTGTCGGCTTTCTTTATTCTCTTTCACTGACTCAGCAACTTCTAAAACAGTCAGCCATTGTCAGCCATTGTCCTGGCCATCTGGGGGCTCTGACATAAATGATGCATTATTGCCCTTCATCAGCTTGAGGTTTAGTGGAAGAGCAGGTACATAAAGCAAATAAATATGTCACAGGGAGGTATGGGTTGTAGGAGGTGTTATTGAAGTGCTACAGAGGAGAAAGGGGTTAACTCTGCTTGGTGCTTTAAGATGCATTTGGTGTAGGAAGTTGCAATAAATCAAGAGTTCCCAATTCGTATCTCTAAGGCAAGAACTATCCCATGCATTCTGAGCTCCGCGGTTGAGTTTCAGAGGATTTGTCAGACAAATCTGCTGCCACGGCCTGTAGACACACCAACTCCGACTGCTCAGACCATCGTACCCTCTTTGCTCACCCATCACCTAAGCTGAAAATCCCAGAATAATCTTGAACCACTCTCCTTCCCTCACACAACATGTGATTCTGATTCTACAGAAATTTTGGCTTGCGAACTTCTACATGGTCATGAACTCTGCCCAAGTTCATGAACTTGTACCTCTAACCTGGAGTATTACAAATGTTACAGGCACTTTTTTGGCGCATTGGTCTCCAAATCTAGCACATTCCACAAAATCTCCAGTCCCTTCCTTGGAGATTCTGGTTCTGGGGGTCTAGGAAAAGAGGATTGAGGGTGCCCGAAGAGCAGTGGCCCATGGACCTTCCTGGGGATGGCTGTTTCCTCATCAGTCCTCATGAATTCCAGAGGACATTCGGAAGCACTAGCATTCTCACATCACACCTTGGCTGAAAAGCCTTGGGTGCTTCTGGCCCTCTTAACATGACAATGAAAATCTCTCCTAAAATGCCTGAATCCTTTTAGCTGTGAACTCATTTTCCTTCCCTACCAAATGAGTGAGGTGGCCTTAACAGCCTCCAAGGCACTTTGGTGCACTGGGTTCTGATGACTCGAAGCACTCTGTCCTTTCTTCAATGAGTTTCAGTTATAGCATAGAGCTTGTTGCTTGGCTTCATTCCTTCAGACATCAGCCCTCACAGTCCTGCTCTGCCCAGAGGAGTTCTGACCTTGGCAATGACACAGTCACTGTCTAGAGAGATTGCTGTGTGAGAATTAAACACAATGAGGAAAAGTAGGGCTGTCAGTTTGTTATCCAGCACACAGTCAGACCTTAATATGGAAAGTTAACAGTGGAGCTGGTGGTGTGGTGCAGCGTGCTAAGCTGCTGCATGTAATACTGGCCCGCTATATTGGAGTGCAAGTTCAAGTCCTGGCTGCTCTGCTTCTGATCTTGCCTGCTGCTCCTATGCCTGTGAAAGCAGTCAAGGACAGCTGAAGTGCTTGGGTCCTGACCACACACTTGGCAGCTCTGGATGGAGTCCTTGGCTTCTGGCTTTGGCCTTGTTCAGCCTTGGTCATTGTGGCCACTTAAGGAGTGAACCAGCAGATGGAAGATTTCTTTCTGTGTCTCCCTTCCTTTCGAATAAGTAAATACATAGAAGAAGCTTAATATTATTGTTTCATGTGCTACCTCTAGTAGGTACCCTACATCACAATTGTCCTGGACTTTTTACCATGCTCTGATTAAGTCATGTGTTCTCATGACCATTCCCAACGAGAAAACTCCTATTCATCCTTCAAAGGCCTGTTCACCTGGCTGCAAAAGACTGTTCTCTGCTGTGGCTGCTATGTTCACAGGGGAGATTTTACATGTCCCTCGCTTGCAGTGTTAGCAACCCAGTGTGACTGGGAGTCTCCCTTACAACATGAGGCTATGGACCCTTTCATTATTCCGGTCTCTTCAAACCTGGCCAAGAGTTTGGCACAGAGTAGGGAGTGGACCTGGAACAACTGTGGGCGAAGTATGCCAGTGCTCTTTCCTCTGCTCCACAGGGCTAGCCTTTGCTCACTCATCTCTTCAAGTCGCGTGGTCACCCCAAAGTCCCCCAGGAAGGCCTTGCCCTCTTTTGCTGTCCCTCAGGTCCTGGATGTACACTGTGGTCCCAACACAGGGCCAGTAATAACTGCCTCCCTGGTGGCTGATTGACCTGCTCCTTGAATCTGAAGAGACTGACTTATTAAGGCAAACATGGCTAGTCACCAAAAAGGTTCAGTGTTTCCATGCTGTCCCAGTTCCCATGGCTCCAAGGAGGTTTAGGCCCCTTGAGCCCTGGGACAAGACATGCCCTTGAAGCAGTCTGCCATGCAGACCAAATCACTCGGCCACTGCCTTTTCCTTCTTTTCCAAGCCAGGATTCTGTGGTAGAAGACAGTGTTAGCCCCAGGAAGCTGTGAGAGCAATAAAACAGCCCGATGTTTTCTAGGTCACTGCCTGATCAAGCCCCCACCTAAACAATAATCTTGCCATTGCATCTGCAAAACCCCAGACTCAGGCCCCCAAAGGTTATTTCATCAATAATTCCTGAGCTTGCCTCTGGCGAGAATGATCCCCAGCAGGTGCTTCGGGCCATTTCTAAACAGGCTCTGTGGAGAAGCTGCCAGGCTCCTGGTAAATACTTGGGCTGGAAGCATTAATACTATTGCAGGGAAGGGTGGGTTAGGAAGGGTGGAGGTGTGTGAGGTGGAGAGGGCTAGGGAATGGAGAGGGAAGCCGGCAGAGCCCAAGTGGACTCAGCCTTTTAGTCTGGCTCCGCAGAAGCTGTGCTGAGCATGAACGCTGGAGGACTAAATCAGGACAAGTGCATGTGTATGTGTGCCTTCAATGTGATGATCAAAGATGTCATTGACCAGTGACTCTGAGCATCAAATCTTTCTGGAATCTGTAGCCTTCAGCCTCCCCTGGCTCCTGTTGTTGGAAGCAGCTTCTTTGATTTACTCAGTGTATTTACCAAGCAATTTGCAAGAGCAAGTAATTACTCCTCACTTCATTGACTCCTAGGTGGGAGAACCACTTAGATCCTCCTGTTTGACCTCCACGTAGCCTTCCTCAGGCTGCCTTGGATTCCTGTTAGCATTTTGTCTCCCGTCCCCCGGTGTCACCGGCAGTGCTGTCTCCCAGAGAGCCCGCTCCTCTGTGCAGCCGCTTCTCTCAGCCCTGAGCTTTTTTCTTTGCCATGCTTTCCATCTCCAGCCCCAGGTTGACGGCGATTGCACCTCTCCTGTTGGCTTTGGGAGCCGGTGATTAATTTCCTTCCTCCATTTATACTGTTTTGGTGGAGGTATTTATAGACTATGATTGTGTTCCCTCTGAGCCGGATCCTTTCTCAACTATATAAATTTGCCTCTCTCAGTCTCTGCTGGTACAACTTATCTGCTAATCCCTGGAACATTTGTTGGTATTTACGTTTTGCTTGGGTTTTCTACAGTTTTTCTAAATTGCACAGACTGGGGTTGCTCAAGATGCATCCTCCTCAGAGCTGAAGAAAGCAAGCTCACCTCTCCTTTCTCACCCTCTTTTCCAGGCAGCCCCTGCACTGGGAACTAGAGAGATCACACAATGGGGAAGCAGGTTCACAGATGGCTCATAATTATAATATACACAGGCATCTCCAAAGGACACGGGATAATTTTTTTAGTGTCTTTTTTTTCTGAAGTTCTCTGAATTTTCCCCACCCTATCACTAACCTCAACAGACAGTCCTTTAAAAAACCTAAAATAGTCAACCTTACTTCCACAAGAATTACATTGTAAAGTGTCTTAAGGAGGACAGGGGCACAAGTGACATGAAAACAGGCTGAGGTGGTTATTTCGGCAACTCCGCCTTTGACAGGTCCACTTGGCTGCTGAAGCCAAGAAGCCCAAATTTAGATTCACCAACTTTCTGGGATGAGATCACCCAGGTCTGTTGAGAGGTCTTGGCCACATCTTCAGGTGGGCGGCACAAGCATTGCCCATCCATTTCCTTACTGGTTGAGAGACCAACAATGGGGAACATCTTACCTGTAGGTTCCCACCCAACAAGGAGGAGTCAGGAAAGGCCTAAATGCCCAAAACCCTTCTTCCAACCTTTGGTGATTCTCCTTTCCTCTTTTGAGAAGCACTCTACTTCCCGGCTTTCTCTGGAGGTGCTTTTCCTCCCCTCTCCCTTCCCTGCTCACCTGGTCCCTTCACAAATAAACTTTTCTGTCTGCAATGGTTTCTTGGCTTTTATTTCTATAATATGCTGAGGAAAGAACCCACCGGGCTTTTCTGCTAACATGGGCCACAGATGATCCTGGAGATTTTAACCTTTACAATAGAAGACCAAGTTCAGTGCTGGAGAAGGAAACAAGTGCATGGATGGCTTGATGTCACACATTGCTGTGATTTGATATTAGTTTGGGTATCCCCCAAAGATTTGTGTGTTATTAAAGGCTTGGTCCTCCAAGTCTTGTTATTGTTGATGAGGCTAAGGGTCTTAATCCAATTATGGTGTCTGAATGTGGGGTCTTGGGAAGTGATTGTATTGGAAGAGATTGTTGAGTGAAACCCTCGTGGTCCAACTGGGGAGACTTCCTATGGAGAGACCACACAAACCTGGAAAATGAGATGTGGACAGTGAGTGTGGTCTCTGCTTCCTGACACAGGTGATCCTTCCTCCACAAGGCTTCCCCCTTACTATTCTCTAGCCTCCCTAGACAGCAGAACCAATGAGGCAGGCCCAATCTTGGACTGTGACAAAAACTAAGAGCCACAATGAACCTCCTGTTTTCATAAGGAACATTTGGTCATAGTGACGAAAAGCTAGCACAGTTGCCTTAGGTTTCAACATGCGCTCTTTTGTCTATCTGCTATCAGTGGTCTTTGATGAAGTCTCCTGATCTGACTGACTCGTGATTCAGTTTTCTCATCTGTAAAACCAGGGTGACACAGCCTGCTCTGGGGTTTCCTGTGGATGTTGGAACTGGTGCGTGGAGCAATCCAGTACCTAACACAGGTAGGCAGAGAATCATTCTTTCTGTTGAAGCACAACATAACGGATGACTTTGTCAACCCAGGGGCTTTATTTACCAGTTCAGGGTTTCTATTCTATCACGTCCTCCTCACAATCTGCCTCATGTTCAGAGGGGCAATCCGTGAAAGGGACAATGGTCTCAGTTATAGCGCACTGGCTCAAGGCATGTGACACTCCTGCATGTACGATCTCATGGCCTGCAGTGAGGCTCCCAGTTAGGTGAGCCAGGCAGGAACACCCTGATCTGCTTTGGAATCGGGGGCCAGAGAGGAGGAGTTTGGAGGAGAGAGTCGTTGAATGTCGCACGAACGTGCCTATGAATGTAGCAGCTGGACCTTTCCGTGAGAAACTGAGCTGGGATGGAGTCAGCAGCCAGTGTAGGAGCTGAAGAGATTCTTTGGAACTTTTTACCAGGGAAGAATCAACCTGCATTGCTAGACAGTCTGTTGTGTGATTTACAAATGCCATTTAATGTACCTGCTTCCCATAGAGTGAAAAGGCACCATGCTTCTCTTTCTGCAGAGAGAAGAAAGCGGAGAGAAGGCACTTCTAGAAAGTTGTTGAAAGGGAATGAAAAGATACGTTCATTTCAGTGCAAAATATTTGAAATCCATGCATGTTCTTTGTATAACAATCATCTTCCAGAACTATTTGAAAACTCTGGAAGTGAAAGGGTTTTAATTTGCGGGACATGAGGACACACAAAAAGCTTATCTTTTAATTTCACTTTCCATGAACATTTTGCAGTCCTCTTGTGTATTGCCAGAGAGTGTACAAGGCAGGAAATGTACAGCAAATGGTCCTCCATTGCGCACACTCACCGTACAGGCTATTTTCACGAGTGAGCTAGTTTACAGGGCACCTGTCATATCAACACATTTTCACATTTTGATAAATGTAATTGCATTTCTTATCTTAGCATGAGGTTGTCTAATTTGGATCCCTTTGACCAGCTACATTTTGCACTCATCCATGCTACGGAAACTGAGGGAGCGTCCTCACCATGCAACGGTGTAGGCACCCAGTGTGAATGTATCCTGTGGATGTCCATTCTCATCTCATCGGCTCCACTCCCCTTGAAGACCAAATGCCCCAGGAAGCAAAATCTCTTATTCTGAAAGGCCTCAAGGACAATCTGCCTGGGTGAACCCTTTCCTGTCTAACAGCCGGTCCCAGCCAGAGAGTTCTTGTACATAATCAGAATGTCTATTGCTCTGAGCAAACCACTTTTCCTTCTGTTCCATTCTTGCTGGCGCTGGAGAGCATCTGGGATGCGTTCAGAGTCTCTGTTATAAACTTGAAAGCGGTGTTAAAAACGCTGCTCAAGTTTCTCTTCTGCCAGCCAAATAAACTTGATTTTTTTCAGCATTTGTCACACACAGATAGATGATTTTCTGCACATCTAGCCATTTGCTAAGAGAATTAAAATAATTTTGGAATGTGAGTTCTTAGTGGGTAAGAGTGACCATGGGTTAAAAAGCTGTGCAAAGTAATTATCACAATGTCTGCTGCATTGAGGATTCTTAGTAAATTTGTTTTTGAGCAAAAAAGAGAAAATCAAGACTAAGAATCGGTAGAGTTTAGTGTCTAGCTAAAAGGAGGACAGAAAAAGCCAGAGGAGAAAGCAAAAAGGGTTAAATGAAAGAGGATAAATGCAAAAAAGAAATAAAAGAGAAAACCAGACACAAATTTATGTCCCTCAATTTATATTTCTCTTTTTAAAGATATATTTTCTCTATTCAAAAGGCAGAACATGAGAAAGAGACAGAAAGAGAGCTGGGGGAAGAGGGCGGGGAGGCAGAGCTCACTGCCCCAGATGGCCCCAGTGCCCAGGATTGGATCGGGCTGAGGCCAGGAGCCTGGAGCTCCATCCTGAGCTTCCACCTTGCTGCTGGGGAGCCAAGCTCGGGGGTCATCCTCTGCTGCTCTCAGGTACGTTAGTCGGAGCTGGGTCCAAATGGAACAGCCAGGATTTGAACTGATGCTCTTGCATGGACTGCTGACATCACAGGCAGCTGCTCAACCCACTGTGGCACAACACCAGCCCCTGTTTCTATTTCCCTGAGTGTCTGGACCACAGAGTACTTCCCAAATAAAATAGGTCAGTGAGAATGTGGGCAATAGGGGAAGAGAGAGCTGGCTCTGTTTCACCATGTGTCTTCCTTTTGTGTGAAATAGGGACGATGAGACCATCACTGGGTTATGAAGACGGGAGGAGAGATTGCATTTAAAATATTCCCCAGGTGGGGAGGAGCTCATGGAGCCACCTCTGCATCTTGGCTTTTGAAATCATCTTTAGGCATCTCTTCCTTTTTGGATTTTGCAGTTTCCTTTCCTCAAGTATTAAAAAGATGGCTTTAAAAGCTGTCAGGATTAGTTGGGCATTTATGAGTTCAAGGGATCCTAGATGCTAACTAGGTGATGAGTTAATTATGTAGCTGTGGAATTAACATTATCATCACTGTGCTAATAATAATGATTGCAGAATAGCATTATCCCTATAGCTGAATATGTCCTCTGGGTGTTGTACCTGAAAGCCAACTCAGAACCAGAGAATACTTAACTCTGTCGAGTTTGAGTACAATTTGCAAGCATTCATTGTGTAGGTTACCGTTGGCACTCTCATGAATACTGAACTCCCCCAAATGAGATTCACATGGGAAAGAATGCAAATTCCATTTCTCCTGCAAAGGAAATAGAAATTCATGGCTCTTCCTAGCTGTACTCCTGGACAAGGAGGACTCTGCAGAAAAGGAGAACATGAACAAGGGAACAGAGCCAGGATGGGTGATGTTGGAGGCGGTTGGAGGATGTCTATGGGGATACAGCTCTTGCTCCTCTGAAACCTGTGCCTTTTGGTGATGGAAGCTTCAGTGAGCCCTGCTTTCTGAGTTCTTCCAGTATCTCTTATAGGAAGGTTAAGTTCTGTTTTGTCCTGGAGGCCTTGGGGTTCCCACGTGACAGGTGAGTATGAAAGTACTGGAAGTATCAGCCTTCCAAAAATAGATCTCCCATCCTCAAGTCAGTATTTAAGGACATACGCACGATACCTTTCTCTGGAGAACCAGGGGGAAGCAAGGGTCCATGACTATATTCGCTTGCTACTCCCCACATTACAAGTGGTCCCGCAAATCACAGCAGCCTGTCTCAGGACAGTCAGGGAATCCCTCAGCTGCAGAGAGGTCTTGCAGTCTGTCCAGAACCAGAAGGAAGGGTTATCCAGTTACTCTGAGGAGTCACAATCTCTCTCCCGGAACTACTCCATGATAAACAAACCTCATACCTAGATTATTTGAGAAAATTTGCAAGCAAAAAAAGGATGCTTGTACTTCATGAAGAAAACTTTTTGAAAATAGTTTTATTTATTTTTAAAGGCAAAGTGACAGAGAGAGCGGGGAGAGGCAGATAGAGATTTTTTTCCATTTGCCGATTTACTCCCCAGATAACTTTAACAGTAAGGGTTGGGTCAGGCCAGAGCCAACAGCCTGGAATCCCACCCTGTTCTCCCATGTGGGTGGCTGAGGCCCAAGCACTTAAACCATCTTGTGCTGTTTTCTCAGGCACATTAGCAGATCAGGAGTAGAGTGGCCGGGATTCCCACTGGCACACTGATAAGGCATCCCCATGTTCCAAGCCACAGGTTGATGGTCCGCATCACATCAGTCCTGAATGATTTTGATAAAAGACAATTGTGTGGGCCAGGAATCCTTTGTCCAATGTTCCAGATGCAATTCTGATTTTCAAATATTTTGAATGGTACAGATCTAATTTGGGGTATTTTAAAGTCTGGGGAGAGGCTGCAGACTGGGAACCTGTGGACTTGACCCAAGTGCCTGCCTCTGTCCCAGGTTCCCTGTATAATGCTGATCCTCTCCTCAATACCCACCTCTTCATCAATGAAGTGAGAATATCATTTCTGTTCCCCTGAGAGGCTCTCTGCGTCTTCATTACATGCATGGAAAAGATCAGATGGAAGGGTGCACAGGTAGTGTCAGTCCTGCTGGATGGTCTCAATAAATGGTTATGTTGCTCAGGGAGAGAGTGTGTGGTGTTGGAAAGGTTTGTGTATGTTCTATTTAAGACAGCGCCTGGGAAATGAGGGGAAGTGCCTACCTTGTCACTATTTATCAGTCTTAGCTAACAATGTGAGATGGATGATGGCTGCTAAACAATTTGGTGGCAGAAAATCACAAACGAAGTCTGTTTTCCCTGGAAACTGCATAACCATTTGAATTAATTTAATTTGAAATATCAAATTAAATTAAACTGTAGAATAATCCCCAAGGGAGAGCATATTTCATTTGCAATGTCTTTTGATAGAGTATTCCCTGCCAAAAGTTTTGCTTTGCATATGGCTACAGATCTAAATTTATTACATTAGCTTTGAGAAGATTTTTAATAGAAAGCAAGATTAAAAGAAAACTTAATGGAAAATGAAGATGTTCCGTACTGTAAACAGCATTCCCCAGGCCCTGTGTCTCCAACTCCATGTGTTCTGTGTGTCTGTCTCTAGGTTTGAGATCCCAGACCCAGGCTGGATGTTAGAGAGCTGCAGACAACACAAATTAACAGGTACTGGCAACATTGGAATGGAGCAGGCAAAGCTGACTTCTGACTGACAGGGCCTGTAAGCTGGATAATGTTCTCCCCAGACACCGCAAGGGGGATCAGCCTCATTGGAGAAGCAACAGATGGAGATGAAAGACCACCCTGGAAGTCACCGGGCGTCTGTGCATATTTGGTGGTGTCAGGTGGCTGTGCTGCATTCTTTCTTAATAACCTCTCCCCCAAGTGCTGTTCTCTATTAGGGCCTTGGGCCTACAGGTTGGGAAGAAAGGAGCTAATAGTGAATCCTACAGTTTCCTAAAATATAGGTCACTCCAAATCACCAGTTAGGAAATGACTGGTCTTTTTTTCCATGGCAAGACATTGAAGAAAATTGCACGGAGCAGCTGCCTGAACGTTGATGCAGCGGGAAGAATCTATTTCCACTTCCCCGTGAGCAAATACACAGCAGGGGAAGCAGATGTGAGGGAAAGGTGTTTGCTTGAAACAAACAAGCCTGGCCCTTTAAGGAGGGCTTGTGCAAGCTTAAATTAGGCCCAAAGAACCCAGATAAGAGTATCTTAATCAAATTTAAAAAAAGCACTAGGCTTCAATCTCCTACACTTTGGTAACCTCTTCGTTTGCTTTAAATCTTGATTGCAAGAATTACCCTGACAAGAAAATTAGTAGTAAGTCAATAAGTCCCTGGCCCAAAGACAGGTTATTAAAGTCACCAGAGGTGGGAAAATGTATTGGAGTCCAAAGCTCTGGCCTGTCCTGCTCAGCCACAGACGCGGTTTATGGGCAGCACCCTCTGGATCCGTGTGTGGCAGGGGGTGGGGATGTTCACTGTGCTTTTAGATGTCAAGCCCTGATGCGCAGGTAATCATGTTTAAAGATAGGGGGCATGGCAAGGAAAGAGCCCAGCTTTGTGAAAACATTCTAATTTCCCCCAGTCGTGAGTGGAGAATCAATACCATTCTGCAGTGCAAACTGAGCCCTGGACTCCCTCTTTCTACTCTCCCAAACAGAAGCATGCCACAAAACGGAAAAACTAAAACAACAAAGCAGAGCCTGCGGCAGGGAAAGGGCGCATGCCACCATCGCGATATCCCCAGGTGACTGTGGCCCATGCATTACTTCCATGTTTTCTAGGAGTCTTTTCCAACTATGCTCCAACTGCAGCTCACCTTGCCAAGCCGTGTCTCCCTGGCCGCTTAAAGTGAACCTTCCCTGTGCCTTCCAGTTGCATTTTTCCTGCCCCTACTGCTACCCTGAATGCTTGCTCCACCACTCAGAAAGAAACCCGCTTTCCCCAGCGCTCAGCGTTAGCGGTGTCTCACACAGGAACAGTCAAGCTCATCCAATTGTTATCTTGAAATAAAGAAAGGTGTCATTAACTGACAAGCCAAGGAATAGGTTTTTTTTTATACCTCATCATTAATTTAGGTGGCAGTTGTAGACATATCAGGAGATTTCTGTTTTAATCACCAATTATGTATTTGGCCAATAAAGCTCATATTGTTAACATTAATATATACATATTTATAACTCAATGGAGCTAGACATAATTAAGTAGAAATGTTCAAATTAACAATGATGATAATCATTCAAAATAAGATTCCCTGATGTCTTCCAGCAGACTACTCCGCCCCCAGCACTGCCATGGAAATTGTGAGCTGCTGAATACGGTTCTGCCCACCCAGTATTTAAAGGCAAACCCTTTAAAGTGATCTGCCAAATGTAGCAGATAATAAATAGAATGGTCACGAATGTCTTAATTGTATTGAATGGAATGTCAACTGTATTCTAAGACCTCTAGTTTGGTGACAGTCCCTGAAGAGGCAGGAGCTTCCAGGAGGGCTCAGGGCACAGCAGAGCCGAAACAAGAAGGGCAGCCCCCACTGGATGGCCATGTCCTCTGTGTGATCAGGCCAACAGCTGACCAAGAGCAGGACAGATGTAGCATCCATCCAATCCCATGGAATGCCAGTAGCATTATCTCACATCCCTGGAAGAGAGTGGTGCCATCTGCTCATCTTGGCTTCAGTGGTGACAAGCAAGATGCTCTCCAAGCAGGAGGGGGGCTGCAGCTCTTCCGGCAGCAGAGTAGATACGACAGCAAAAAGATCATTCTGTTGGATCCGTCTGACATCTGTCCTCCGTCCCTCCTCCGCTCCTAATGTGCCAACCTGGCTTGCTCCTTCCTTTGCTTTATGTTTTGGAGGATGCCTCCAGGTTCCTCCCAGGCTCACGGTGCCACCCTGTGCCTTTTTTCCACAATTAGATTACAAACTCCCTCAGGTGGGGCTGTCCTGCTGCTCCCCCCATCACAACTATGCAGTTCTGGATGCGGGACTCTGAAAATGCTTGCTGCCAGCACAAGATCAATGGAACCCACCCCCCTAAGACTCTCTGGAAACTTGGTGGGACAGCGAGGGAGCTGACTTGGGACTGAAATCCATTTCTGAAAGACATTACTTGTCCTGATGATACTGGTTCCTTTGAGTGCCTGACCAGACACGTCTACTGAGACTTGGGGGTCTGCCTTCCAACAAATGCGGCTCTAAGTGTCACATTTTTTATATGCCGTGTTACACACATCATTTCTGAACCTCTCAGAAACCAGTGCATTTCTGAGCAATGGCAATCAAGCATAAAGTTCTGGGGCAAGCTGTGAAATCTCCGAAATGAAAATCAATTCCATCTCCATTTCATGGAGACTAATGTGGCATTTACAACATAAACAATCACTTCTGTTAGGGAGGAAAATTAAAAGCTGTGCTACATAAAGGCACAATGTTTAAAGTTCTGGTGGAAATGAGCACTTGGCTTTGAGATTATGACAAAGGGGATTGGAAAAAGAAAGGAAAAAAGAGGAAGAAAAGGAAAGAAAAGGCCAGGCTTGACAATTCAGAAGTCCAGAGGTTTTGCTGCAGAGATTTGCTACGACTGATACCATGGATCTTGGCTCAGACCTCTGAGGGGGGGAAGAAAACCTTGGCTATTTCTTAAACAAAGTGGAAAAGGTGTTTCAAGGGCTCATGAAAGTCACATCCATTCCATTTCCTGATGATGTTAGAAAGCACAGGGATTTTTTTCCCTTAGGAAAAAGGGTAAAGATGTATGGCTTGGGATGAAGCCTGGAGATTGTTGGAATCCTTAAAAGAGAGAGAGAGAGATAGAGATAGATAGATAGAGAGAGATTTTTAAGGTCCTTTAAGTCCTTGTTCTGATGATACTTATCATTATATCAACCTTTATTTCTCTGTTGCTGTAGAAGGATCCCAAAGTTTACAACTTGACATCAAAATTAGAGGAAGAAAATAAGTCCATCTGAAGTTGAAACGCATGGATGATACTCAGCTTTTCCCCTAGCTAATGAAGAGGCTGTAAGCAAGAATCTCAACCATTGAAGACTTCCTTTCCTCTTCTGTAAATTCAGATGCTAGACCATGTGGTGTTCACAAGGGGCTAGCTCTATGATTTTATTATTCTCTCATTCTGCATTGGAGTATAAACATTCATGTTGGCCTCATGGCGAGGGTTCTGGGACAAAGGATAGAAGCTATTGTCGGTCAAGACAAATCCACCAATCAACCAGGAAAGCTTCCAGTGTGGGGTTCCTACTGTGATGTTACTGACTGAGCTCTCAAAGTACTAACCAGTGACTTCCTGACTTCTATAAAGCTACTCAGGCAATTAAGAGCATGCACATGAAGGAATTTTTCTCAATTAGCTATTTTTAGAGTGGGCTGGAAATGCTCTCTACAACAGTGCTAAGTTTGTTGTATTACCACTGTCAGATGTATGTTTTTCATTCTGCATGAAATGATTTGTAGTAATGCTATTTTGAGGGGTGGCTATTATCAAACCATTTGAAGAGGAGTCAGATGAATTCCTGATAAAGCCAGCCCTTGTTCATTCCAACCTGAGTGTGGGACAAGCCAAAGACCGTTTGGATCCATATGTCAGCCAGTCATCCCATCAGACATCTTGATTCCCCATGATCAAAGAAGCAATTTGTGAGACATTCCCTCCCCTCTCTCCACCAAAGTGCTAATCACCTTTTCAAGGCAGAAGATAGATGGGAAACACTGCACAAATTGCTTGCCATAGCCCCAAAATGCTAATCACAAACATTTAAATGATGACTTGAGACCTTGCATGATAAGGTAGAAAACTGTGTCGGTACATGCAGAACCATTACTTACCAGAGTCAAAAATAACCATCCCATTTGCATAACTGTGTGGCTGGATGACAATTTCTCCCTCAAAACTGCTTCTGTGGCAGAAAAGGCTTTGACCGATATGAAGTATGACATGTTGTTATTTTTTTTAACCCTTACAAAATGGGCTGAGACCTTTTAGAATTCAATGTTTGAAAGCTGATTCAGAGAACAGGAGCTACCTGCGAAAACCATTTAGAAGGTGTTATTTGATTAAATTTCCTTTGAGTGCATTGGGTGATGTTCTGGCTCCCAAAATGGGTCAGGTGCCCCCATGAAGTCGTTTGACCATTTGGAGTAGAAAGAAAAGAAATGATTTTAAGCTCTTACTTCTGTGCTATCATAATAAGCAGAGTCTTAATAATGCTTTTGTGAAGATGGTTATCATCACTCTTCTACAAATGAGGAAACTAAGGCAGGAATGGGGTTGACAGAGGCTTGGAGCCACGCAAGGCCTCAAGCAACAGGGATGTAATCAGGCTGTCAGACCTCTGCATCTGGCCCAGGCAAGGCTGTTTACAGACTTTCCCAGAGGCTCACCATAGGAGACTGGGATAAAGTGGCTTCTCAGGAGAGCTGGGGGCCTGTGGGCCATGTGATTTACTTGCAGGACAGCAGGAAAGGGCACTGTCAGAGCACATTGCTCTTGCCTCCTCCTGGAGGAGGAGGAGCAAGACAACCCCAATCCCACCCTCTGTGCTTTGTTGGCAGGTGAATGCTGTCAGGTCTAAGATGAGAAAATGGGACAGGGATTGAGAAAGTAATTGCATGTCTAACTCCTAGAGTAGATGCTATGGCTCCAGTCATTATGGCAAGGACACAGTTATGGTTAATGCCTACTCCATTTGTAGAAATAGAATTATTGGGTGGATCTTGCATTATCTGATCTTACAAGCTACATCAGTGGGTCATGCTCAGCACCTGGGGCTATAGCAGATTTAGGATTTGCATTGCTTGGCTTTGGTTTTATCTCATTCCTATAAAACTTCTAAGGAAGGCCTGCTCACGAAAGTGTTCCATACTTTCCACCTCATTTTCTGATGCCCCGTTCTGAATTGCCTCCAACTGAAGGCAGTGTGGATCTCCTGATTTTTCTTCTGGGCTTGTTCATCTTTCCATTTCCTGCTGCCCTGGTGAGTGCCATGCCTTGCTTCAGGACCATGTGGCCTGGAAATTGGATTAGGTGGTGATTGCCAAAGTAGGTGCATAATGTTCATTGGAAATAATGTCCACTGAGACAAAAAATTACTGCTACTAAAGGACACCTAAATGTTAGTAGAAAAAGTGGCTGCCCAGCATTGGATCTGTATTTCCTAGCCTCTCTTGCAGACAGGTGATCAACTCTTGGCTGCATACAAGTTCTGAACAACATCTTACTCTCTGTGTCTCCTTCTCAGTGGCCAGCATTGGTCAGTGACCACACTGGTAGCTGGAGCATGCATTGTGGACCAGACAGAAATCCTTCCTGTGGTGCAGAAACAAACTCATTTTGGATTATAACATGAAGCTTTTTTGACACAAGCCTAAATGGAGACTTGTGCTGTGGAGAGCTTCATCAGTGGAAGCATTGAGAATTTACTCATGCCATGCTCTCCTTCAATCTGTTTGGCCTTTACACCTCCTGGTTAAAAGCTAAGAGAGGATTGGCGCAAAACTCTGTTGACTTGAGGGTCATGTCTGCTCCAACCTGTGTTGAGACCTGTGTTTCTCCTTGATTTCTTTGTTTTGCTTTGATTGTGGCTGGTAATCCCGAGCATGCCTTTCAGATGCAACTCCTCCTCAGATCTCTTGGGATTCAAGTTTGACAGTATAGCAAGGCAGGTGGAGAGCGGCTGTGCCTGGAGCGTGGGTTTAATTCCAAACATGTTCCCATCCTAGCCTATCATGGAGGTGAGAGTGCTGGCCTGGTCCAGACCACCTGTGTGATCTTGAACAGCTCCACTCTTCCCTGAGCCCAATGAGGGGGTGAGATATGACTGCTGGAGTGTCTTCCAACATCCTGTAATGTCACAGCTCTGCGACCAGCCTCCAGTACAGAAGGCTTGACAGAGCTATCCAGCCACTCTTCCTCTTCTACTCATCACCAAATGGCATTCTAAGGTAGTGGGAAAGGGTGGGCAGCATCACAAAGGTGACAGATGACAGGGAGTTTTTGGGGTGGGGGATTCTGTGTCTCCGGAGCGACACAATGCACACCTTGAAGCCATAGGAATGACAATAAGGTGACAAGAAAGCCCATGTTGAGGGGTTAAAGCACAGGCAGGGTAGGTGAGAGGCCAGCCAGGAAGGGGTGTGAGCAGCACAGTGTAGAACCTGTTCTCCCTGATTTTTGCTATATGACTTTGAATGAGTTTCCAAGCCTCAGTTTCCCCACTTGTGAAGCAGATACAGCAGAACCCCTTCATCCCACGCCCTAAGCAGATATGGGGAAAGAAGTCCCCCCAGAGCACCTGCTACAGTAGGTTCCAAGTCACTTCTAGCTCCCTGGCTGCCTGCCACTACTTTTCTACTCTGCAAACAGCAGGCTCTGATGATGTGTCCCTCCAGGGCAGCTGACATGCCAGCTCTCTCTCCTCGCTCCAGACTTTTCCCTCTCTTTTCCAGTATTTTCATTTCTGCACCGCTGCCTCTCTCTCCCCAAGTCCAGCCAGTTCTCCCATCATTGCTTCTGAGTAGAGGGCATGGAAAGGTGGGGCCACACAGATGCCCAGTGATATTTCAGAAGCTTTAATTATGGGGAAGATTATGCATGCCATTTGGGCTTTAAAAGGGACTCAGACCAGAAGGATAAACTGCTAACTTTTCCTGTCTAACCCCCTCACTCACATTCCCTGGGGGCAAAGGGAGAATGCGGTTTCTCCATGAAAGGCATCCAACAGCAGGTTATTCTGATCCAGAGGCCCCCCAGCGCCAGTACCCACAGTCTTGGCAAATGTTAGTCCTGTCATGTGTCCTGTTTTTCACCCCTCCTTGTTAACTACCTGTGGCTAGAAGAAAGTGACTGCCTGATGCCAGTTCCTGCCTCCAGTGGAAGCTACATGCCTACGCAGAGGTGACCATGGGAATTTAGAGCTGTACAGAGCAGCGCTTTTCTGGAGGTATTGAGGATCTTCTGCCACGGGCATTCCAGATGCTCACCACCTCCATCTGTAGTGCACTCTCTTCTCGCCACTGCTTCATGGGTTCCCACCACCAGCTCACTGTTGACAACTGGGTGTCCCTTCCCTAAAGGGCTTCCCATTCCTCCTATGAAGTCTTTTATGTGACTTTCCTTTAGCTTCCGTGCGCACACACACGCACACGCCCTGCCCCATTAGCCTCATTCTCCAGTACTCTGCCATTTCTAATTCATTGGATGCTTCACCCAGTTGTACTATTGGCTGCTGGGGCTTGATTGTTGTGCTCTTGGGGAAACAACTGTATCACTTGGAGGGGTAACCCCCTGTTAGAGTGGGTCTTAGGACAACAGTCCTAGATTCTTGGATAAACCCTCCAGTTGTCAAGCATGTCAAGTTTCCAGCTCTGTTTTTCAGGGATGAAAGTTTCTTGCTACAGTTTGAGGGATTTTGGTCTACCAACATTATACAGGTGGAAAAATAAGTATCGGTTTATAGGACACAAAGGTGACATGCCTACGCGTGGAGCAGAGATCATTCACTGCTGGAGGGTAATAAAATATGATTAAGAGCCTGTTTAAGGTAACTACATTCTGTGTATGTACCTGGGTTCAATACCTGGCTCAGTAGTGAAACTTAAATAACTGAATCCCTGGCACTCATTTCAGAGACCTGAATTGAGTTGTTAGTCTAACCTGGCTTTGTCTACATTTGAATCTATGATGGAAATGCTTTCTGTGTCTCTCCCTGCCTGTCTTTCAAACATGTATCTGGATCTTCAAGCCACTGGTGATTCCAGAAGATATTTGAGAATTCCTGTGTGGTCACTAAAATCCTCCTGGCCCAACCATACTCATGGTTCTACCAGTTCTTTCCACTGAATGGATGTCGGTTCCCCATCTGTAAAATGGGGACCATGAAAATGGACAGTCGTCTAGCACTGAGGTAAGAGAGTTTTGTTAAAATTGTTTTCAGCTGTGTCTGCAGATGACTCAAGACCTCATTAAAATCCTAGAGTGCAGAACCTCTTTGCTTTCTTCACTCTCTCACCAGGGCCTCTCTTACACAGAGCAGCTCCAGGCTGTTGACGCTGTCGGTGGTTCTTGAGATGGCAAAGGAAAAGGGCCATGAAGCAAACCAGTTGCAGCATTGGCTGTACCAACCCTTGCAGTGCATAGAGCTTTTAATCTTTCTTATTATAGGTGTTCTTAATACTGTACCTCAACAGGTCTGCAGCACCTGCATTAAACTGTGGAATAAACAATACTCAGATAATTGCTGGGTCACCATTATTTACTTCTTACAGCCATTTCTAGTGAAGAAAGCCCTTTCCCTTAGGGCTCCAGTAAGAGAGCAAAACCATAATTTTCTTCACTGTCTCGCTTTAATGAGGTTAAAGGTCAGGCAAAGGGAGGCAGGCAGTTTTAGAAGAAGTGACCCAGCAGCCAAGCTGACCTCAGCCAGAGGAGTTAAGCATAACTCACTCCTCCAGGAGACTGATTGCTGCCGGCTCTTGCAGCCTGGCTGAAAGGTGAGAAAGTGATTATAGCCAGGTCCTCCAGCTAGATTCAAGATCACCATTTTTTTTTTCTCAGTTAAGCTCTCTCTCCTCCAGCTATTTGCTACCTGGGAAAGGAAGTACCCTCTACCCCTGAAGTCCCAGAGTCCAGTGCTCTGCCACTTCCACTCAAGCTTTATGTTTCTGAATCCATCATCAGCAATCTGAGCTTGGCCAAACACAGGAAGGATGCTTTTAGCAGAACAAGCTCACCTCCTTGTTTTGCTGTTTACTTCCAATTTCTCATAAGCCATTGCTTTTGCCAGCCCTCCAGGGATGGAAACTAGTATCATTTCCTCTCTAATGCTGTGAGTGGGTAAAAACGACCTTCTCTTAGGGTGGCTAAGCTAACCGGAGTCTCCTTCTGCCTCCCCCCAACTCCACTTCCTCGCCTTGTCTTCCTGGCCCTTGGTCGGTTGAGAACAGTAGGAGCCCATAACAGACAGCATGCCATCCATTTCTGACAGCCTTGGTGCTGTAATGTGGGCCTGCCAAACACATTACAGTAATGACAGCATTGCAGAATTAGAACACTCACTCCTACATACACAGAGAAGAAAAAAAATTTGAGAAGAGGGGGGTAGGATTGGCATTTTGTTCTATTTTGTTTTCTCTTTTTCTTTCTAAAACATGACATCGTCCTCTTTGCTTTCTCTTTTATTTTGTTAAAAAGATAAGCAGGCCTGCAACCTTGTATCTCTAACTCATGAACAGTTTTTTTTGGGGGGGATGTGATGGTATCAGTAGGTCTTAGGGAACCATCCAAAAGTGATTCCTAGTCCTCATGGTGGAGCTGGTAGTGTCTGTCATTCCATTATTATTTCCTAAAGCCAGACATGTAAATGCAGAAGATCTTTGCTAGGGCTTAGAAATTCTCTATAGGCACTTACAGAATTAACACTCTGCCTTGGGCTGGGGGAGAGGGTTGAAAAACTTAACGATCATCTTTCTGACTGGGGATCATAAAATGCTGTTGATAATTGTGATAATTAAAGTGATTTGCTTACAGTAATTAGTCCCTAGGATTCCCTAGTGGAGGAGGTAAGACAAAAGGATTGCTCTGTCATATGGGCAAACTGAGGCATTTAGGAGGGCTGGAATCAAGGCCCCAGCACTAATCCTGTTTAGCCATGGGAGACTGGTCTTGGCAATGGTCTTGAGACTCTGCAAAGCAGGTGGGCTATGTGATGGGGTGGCTGCTTTGTGGTTAAAGGGGCATTCAATATGAAAGGCATAGGCTGACTTAAGGCAAAAGAAAAAGATGTCCTGCTTAGAGGCTGCCAGTGTTCCAGCTGGGAGTGCATGCTCAGGAGCAAGGCTGGAGGCATCTACCAGGGGGAGTCCTGGGCTTTCCATGGGTTGTCTCACAAAGAGTAAGGCAAAGGGATGGGAAGATCACAGAGGCATGCAGAGGAGACAGTGAGTTCTGGAAGCAGCTTTATCCACCAGGATCCCAGGCCAAGGATTCAAGGATCTCTACCAAATCTGGCAAGAGGGAGCTGATGACATCTTTGGGGTGAGAAGCAGAGCTCAAGTTGTTAATGATCAGGCTGTAGAAATCTAGGAGAGCCCCTGAGTCCTTGCCTCTGTAACGATGACTGAGTCTACTTTGGGGACCGAGGTGATCAGGGACTGCTAAGGCCAGGAATGCAGATGGGCCATGAAACCAGGGATGCATGGAGCAAAGCAAGGATCTTGAGCCTCAGATGTGACTCACTCCTGACCTTGATGCTGTCGGCTGTGCAACTTTGAGCAGGTTGTTCACTGTGAGTGTGGATAATGACACACACTGCAAAGGACCACGCTACAGGCTGACAGGTGGAGTGGTGCAGTGCCGGCCACGTGAGAGTTTCCTCATTTTTACTCTTTTATTGGGCTGTCTCAGACACTCAACATTCAACGCTATCTATGAGGGACTTAGAGTATGTTCTATGGATGTTTGAGAGGAAACGTATCAGAAGAACCCAGCAGAACAATGGACCTTGAATGACTATGTATTTCTCTGCAGAAATTGGTTACTGCTATGACAGGTCTCCACAAAGTTGATGGCAAATAAGCAGTGTGAAAGAAAAAACTATGCCTGGGTTTATTTTTTTGCATCAAAACAAACTTATCTTTGAATTCCGCTATTCCATGAACTTTTTGAAGTCCCCTTGAGTGTGCCTGACAATTTGTTTGGCGAGATAAAGCTGTAAGGCTTAGGCATAAGACACTGTTAGAAGCCAATGGCGGGGGAGAGAGATAATCGCATGCTAAGTTGTCTGGTGAGCATGATAATTCCTCTGGTGTCCCCATCAGCCACAGAAGGAGATCCAAATAATCTTCATGGCATCCTGTGTGGTTGGCTCTTTGAACAGCTCTCCATCCTTAAAGTTTTACTGTTCTTCATATCAGCTTTGCCCAGAAACTATTGTGCATTTCTTTATTCCCCTCATCCATTCAACCATCCATCCATCCACCCAACCTATTTGCACACTATGTGTTCCAAGTATCTGATAATGACTGCGAATCAGTCAAGCAGGCTGAAGTTCTTATGAGCTTATGGTTCAGTGTGTATAGAAGAGACATAAACAGGATTCAAACAGTGATTGCAAGGGAGGGAGTAAGACAGGGTGAAGAGATGTGGAGGGGCTGGAGATGGGCTGAAGACAGCTTTAGACTGGGCGATCAGAGTGGGATTCTCTGAGGATGTGACTTTCCGGCTGAGACTTGAGTGTGGTAGGTAGTGGTGATGAAGCCAAAAAGAGAGTTCCAGGCGGATGAGCAGCAAGTGCAAGGATCTGGGGTGGGAATGATCCCGTCCTTCAAGAGCTGAAGAAAGTCACTGCAGTTGGAACTTCTCGGTCCTGGGGAATGGTGTTGTGGCCTGATGTCTGGGCAGATCAGAGGTGGAGACCAGAATGGAGGGCCATCAAGCGAGTCATGGCAGGGAAGGCCAGAAGCTTCCTGTGTGTGTGTGAGTCAGGAAAGTATTTTAAGGAGACATTCTGCTGTGTGTCCTGGCATCTTTTTAATTGATCACTACTTGGAGTTTCCAAAGCGCATACTTCAGTGATGCGTTTCAATGCCTCTGCCCAGGCAGATCCTGAGCTATCCTTTGTGCATTTTATATACCTGTCAGGCTCCTCATGGCTCCTGAGGTCTAACTCAGCTGTGTTCCCTTCCTTTAGTAGATCTTCCCTGCCAGGAACTCCTCTCCTAACTTATGCACTTTTTGTACACCCAACCCACTGTCGTTACCTGGTTCTATGTGTCTCTCCTAGCAAAGGACCTGGAATGTGGTAGGGTCTTAGACTGGATAAGGGCCAACAGTCAGGGTAGGCTCCATGGAAGCACATCTTGAAAGAGGAGAAGAACTTTGGCACATGAAAAAGAGAAGCCGGAGTCACACAAATCCTGTAGAATCTACCTGAGCCATGATGGAAAGACAGGGTCATGAAGGAGGAGAGCCCACTGTCAGTGAAAACCATGTGTCTTTGAAGACCCTCTTCTCTCAGCGCAACTCAAACACAAGCAGCTAATGAGAATGATAAATGGTGATTTGCATATGATGCTCATGCATTTTGCATATTCTCATTTACTATTGAAATGCATGGATAGACTTCTCAATCCACTTCTTCCTTCAGTTAACAACTTTTAATTAAGTAAATATCCTGCATGATGCTCAGCCCTGTTAAAGGCAAAGCAACTAGAAATTTGTTCATGATGAGCATCTATGTTACAGGTTTCAGGGGTGAGGCAGGAGGATACAATGATTTCCTGCTGGGATCTCGAATCAGACAAAAGGGGGGGGGACTCCATGTTTACTCTGATGAGTTGTACAATTGTGGAGCCTCAAAAGCCTCACTTACACAGTAATTCCTATGTGTAATAGAGACATGCCCCCTATGTATGGGCATGTATTCTAACACTTCCTTTACCAGCTCCAGATACGTAATAACAAAAACCCAAGGGATTAATGGATGGGTAGTGTATAGAGCGTGATATACTCTGCAAAGGACTGATTCATGTGCTGGCTAGCACAGAACAGGGCACTGTGAGATTTCATCATGCTACTCAGAACACCCTCTAGGTAGGAGTTACTTTTGGAATTTTCCATTTAGTAGTTAAGGGCTAGAGTTGGCCTCAGGTAACTGAAACTGTGGGAAGTGGGCTTATTGCTAAAGTGGACTATGGTACAAATGCAGTAGGGTCGGTGCTGCTCAGGCACACAGAGCTCTTTGGACAGCGGCTGGTGCTCATTGTTTTGCCCAGTTTCTGTGTGGGAGGATTTGCACATTCCATTAAAATAGCCTGGTTAGGGCCCGGCGCAATAGCATAGTGGCTAAAGTCCTCACCTTGCACGCACTGGGATCCCATGTGGTCGCTGGTTCTAATCCGGGCGGCCCTGCTTTCCATCCAGCTCCCTGTTTGTGACCTGAGACAGCAGTTGAGGATGGCCCAAATCCTTGGGATCCTGCACCCATGTAGGAGACCTGGAAGAACTCCTGGCTCCTGGCTTTGGATTGGTTCAGCTCCAGTCATTGTGCTCACTTGGCGGGGGAGTGAACCATCGGAAGGAAGATCTTCCTCTCTGTTTCTCCTCCTCTCTGTATATATCCGCCTTTCCAATAAAAATAAATAAGTCTTTAAAATAGCCTGGTTAGACTCAGTAGAGGTGTGTCCTACCCTTTCCTTCCCTGATTCCAAGCCTTCAGAATCCAGATAAACATCAGTTCACGATGGAACAGACTGAGCAGGTAAGCAGGAAGCCGAAGCTGAATGAGGGACTTGGGAGCCTTGCTTTACCTGTCTAGGACCAACTTCCGCTTGTTTATCCAGTTACAAGTGGAATCCACCTATTTGCTTTCTTTTTTCTTTTTTCCTGCTTTATACATGCTCCAGGGAGGTTATGACTTGGTCCTCCCAACTCAGATAAGCCTCCCACGTTCCCCAAAGACTTCACTTTTGTCACTACAGTCGTAACAGCACTTGGGGTCAGTGAGTGAGCTGAGAAAGCTTAGATGTGACATATAGTGTGATTCATTTGTGCCAGGGGATCCTAAACAGATAATAATCATGTGCAGATGGCAATTAGCAGAATCCTCTTTTTAAATGTAAATGCCTTGCTGATTATCAAATGGCAGACAAAGCTCATTGTACCTGCTGATGTAAGTGATGAGAGTGATGACCTGTGATGCCCAGGTTGGGAACATCTGGATACTTCCTCCCAGTCATGCCCAACCATAAACCTTTCCCCCATTCTCATCTGGGAGCCTGTGATCTCAGCAAGGACTGTGTTGCTGAGATCATTTGGACTTGTCCCTCAAGCGGATTCCTTCTTTGGCTCCACTGTGCATCCCAGGCTAGGAGAGGGAATTGAGAATCAGCACCACTCGGAATGGATGGAGCAGAGAGAGGACCTTACTTGATGAAAGTGTTGGGTTTACGCTCACTTTCTCAGTTCGTCCTTCGACAGCTGGCAAGCAGGGAAGGCTGATAGATCTCAGGGTAGAGAGGGCAGATGACTCACCAGTGGCCATTGCAGAGGTGAGGTGAGAACTTGGAAAGGCTTGTATCCAGACTCCATGTTCCCATCAGTATTCTCTGTGTTTCTCCTTCACAGTATTTAAGGTGGTTACTGATCACCCCTCTGCTTGAGTGTTTGCTTCCTTTTTGGCTTTGTAGAGGTGTGCCAAGGGCAAGGAGACACTGTCTTTCCTGCTCAGCACAGTATCCTCAGTATCTGTTCAGAATGACTGGATGACTGGCTTTGCCCAGTGGTGACGATTGTTGGAGGTGAGCATCAGATATCATCTGATGCCAATGAACAGACTTATTAATGAAATGTCTTTAAGAGAAGCAGTAGACTTTTGTCCTGGCCAGTCTGGGTACACATGGACTCGGTCAGGGAAGGATCTGTGGAGAGCTGAAGCCTCTCTACAATTGTCTGACTCACTGCACATGTGCCAAAGGAAATGCGTATATGCCTTTGCTGTACCCTAATATCCTCCACGTGTGCCGGCTTCCCTAAACTGCCTCCTTTTCCTTTCCTGGGAAAGTCAGGATTGGAGAACAAGGATGTAATGGCTGATTCTCAAGGCAGGCACAGCCAGCCCAGGCAAGTTGTCACTGATGCATGGAGCGAGTTGCAACCATTTGGACCCAAGCTCTGAATGTTAGTTGAGAGGAAAGACATGCTACAGATTAAAAGCAACAAACAATGGTAAGACTTTGGAAGAGGAGTTTTCAGGAAGAAAACAAATTCCTTCCTGTCCAGTTTCACTGAGGCCAGACCCCCCCCTGTATTGGAGGCTGCTGCATGGGTTTCTGCAAGAAAGAATGGCAAGCAACAGTCTGTGGGTGAAGCCCAACTCAGCAGTTTTGCCCAACAGGACTGCCTTGGAATTTCAAGAGGAGGTTTAGACGAGCAAGCCCGGCTGCTGCGTTTCTCACCATCTGCTTTTCTGAGGGCCTGCCTCATTCTTCCTGGAGTCCGTCAAGGTGGCTACAGGGCAAGTGAGTAGATGGACAGATTGGATGCTCACTGATGGTTTCCAGAAGCTTCCTTTGTGCTCAGCCCAGCCTCCCTGCCTCAGCATTGTCACAGTCTCTGCAGCCTCCAGGGGGTACAGTCTCAGGGCTGTCTGTCTCCTCCCACCTGAGAAATCTCCTGACCTCAAGGAGCTTCCTCACTGTCAGGTTTCAGGACCTTTGTCACCGGCGCCTAGGGAGGCCCCAGTGAAATCTTCATAGTTGGGTTGAGGATTTGCTTGGTTGACAAGCTCCCCGGAGTCATTCTTGGGGATGGTAGAAAGCACTTAGGGGCTGAGGTTTTGAGACCTGGGGCAAAGTAGCGGATGCTCATGTGGAATATTAAATGTCACCACTCCTGCGGGATCACTCATCCTGGTCAAACTCCTGACGATTGTACTGTTCTCTAAAATGTCTCAGAACTGAAAGGACTACTGGCATCTCCCTAGCCAGACCTGTTAGACTCCTAAAATACTGAAATGTGCGAATCTTTGAAGTCCTGCACTTCCTCTCTTGATTTTATGAGCCTGTGATTAATTTTGTGTGTCAGCTTGGCTGGGCCAGCTGCCCAGATGGCCAAACATTCTGATTGTTCCTGTGAGGGTGTTTTTTGATGAGAGGAACTTTTGGATCGGTGGACTAAGTGAAGCCGACTCCTCTTTGTTATGTGGATGGTCCTTGTCCAATTAAATAACGTGCCGGCCTTGCCTGAGAAGGAATTCTGCCTGCCCTTGGCATTGAATTGCAATACCAGGTCCTGCCTGAGATCTAGCCTGTGAATGACCCACCCTGTGGAACTTGGACTTCCCAGCATGAACTACTGTGTGAGGCAGGCCCTGAGATAAATTTCTCTTTCTCAGCACAGCACATCACGATGGTGTTGTTTATCTGGAAGATCATGGCTAATTTGAAGCCTCAAGGGTGCTAATGTGGGGTCTAGATCCTAGGTCACGGCTGAGATGAGCAGGTAGTGGACATAATCCACAGCTTTCCTGGCTTCTGGATTGTAGGATATCAAGCTCGCTGTGTGCGAGAGTGCTACTGTAAGAGCTGTTTCCTGTGAGTTGCTTGGAGGCTGGCACCCACACTGCTTATTAATTTCTATCATTCCAGGCACTGATCTGGCACATAGTAAATGTGTAGTGTGTAATGACTGGGTAAAGGTGGGAAAAAGGTTGGGAATCTAAACTTACTTGAATACCTGTGGAAACTTTTCCAAGCTCCAAGTTTGCATCCTAGGGAGGAGGAAGTATTGCGCATTTGTCCACTCTGTAGTCTCCATTTGGATATATTTAAACTCAGGAATCTGAGTTTTTCATTATTATTGTTACTACTTTATTATTATTACTATTATATACAGGCAGAAAGAGTAAGAAAGAGAGAGACTAGAGAGGGGGTTTTCTATCGACTGGTTCACTTCCCAAATTAAAACAATTCACTTCTAAAACAGTCAGGACCAGTCTAGGCCAAAATCAGGATCCAGGAACTCAATTTAGGTTTATTGCACAGGTGAGGTGGCAGAGACCGACGACTTGATCAGTGGCTTGAACTCTGTAGGGTGCACATTTGCAGGGAGCTGCAGTTGGGAGCAGAGCTGGGCCTCTATCCAGGTGTTCTGGCACAGGGTCTGAACCTCCCAGGTGATGATTTAGCCTCTGCGCCAAATGTCTGTCCCCTCTTGAATATCTTGACAAACAGGAGCAAGACCAGGGATGTTTTCTCTGACTGGAGAACAATCTGATGGCATCCCTGGAGAGGAAGTGTGAGCGGAAACACCTCCTCTTGGCTGCCACACCACAGGGACCTGTGTGTAGGCAGCTGCATTTAATCTTCATGTCAAGATGAAGAAGTGGGTAGTAAAGTTGTTTTATTTTAAATAAATGAAGAAGGCATAGGAGATTAAGACGGGGTTAGGGACAAGGGCACTCACCCAGCAGGAAAATAGGCACAGGAAGGATCATTTGATGGGTGAGAGGAAGAGGTTCAAGTACATGTGAATGGTCACCACAGTCGCCACTTGCCCAGGGTCTGCGTGTTGGTCCCTTTACACAGCAGAGTGGGGCCTCTCAGGACCTTGACAGGGCTTTGTACTCTGATTCACAGACAGAGGAGGCTTTAGGAGAATCTGGCTTGATTTCAATCCCGGAATTCTGTTTTGGTTGTCAGAGCTCGGGGCTAATATTGTCTGTGTGACTCTACCCTGGCCCAGTGCAGTGGTGTGCACAGTGCGCAAATCATGGGGCTGAGAGTGGTTTGGGACTGTCCACTACTGTACCTGACACTGTACTTCCATGACCTGGGCCTCCCCCAGGGCAGAGGAAGAATGGGGCTCCTGTCAAGTGCTTTCAACTCCAGCCAGAAAAAACTCTCCTCTGGACAGCTGAGTCCTGGGGCTGGGTTAGTTTCTCTAGGGCAGGGCTGTCTCAGAGATGCTGACCCATCTTCTGAGCCAATTGGTCTGCATCCTAAGTGGAAACCAAGCTGACAGCCTGGCTTCTGCTGAGCCCAGATCCTGACTCCCCCAACCTTCTATTTTTAAAGCTACTGCTCCTGCTCCTGGCTGCTCTTTAGCCAGACTTGGGCAGTGTCTGTCAATAGCTCCCCCCAACAACACTGCAGAATGGATCCTTGCTGAACCCCAGAACTCTTCTTTGTGGTCTACCTTTATAAAATAATAGCACAGTTTCCCAACATGCTCTTGGCAACCACTTGGCCACTAGGTGTTCTATTTCCTAAATAGTCAAACATTCTACAAATCCCCAACTCTCAAGGCCCCAGAGCTGCTCTCTTTCTTAGACATCATGGTATTGCAGCTTCAGATTTTCTCCTAAAGAATATGCAAGCCATGGGAGGCCAATGCAAGGAACTGTGTGCCAGATGCGCTCACTTAAGGAGCTGATCGATTTAAAAATTCAGATAAATGTGTTGGAAGTTGGTTCCAGACAGCAAAATGGAATTCTCTCCAGTCCCACTGAGTTAAGCACCTAGTTACATATCTTTCCTGCCAGCATGGACACTTCCAACAAAGCAGGGGATCCAGCCCGGTACCTCGTTGATGAGGGAGCCCATCTTGACCCCTGTGAGAAAAATGTGACTCATGGGCCAGACTTATACCCTCTTACTCCAGTGCCAACCTTGGCTTTCTTTGTGCCTCTCCTCTCCAGCTTCGCTACCTTATCCTTCCAGGTAGGTCTGAAAAGCCCAACCCAAGACCTGCCTGGCTTGCTCACTGCTGGGTCCCAGCAGCCACAGAAACTCTTAGTGTGTAGCATGTATGTAAAAAATGCTCTATCCCTAAAGTATGCTTTTTATATTACAGGTACTATAAACTATCCTTCCTCCTTACTGTTTGCATTAAATGTTTTTTTAGCCTAACACAGATTGTTTTAAAGATTTATTTTTATTGGACAGTCAGATACACAGAGAGGAGGAGAGGCAGAGAGGAAGATCTTCTGTCCGTTGATTCACTCCCCAAGTGGCCGCAATGACTGGAGCTGAGCCAATCTGAAGCCAGGACCCCAGAGCCTCTTCCTAGTCTCCCACATGTGTTCAGGGTCCCAAAGCTTTGGGCTGTCCTTGACTGCTTTCCTAGGACACAAGCAGGGAGCTGGATGAGAAGTGAGGTATCCAGCATTAGAACCAGCGCCCATATGGGAATCTGGCATGTGCGACATGAGGACTTTTAGCCACTAGACTACTGTCCTGGGACCTAGCCCAACACAGATCTGAGAAGGGAAAATACTCTTGTTTGGATGAGGGAACCCTACTAAGATTGAAATTTACGTTTTTCCAAACCACATGAGGAGGTCTTTCACTTTTCATGATGGCCATGTACCTGTTCTCTTTGAGCAGCTCAGAGAGACAGTCTCTAAACCCCTGACTCCTACAGTGAGCAGTGGATGGTCCAGGCCAAAGGGCAACAGCTCTTGCTAGCTGGGACCTGGAATCAGGTGCCTAGCCCTTGCAGTGGCTCAGGTCAAGCATGGTGCACCTCCCTTAGAAGGCAGACAGTCACAGGGGACTTTAGGGGTGGCTCTACTTGGGGGCTCCCTCAGTCATTGCTGGGGTTCCTGGCATCTAAAAGCTGGTGCAGTGAATAGTCGAATTGTTGACTAAGATGCACGTCCTAAACTATATGTAGTACTTGACTTTGAGTGCTCATTTTAGCTTCCTTCTAACACAAATCCTGGGAGGTGGTAGTGATGGGTTGCGTTCTTGCCATCCAGGTGATACACCTGGATTGAAATTCTAGTTCTGGCTTTTGCCCTGGCTCCTGTGGACGTTTGGGTCATGAACCAGCAGCTGGGGGGGGGGGGGATCTGTCTTTCTCTCTCCATTTCCTGCTCTCCCTCTTAAAGAAGTCAATGGATAAGTAAGGAGAAGGCTATTGAAAAATCAATAAGAGTTGACCCAGGCTTGTCAGCAGGTTACTTCTCTCGTGTGTGGTACAGGAGGAGCCACACTCTCCTTGACCTTGTACAGACTCTCCACAGTGTGGTGGAAGAAGCTGCAGACTGAGATTTTTCCATGTTGCTTGAACAAGTCATGGAAACTTGCTGACCTATTGGCAGAACAAAGGCACACCTCTTTCGGGGACTGTGAGACTTCACTGAGATGGTGCCCACAGCTATAACAAGTCTCTGCAGAGGTACGGTGCTGCACAGGGTTGCTGGTGAGGCCAGTCGATACTGAGTTTCAGCGTCAGACGAGCCAGCAGGGACTCAGTTCTTTGCTAGCCGTAGACCTATAAAATCACCCACGGCGAGGAATTTTTTCCAAGTTTGGGGAAAAACTTTAGGAGAACACATCTCTGGGATGAACCAATCAGTTGGAGTTGATAGAAGTCAACTGCGAAGACTTAATGGAAATCTAAAGAGCGCAGAGGGGTGGCTCATGAATACCCTTTTACCCTCTGCCACCTACTCTCCCTGCTGTTCCTTCCATGGAAGTGTTTTCTAATGAGCCCTGGGTGATGAGAGCACACATTTAGCCAGCAGGGCCCCAGTTTCATGGCTTGGCCTGCAGTAGACTGAGTGAAGTTCAGAAGAACAATATCCAAGGGGGGCCTCAGGAAAGGTTTTGAAAATGTGGATTTGCAGCCACAGATGGCCTGTGTGGCTTCCTGCAAGGTGTCAGCCCTGCCATCTGCCAACTGTACCAAACCTCAGATGTCAGGAGAGAAACTGTCTCCCTTCTGCAAGGCCCTGGAATAGCCTCCTCAGCTGGGCAACAGCACAGGAATGCTCAGTGTCCCAGAGCTGGACCCCAGGCATACACTGCAATGTATCACCTGCTAATGACTTGATGTGTAATGGATTTTGTCTCCTTGGCAATTCTAGAGAGCAGGGGAAGAATGCTTTCCAGTACCCCTTTAACACATAGCTTGGAGTTGAGCACACAGAAGCCCAGTGAATCCTGCTCCACTGACTGAGCTGTGGCTGTTAGGGCCACAAGGATGAGAGCTGGCATGTACTTCCATGGCCCAACTCTTTGGTGACCTAGACTCAGAGATGTTGCCTGATCTTTCCATGTTGCATGGTTGGGTATTACAGTAATTCTCAGCAGTGGTTATGTAGTCTTCCCAGGTGATTTTTGGTTGTGGCTAGAAGCATTTCTGGTGGTCCCAACCACAGAGATGCTACTGGATCTAGACAGTGGAAATCAGGGCTGGCACTAACATACTGTCATGCACAACACAGTCTCTTACAACTGAGACTTACGTAGTCCAATGTGTCATCAGTACCAAGGTGAAGACACCCTGGATTATTGTTAAAGGAAATAACATGTATAAAGGCATGCAGTTTATGAAGGTCTGGCAGGACTGAAGAATAGTGATAACCCAGGCATGAAGCAGGAATATGGTGTTCATGAAGTCATCAGCGGAGGACGAGCCCATAAGTGTAAGTTGGAACAAGTGAGAGAAGGGTCTTTGTGCCTAATGACAAAGATTTGCTCCACAGACAACAAAGTTGTCTTGAGTGAAATGACAGGCCAAAGAAGAGCAGTGACTTTCAGCTTGGTACCCATTCTGCCCTATCCTCTGCCCTATCCTGCCACCTATGTCCTCCCTTTTACTTAGATAAGACAAAAAGACACATGGAAAGCTGCAGTACATACCCAGAACAAGAGACTTTGTGTAAGCCATGGTTGGGAGTGTGCGCCCTAGATACTCAGGTGCTGGGAGCTTGGTCCCCTGTTGGTAATGTTGAGCTGGTGGGACCTTTAGGAGGTCAGACCTCACTGGAGGTTCCAATTTGGAATAATGCCATTCTTTGCTATTATTTTATTTGGTTCTAATTTGCTATTTTATAGTATTAATTTCATTTTAATATTTTATTCTATAATAAGCCCCTTCTGTATAAAGCATGCAGCCTTGGTTATTATGTCAGTATAACAGAAAAGAGACTAATGCAATCATCAATGGAATAAAATCAGACTCTTTTTTAAACCCATCTAACCCTGTGCATGTTTCTATCCCAGGTTTACCTACAGCTATACCATGTTACACCTATCTATGATAGAGCACCCTTGCCATTAGATGGTGAACTCTTTGAAGACAAGATCCTTCAGCATTTTATTTCCTGTACCTTCTGGAAATCAAGGGTACATCAAGTATGGTGGTTGAGTAAATGAAGCAACAGGGGTAGGTGCTTGGCCTTGCAGCTCATGATGCTAGCTAAGACATCTGTGGCCCCTGTTGGAGCATGCGGGTTTGAGCCCCAGATCCTGCTCCCCATTCCAGCTTAGTGCTAGTGGAGACCATGGGTGTAGCAGCTGATTGTTCCAGTGGCTGGGTTACTGACTTTCAAATGGGAAACCTGGATTGAGTGTCTGGCTCTACGCTTCTGTCCTGCTGGCTACTGTAGGCGTTTGAGGAATTTTTCTTTCTACCTCCCTCCTTTTCTCTTTTTCTCCCTCCCCCTTCTCTTCCTCAAATAAGTAGACAACTAATTAACTAAATTAAAAAAAATAATAAATGAAGCCACAGAAGGGACTGACTAGCCAGATGCATGTTGCTTGGGATAAGAGTGGGCTTTCCTCTGATCTTTTTCTCCTGATTTATAAGACATGTATGCTGATTGTATAAAGCCAGAAACAACTACAGATAATTCAAAGGATGAGAAAAACTATCCTGCTGTCACTATCTCCACCCCCAGTGACATTTGCATTTAACATTTAATGGAGACACTGACCCTCTTTCTGAGGTTGTATATTCATGAAATTCACCTGCCTGTTCTTTTCTAACTAAAATGAAATCTTTTAATACATGTCCTGTATTCTGCATCTTCATGGGAAAACATATTGGGAACTAGTGTGAGAGTAGGCCAGGGGATTGGTTTTGAACTTGTGTTTGCATAGTAATCACCCATTTTTATGTAGACCACATCTTTGGAGAGGGACTTAATCGGTGTGAACATCTTTCCACTTCTGTAAATGCACTTCCACGCCGCCGCTCTGAATGCTGCAAACGATGCCACTGTGCAGTTGTGCCGAAATGTATTAAGCCAGTCCTCAATTGTTGGAATGTGAATTACTTTTATGTTTTTACTATGACAACAATGCTGCAATAAATATCCTTTCAGTGAAATCTTGGCCCACATTTCCAATTTTTCCTTAGCTTGAGTTTCTGGAATAGAAATTGCTCTAACAGAAAGTGCACATTTTACAGTTTTTTTGAAAAGCACAGCCACATGACTCTCCAAAACACCGTCATACAACACCGTCGGTGGAGTATGCAGAGAGCCACGCTGGCTCTTTTTTGAATAAAAGCTGCATCATAGGCTCTAAACAAACAGCCAGATAAGCTATTTCCATTCCATTCCAGGACCCATCTATGTCCTTCTGTCATGGAAGAACTGTGGTTCTTATTGTTCTACAGTCGGCCAGATGCGTGCATTTGGTGTCAGTGTGATGAGCTGTGCAGTTGTTTACACTCTGCAAACACCAACATGAGTACAATCCGTACAAGCACTCAGCACGGAGCCTGTACACAGCAGAAACAGCGAACAGCCACTGCCATCCTGTCCCGCAGTTGCCACTGCAGTCGTAGACTTCATCACCCCTATCAGGGATGGCTGTCTCCAACCCCCGTCTTAGAAATCGATAAATGTATCTATGCGGCTGCCAGAGTGATTGATCAAAAATGCAAGATGAACACACCTCTTTCTTGCTTAGACATCTTCACTTGCTCCCTGTTGCCCTACACTCAAGTCTCTACTCCCTGGCAACACAGAAGGCTCCACACCTCGAGAGCCTGCAGCTCCACCTCATGGTCCTCAGATCTCTCTGCCCACCCTTGCCCAGGCCACGCTCCACTAGTGGGTTCCCTCACTAGTAGATTAGTCCTGGCTCAGGGCTAATCTCTCTCTATGAAACACATTTTTTTCCTTCTGTTTTCCTATAGAGTTGTCTCCTGGAAAACCTGTGTTGAGAGCCTTTTCTACGTACCTGATCCAAGCTGTGCTCTCTCTTCCATCTTCCTAGAAAATCATGTCCAATCACTACTTAGAACACTCATCCCCATCGCATTATAATTGATGTGTTCTCCCACGTTTCCCCAACTTGCACTTGAATCTTATTTACCTAAATCCATATTCTCAACACCTGGCACCAAGTTTAGCATACAGTAGAAGCTTAATACATGCTTCTTGCACTAATGGATGAAACAACAACATTCTCCTTGTGGCCCTCCTTTCTTCTCTTCTCTCTGGCCATTTGCAGGTCCTCCACAGTGGTCACTACTGATAACATCCTAGAGTCATCACAGTGCTGTGCCTTATACACCTGGTCTTCCCAGCCTTGTGAGCCATCACATTCCCATGTTAGAAGCAAACAGAAGTGGCTGAACCCAGTGCTTTGCTGCCATTGGTACCTTCAGGAGGAGACCCAGCTGTAGAGAACAAAGTCCACCAGAGACAGAGCAACTGGGAGCAGCTGGAGGAGGAGTGGAGCCTCAGTGGGCAGCCTGACTCCTGCCTGAGGGGGGAGCACCAGGAGCAGAAGGCACGGAAGAGAGAGACAGGGTTAGCAGAGGCAAAGAGGGCTGGGAAGCCCAAGAAGAGACAGTCAGGGATGGATTCAGATTCAGGGAAAGGAACTGGGCGAGGCAGCAGAGAGGAAGTAGGAGAATGGGGAAGTAGCATAAGCCTAAGCGGGCGTGGGAGGGTGTGGCGCGATTGTGTAGGAACAGCATCCTCTGCCCAGCACACCCAGGATGGGCCGTGCAGCAGACAGCCTTAGCTTTTTACCCAATGCGATTAATTACTTTGTGGCTTTAAATAAAAATCAGCTATTCTTGAGGAAGCCTGACAGGGTTTCTTTTAACTTAATGTTTGCTGAACCATCCCTTCTATCTCACTTACCTGATGTGGAACATATGCTAGGATCAGAATGACAGAGAATAAATCACCAGATTTGCTTGGCTTCTTTGAAAAATGAATTTGGGGGCTGAGATTCCTCATCAGCATATATCTTCCCCGAGCAGTCGTCTGACAGGGCAGCAAGCTTAGGGGATGTCCTGTGCAGAGGGATGTGGGCATCCAGAAGGGTCCAGATGCCCACATCTGGCAACAGATCCATCACCTTGGGACAAGCCACCTGTGCTAAGCTAACAGGTGCAACCAGGGTGGGATCTGGGAGTCTGCTGTGATCTCAGAAAGAAGATACAACTGCGGTCTTTCCAAGACTGCAGGGCATACTTCAGAGCGTTTCATACGCACCAGGCACAGGTGAGAGCAGGCAGGCTTAGGGTTGGTGGTGTACATGAGATGAAGCCCAGGCCCGAGGTCAGAAAACCAGGGATGAATCTGCCTTCTGGCATTGTCACTGACAGCTATGAGCGTGCCTTAGCCTTGTCATCCATCTTTATGGCTATTTTGCAATGAGCGTAAATGTTAGTCATCCTCTCTCTACCTTCACTTTCTTATTTCTGTTGGATTTCAGTGGGTTAAGATGTCCCATCACAAAAACAGGCCTATCATAAATACTATACCAATATCTCTTTCCCCTTCCTGGAAACATTAAATGGATTAAGAGCTCTGTGCCCTCTGGGTTGCAACTCAGAGAGGGAACCAGAGCAGTTTGAATTCTGGAAATTGGCATTCAGCCTGAAGACGGTAAATGTGGATATGATGTGAGAATAAGTGAGGGTGGTGCGTCCGCAAGTGTTTGGCTGCTTAATTCTAACTGGAGCTGTGAGAAACAAGTTGGGCACCGGCACATGGGGTCTTGAACCTTCAACTTCCTAACTGTATTATCTCAGCTAAATCATTTAGGGTACAGCACTGTGGCTTTTCGGGTAAAGCTGCCACCTGAGACACTGGCATCCCATAGAGGCTTGGGTTTGAGCTCCTCTGCTCCACTTCTGATCCAGTTCCCTGCTGATGTGCCTGTGAAAGCAGTGGAAGTTGGTCCAAGCACTTGGGCCTCAGTACTCACCTGGCAGAAGTTCCCTGTCCTAAGTTGTTGAGGCCATTTGTGTATGAACTGGCAGATGGAAGATCTCTCTCTCTCTCTCTGTCTCTCACACACTCTCTCTCTCTCTCTGCTTACTTCCTTTTCTTTGTAATTCTTCCTTACAAAAAATAGATAAATAAATAAATAAACCTTAAAAAAGTCCCAAATCATTTAGCCTTTCTTGCTTCTTTAGCTCCACAATGAGGAGGTGACTAGAAGTGGATACTTGTACAATTTTTTTTCCCTAGCATTTCTTTTCAGATTACAAAAGCCAAGAATACTCATCATAAGGAGCTTGGAAAACACACACAAGGGCACCTTAAAGCATTCATGGAAAATGGAATTTAAAGGTAAGTTTATTTTGGTGCAAAAATTTTAAAATTCATGCATAGCTCTTTCGTAATGTTAATTTTCTCTGAATCTTTTGAAGATCCTTCAACTACATGGATTTCATAACTTTTTTTTTTTACCAAAAAAAACTTATCTTTTAACTCCACTTCCATAAACTTTTTGAAGTATGCTTATACAAAACTATAAACAAGATTATTATTCCACCACCCAGAGAAAACTGCAGTTCATATTTTTATATATATTACTTTCTCAGTGTGTTAGAGTGAAATCATACTGCATATGCAATTTTGTAGCATGCTTGTGCATTAATGTTAAATTATTGCAAGCATTCTCTCTGTCATTAAAAATATCTAGACCTCATTTTTAAGATTTCTTCTGACACTAAAATTCTGTGAATAATGGGGTTCATCTCCTTCACCATTGAAATAATTTGTTCTCCCACCACAGCAACAATCAGTTGGGGGAGGGTGCCCTTGAACATGTCTGTCAATTCTCTTTGGCCCATGCATCATGCAAGGGCACCAAAGGATTCCATGCACCACCTGGCTCACCCACTCTGATTTACCATCTTAGCTCTGGAGAACAAAAAGAAATGTGGAGCTGCTTTTGATGAGTCATCTACAAGCCATGATGCCTTTAAAAAAAACCTAAATATCAAGAATGACTTCATATGTCGGTAGAAAAAGGGCTACCGGAAAGATAGATTTTTTTTTCATGGATCAGGTTGCTACAAAATTTCCCAAACCTCCTTTCTTTTTCCCCCTGACTAGAAATGTTCAAATTCCTTTATTATGGAACAAAGACCTTTTCATGCAAAGTGAAGATACAATTTTAAACAAAAATCATTTGGGGAAAATGACACACTAAAATTCACATGAAGGTTAAGGCAGAGACGAAGTTCTGTACTGCATAGCTTCTCTCTCTGGGCTCACAGGAAGGCTGTCATTGGCCAACATTCTTAGACACAAGCTTTGAGGCTGGTGTTGTTGCATGGTGGATAAAGATAAACAAACAAAAAACAAACAAGGTTCAGGCCACCTGAGTTCTGGACATTGCCCTGTGAATAGAAGGAATGGACGGTTATGTCAAAAAGTTGTTAAAAATGAAATTAAAAGATGAGTTTTATTTTGTGCAATTCCTGCGTAATTTTCTTATAATATGCACTTTCCATAAACTTTTTGGAGACCTTTCATTCATATACACGGATTTGAAAATATTTTGCACTAAAACTAGCCTTTTAATTCTATTTTCTATCAACCTTTTAACATAGCTTTGTATAAGTGATTTCCAGTCCTGAGATATCTTTGTGCTAGTCCAAATCAGTGAGGGTAAGCTGAAGGAACAAGTAAGTGTCAGATTTAGAAGCTTATTTGGGCAGCCTCCTCCACTGCTAGCTCTGTCATTTTGAACTTGTGGCCTCCAAAGTTGGGATAGGAGAAGGAGAGAAAATGGAAATGTCATGAAGTTTCTTCTATTGTTAGGAGCTGTGTCTGTACAGTACATTTATTACAGTCATACTTTGAAGCTATAGGGATGCAAACTTGCTTGTCTGTCCCTCCTGTCTGGTGTTTTTTTTTTAAGGTTTGTCTATTTGTATTCAAAAGTCAGAATTATAACAGAGAGAAGGAGAGAGATCTTCCATCTGCTGGTTTACTCTTCAAATGGCTGCAGTTGCTGGAGCTAAGTCTGTCTGAAGCCAGATCCAGGAGCTTCTTTGGAGTCTCCCACTTGGGTGCAGGGGCTCCAACACTCGGGCCATCCTCTGCTGCTTTCCCAGGCCATTAGCAGGGACTGGATAGGAAGTGGAACAGCCTAGGCTCAAACCTGTACCTGTAAGAGATACCAGCTCTATAGGTGCAGGCTTAACCTTTTACATTATGGCAGCTGCTCCATACCTCATGTTTTTGGGGTCAATCCTTGGGCATTCGTTAGCTCCTGAGTGCTTCTCTCTCAGCTCTGTTGCAAGGTGTGTCTATTTTGTTCTAAGAACACCAGCCATTTCGGATTAAAGATCTGTTTTGCTCTAGTATGACATCATTCTCACTAGTTAGTATATACTGCAACTCTATTCCAAAGATGTCATTGTCAGGTATTGAGGTTAGTATTTCAAGGCACTGTTTTTGGAGGGCTACAGCTTAATTCATCATATATCCCAGCAAAACAAAGACCAAACATCCCAAAAAAAGTGAACAAATCAAAGCGATACAGATGCCAACTGCGAGTTCCCAGTGGCCAAAGGAAAAGCTGAGTGACAAAATATAGTGTTGGATGACAAAGCAAAGTGTAAGCCCATATCGAAGTAAATAAAAGACTGAAAAAATATCAGTAAAAAATGAAAACAAAAACACATACTAAAACAAAGGGAGAGAAATAGATAAGCTTCCAATGCATAGGAGTCCCATGTCGCCTGTGGACAGACCCTGCGCTCAGGTAGGTGGGGAAACTGCCCATTCCTTACGTGATCTCCTTTTAAAGAGCACAGCATGACAAGTGAGGGGACAGAGTTTCCAGCTTGGGACAAAGCCCAGCCAGGTGACTGAGGCGTGTGTGAGCAGTGACAGTTCTCTTGGCTATGTGCCCTTTGAGCCCATGTGATGGACACACCGTGTCGCCTCTGGGACCTTCGTCTCCCAGAACCACAATCCCAGTTCAGTGCTAATAGGACATCCGATAGCTCCTAGAGGAGGGATACGCTTCAAGACACCTGAACAAGCCTACCCAAACTGTAAAAGTCATACCAAGTAAACTTTCAGAAATGGTCCCAGCTCAGTGGAGCTTAAGCAGACAGGTGATGGGAATGTTATGTGGGATCCTAGAGGGGTTCCTGGGCTGGAGAAAGCACAGGAAATAAAATCCAAGGAGATCTCTGTGACGTGTGGCTGTTAGTTAATGTTAGCATGTTAATCTTGGTTCATTAACTGTAATAAAGGCAAGGTACTGTACTGATACAGGTACTCACAAGAGGAGAAGAAATTGGCTGGCGGTGTGTGAGGACTCTCTAATATCTTGCAATTTTTTATACACCAAATATAAAACTAATTAGTTATATAGACATTAAAAGGGCAAACTGGAATGATAATAATAATATTAATAACAACAATGATATGAGCACAGCCTCATGTTAGGGTACAAGAGGTGGTCGGTGGCTAACAGGCTGGATATGATCCCTTGTTAACAATCTGCACAATTCCATGTAAGTGCGTGAATGCCAGGCTTGCTATCACCATTTTTTTAAAAAAGAATATTTATTTACTTTTATTGGAAAGGCAGAGTTACAAAGAGAGAATGAAAGACGAGAAAGATCTTCTATCTTCTAGTTCACTCTTCAAATGGCCACAACAAATGGAGCTGGGCTGATCCAATTGCAGGAGCTAGGAGCTTCTTTTGGGCCCTCCATGTGGGTGTAGGGTCCCAAGGACTTGTGTCAGTTTCCATTGCCTTCCCAGGTCACAAGCTGGAAGCTGGATTGGAAGTGCAACACCAAGGACTTGATCCAGGGCCCATAGGGGATGTCAGTGCTGCAGACAGAAGCTTATTTTGCTATGCCACGACACTGGCCCCATCATCACTTTTTGCTAACACTTGTCCTGCATCTGAAAATGGCACTAGTTGATGCTGTGAATAAACAGAGAGCTGTAACACAAGTGTGTGAATTACAGAGGGATACCAGTGAGAGTCTAGCAGAAATAACTGCCCCGGCCCTTAGATCAGGTTATCTTTAAGAAGCTCTGCACATAGGGGTGGACGTTTGGCACTCTGGGTAACAGGCTGCCTGTGGATATGTTTGCAGCCTGCACCTCAGTGCTTGGATTTGAGTCCCACCTCTCTCTTGTCCTGGCTTACTGCCCATGAACATTCTGGAAGGCAGCTTAAGTACGTGGGTGCCTGCCATCCAAGTGAGTGACTAAGCGGGTGACTAGTTTCTGGCTTAGGTCTCACGCAGCGCTGGCTGCTGTGTGTGCTTCAGGAGTGAATGTTAGATGTCTCTCTGTCTTCCTCTCTGTTTCTCTCTCTGTGTATTTCTGCCTTTCAAATGAAATAAAAATTTAAGGAAACCCCTCCCTTCAAAGCAAAGCAAAGCACGGCCTTCAAAGCTTAATAAGTTTACAGGTCTGGTTCTCTATCTGTTTGCAGTAGAAACGCCAACTGGACTAAAGCAGTTGGTGTTCTTGCAGGAAGAGATCCTCAAGTCACTTTTTGCCTATAAAGAAGGGGAAAATCTTAGACCCACCAAATTCTACTGAGCTCCCATGGGGCAGAGAAGCCAGCAGGGCGTGGGGATGCTGAGCTGGATGCTGGGAGGGAGGGGCTGTGCCCAGAGCTCTGCCCCCAGAGCTGTTAGTCATCACCTACAGGTAGCTTAGTGACAGGGAGCCAGATGTCTCTGGACGGAAAGCTCTTACTCTAGCAGAAACAAGCATCTTGAGTTATGTATGACAAGGCTGACATTAATTGTTCTACTTTTTTTATCCTAACAAAGAAACGCACTGGTCTGTTTCTTCCAGAGACTGCCTCCACCTCCTGTGAGGCCAGAGGACTCACTTGCCCCCCTCGCCCATCAGCTGCCTGGGAATGTGAAATGCTCCAGGGAGGGGAAGAGGTGTTCCCAGGGCCGGGAGAGTGCAGCTGTTACCACGTGAGGCACTGTGAGGGCCTGACCATGTCCCCTCAGAATATGAAGCAACACCACTAATTAAAAGGTCCGCTGAAGGGGCAGGACCTGCGTTAAGGCAGGCGCATCCCATGCAGGCTCCGATGCATGTCCTGGTTGCTCCACTTCTGATCTAGCTCCCTGCTTGTGGTTTGGGCAGGCAGCCAAAGACGGCCTGAGTCCGTGGGACCCTGCATCCATGTGGGAGACCAGGAAGAAACTCCTGGCTTCTGGCTTCGGATCAGTTCAGCTCCGGCCATTGCATCTATTTAGGGAGTGAGCCAGTGATTGCAAAATTTTTTTCTCATGTTGTCTATAAATTTGCCTTTCAAATCAAAATAAAAAATAAATCTTAAAAAAAATTGAACCTACAGGTCATGGCTAGGTTAAAATATGGAATAGAAAGGAATTCAGCAATGTGTTCTAGTGATCAAAAAATGTTCACATGTTTTGAGTAAGTTATTCTGCTTTTGTCAATCTGCTCAAAGAAAATAATCCTAAACACTAGGAAAAAAACTTCTACATGTAATAGAAAGAAAAAACCTAAATATTCAACAGTTGGGAAAGGATAAATAAATGTTGCTTATAGATTTGATGGAATCTTATTGGAATCAATGAAGTGATTATTTATGAGAATTCTGTGGTACAGAAATTGCATTTGATAACTATACTAAGTGAAAAAAGGGAAGATAAAAAATGTAAGTAAAGATAATTTCTACCATGTTAAAATATGCATAAGAGAAAGACTCAAAGGAAATTCACCAAAACACTAACAGTATTTGTATTAGACTGGTGGGAGTTGAGTTGATTTTTTTTCCTCTTTTCTCTAGTTTCCAAATTTTCTGTGATGTGGTAATATTACATTATAATGGAAACAATTATTTTAAAAATATGTCAAGTTCTGTCCCCCAATGCAAATAAATAGCAGATGAGGGCACCATTGAGCGCATAGAAAAATGCAATAACACTCATAGAAAATAAAAATACCCTTAACAAATATTAATAATATTAAAAGAAACACAGCCTGGGTAAGCGTGGTGTAATGATGTCCTAACATAAACATACTGATTTCTTCCAGCAGCAGGTTGGAGGCCTTTTTCTTATCAAAGTGATTGCAGTTTTGTCAACCCAGGGCTGATTAGGGAAAACGAGCCAACCTCCAGGCTTGCATGCTGCTCATAGATTGGCAGCTGGGCAGAAAAAGCCCTGTTTGACTCTCTGCCAATGTTGGCCACACCGGAGTTTCTCAGCTGAAATGCAAGCATGGTTGGGATGGTTTGGACATGCATGCTGATCTGCGTTGGGGGACAATTTGGATGAAACTCTTCTTTAATTTCCTCTCTGGGCTAGAGTTGCTGGACAGGCAGACAGTTCTGATGGAAGGCCAGGACCACAGGAGGACAGAAATGGTACTGGTCTCCCCAAATGGGCCATCAGGAACTGCTAGTCCTGCAAAGAATAGTCTTGAGGGAGGAGCATGGCTCTCTCTGCATCCCTTCTCTGCAGTTAAGGGAATCTTAGCTGATGAAGCATGGTGGGCTTTGAGCCTTTGCCTGCATTAGCGACAAGAGAAGGAACACAGGGGGCCAGTTATCAGTCGGTGTATAGGCTGCATGTAATTTTAGCTGGTCCAGGGGTCACTCACAAGAAAGAGCAGCTGGTAGAATGAACAAGAGAATGATGAAGTGAAGGAACTAATCAGTCTCCTGTTGGGTGGGTTTGATCATCGCCCGTTGTATGTATTTTCTACTTTGATTAGCAATGTGTGGAGCACAAGGCAAGAACCTGCCCCATGTGCAGAGAGTTTGCACCGGTAACAATATTATAAATGCCAGTAACCTGGTGGTTTTTATCATTCACAGAATTGAAATCCTTGCCAAATGTTAAAAACAACCTGATTCACCTCATCCAAGACAGCATCAACATCCTGGTAGACGACACGCTGTTTTCTTGCCAGAACTAAAGAAAAAGGAGCTCCTACAATTCCTGAAAACTTTTGGCATCTTCTGTTCATGTTTCTTTTTTCACTAAAGGAAAAAGAAAACTGGCTTTCTTTTTTTTCCCTGGAAAGACACATGTTTAATGAATGCAAATGTTCTTCCAGTCCCTTGGTTGGTGGAGGAGATGGTGTTGCATGGACAGCTCATCTTAGGTACACAATTGAGCGGCTTCTTGGTATTTCTGCTGCCTTTCACTAACCAGGGAAGCAGAAATGCTCTCTGCAGGTCCTTTTGTTTCTGAGCTTGCAGCATTCTGAACCAGCACAGACAGCTTGTCTCGGAAGGAAGCGCTGTCCTCTGGCAATGGGAACAGGTCTGCCCTGACGTCTCCTCCCCACCCAACTGCCCCTGGCGTTCTTTAAGCTCTCATTTTACTAAGTATCTATGATGTGCCACACATTCTCCCGTGTAAGTCTCACAGTGACCCTATGATAAAGCAACTATCATTATCTCCATCTCCATTTCACAGACGGGAAAATTGAAGCACAAGGTAGTCAAGTGACTTGCCAAACTGGGCAGTCTGGCCTAGGGCCCAAGCTCTCGCTCAGTGTTTGGACTCCCCTTAGCTCCTAAAATCTGCTAGGCATTTGGTGTTGGGGGAGAAGGATACAGTATGGATTGGGACAGAGATGGCAACTCCACAATCTAGAAGGAAACCTTTTCGGACTCTCTTTTTCATTCCTGTGGACACTGTCCCCCAGGGCTGTTCTATACATTTAATTCTTGCTTTTGTAAAGATTTTACTTATTGATTAGAAAGACAGAGTCTCTCCCCCTTCCTCCCTCCCTCCCTCTCTATTTTTCTCACACACATACAGAGCGAGATTCAGAGAAAGAGAGAGAGAGAGAGAGAGAGAGAGAGAGAGAGAGAGAGAGAGAGATCTTCCATCTGCTGGTTCAGTTCCCAAGTGACTTCGATGACCAGGAACTGCATCCAGGTCTCTCATATGGGAGCATCCAGGCCATCTTCCACTGCTTTCCCAGGCACATTAGTAGGAAGTGGAGTAACCAAGACTCGAACTGGCACCCAAGTAGGATGCTGCCATTGCTTAACTCTCAGCACCACCATGCTGGCTCCTAGATCCCAATTCTCTTGCATTCTTTGTGGTGTCACTGAACTTTAATTGGCCGTGAGAGGGTTTTTCTCACTGTGCTATGCAGATTGCACGATGTAGCACTTGGCTTTGAGACAGGCAGGGCTGTGCTCCCTATTGTGACTCCCCTGCCACTTCCTAAGAAGAGCTGTATTAGAGCGTGGTGTGCATTCCTGTCAAAGAAACTTAAGGGGACAGCATGAACATCACCATGCATTGTTCTGAGGAGACGATTGTGGTGTCATGCTCACCCCTGAGAGGTCTGTTAGGAGGGGGAGGGATGACCTGTGTTCTGCCAGGCAGCTCGCAGCTTCTATTATTTTGTAGGTCTAAAGCCTGCTTAGCCTTACTGCACCCATCATCACCAGCTCTCCATATTGTTGATCACAAAGGCTTGCCCGGCCCTATCAAAGGAGCAGATGGGCTTGATCTGGAGACAGGCAGAGTTCAGCCCAGAGTTGCTCAGGCAACTGCATGTTCCATTATCCACTTGATAGGGCAAAGAGAGAGAAATAATGGATTCCTCTAGATTCTACTTCCCAAATCATGACCTCTATTTGTAGAAAATCAGCATTCTAAGGAATCATTCTCACCAAAAAGGTGCTATTACACACCTATTGCAGAGTGCAGTTGGGCACACACCAACCTGTCTGGGAGCTAAGAACTGTTGGGGACACAAGCATCCTAACCCTAGAGAAAATTCAGACCTCTTTGCCATGAGCTGCTTTAGGAATCTGAGGATCACCCTTAGGTCCTCTCGTACACTCTGCTGGAGTGGTCCATTTTCTGAACCCACAGATTTGTTCACTTGATTCTTATCCACTGGCCTCTTTCTTCCTCAGTACGAGATTGCTGAACGCTGCCCTGGATCCTAGGCACACTACAATTGATTAAAGTGATTAGATGCACATCTTCCAGTATATATCTGTCAGAGGAACAAGCGGCTTGCATGCATCTTGGATGAATGGTAAAAGGAAAGGCCTTGAGGCTTAGATTTCCAGTCCTCTTCCCTGCTGAGTTTAGTGACATTGGTCATCGAAATTAATTTTTCTGACATCCAGTTTCTTGATCTAAACAGTGAGATCAGTAGTATCTAATGAATAGGGTTATTGTACACATTCAATAGCACAATACCTAGCATATAGTTAGGGCTCAATTCATGCTAAAAAACAAAACAAAAACAAATGAAACCAAACCAAATGAACAAAATATTCAGAAGCAAACAAGCCAGTAGAACAAACAGCTCAGCCCTCTGACTAACCATTCCCCCCCTATTATTTTGGCACGTGTCACATCAAGCTTAAGGTAAACTTCAACAATACATGATTGAATGAATAAATGAGCATGAATCATCACTAGTGAGTCAGAGCAGAAAGGGATGCCAACCGTGGTTCCAGCTGTGGAGTGGGGAGAAGAGCTTCGCTGGGAGTGCCTGGAGCTCAGCTTTGCAGAGCAACCACCTGGGGTTTGGGCAGGACTCTTGGACCCTCTCTGGGGCTTTAGACAACTCAGGCCTGGGCTTTACTTTTTGCTGTCTCCCATTCTTGTCCTCGGGGCGGGGGGTGAATGATGGATGGAAACATTATAAGCAAGAACAATGCCTATTGTGCTCTGCTTGCAAGTGGTCCGTGTTCTTTCAGAAATTATGATTAAAATAATATACTGACTAAACGGGGAGGGTGGAAAAGTTGCAAATGAAAATGCCAATGAGAATGAGGTCATTTCTGAGGCTTGGGAGGACAAAAAAACCAACAGTAATTGTCTCTGATGTTGTGCTTTTCTGCTGTTGGGACACTAAAGAGAAAACCACCATTGCTAACCAAGGATCAGAAATTGCCTTCTGAGCACTGCCTGCCTGTCTGTAAGAAAGGTCTTAATTTGGGACAGTGTCTATTGAGGAAAGAGTACAGTTTTGGTGGTCTATAGTGCCCTTTCGGCTGGTATTGTTGACGTGATGGGGTGGGTAATACTTGAGACATTCAGTCCCTAAGACAGGAGGCAGGTGTTGTGGTGAAAATCTTTGTTTATCCTCCTTGGCCTGGGTCTGACACAGCAGCTACCAATTCCCCAGACTCCAGCTCACAGGAACTTGATCATGGCCTAAGCTTGTGGGAAATGAAAGTGAAACCACTGCTGACATTTACGGGATTTGCAAAAAATGGTACATATTGTTTAGATCTATTGTTTTTTTCTTGCTTCTTTCTTTAAAAAGAATGACTTCTTTAGGCACTTAAGCAACTGACTGAGGGAAAGAAGGCTGGAGCTGGTCTTCCACAGGCAGAGGGATCCCAAGCAGTGACGACACCATGACCTTGGCACATCTTGTCCCACTTGTTCATGGTGCTGCCAGCCAGGCAGCACCAAGTCTAAGCCTGCCAGGTGGGAAGAAGCTACAGGATTGTGGATGCAGCACAGATTGCCACATATTGACCAGAAGGAAGGGAGGGGAGCTGGTGAAGTTCACCTCTGATGTCCTCGTCCTCAGTTCCTGGGGATCCTGTTGACCTCCCATCCTCACCTGCTTTTTAGGGTGAGTCTTGCTAGAAGAGGAATCAAGCCAGCATGCATTCTAAATGATGGGAGGTGGCACAGTGTAAACATAGCTCTCTCTAGCTTACTTAAGCCAGAAGTCAGAGTCCTGCTCTACTACCAACCAGCTACCTGAACTCTCTGAGTGAGTTATCCTTGGTACTTCTCAGTATCCATAAAACGGTCCCAGTTATGACCATCTTGTGTGGTTGTTGCAAGCATTAGGTGAAACCACAAGTGACACTGGAAAAGTTGCCCTAGTTTCCTGCTTAAAACAACTCTGTGACACGGCACTGCTATGACACCTACTTCATAGTGTAGAAGAACAAACTCAGGGAAGAAATTTGTCCCAAAATACATAGCTGAAAGTAACCTAGACTGATAACAGTTTGTGGGAGTTTGGCACCGATACCAAAGTGCCAAAGCCTTTCTTCCCATTAGGTTGGAAATCATATCTTTGTTTCTAGTTTTTATCTATTTTATTTACTTGAAAGGCCTACAAACATGAGAGAGGGACAAAGAGAAAGAGAAGTACAGAGAGTCGGGAAGGGGCAGGGAGCGGGGAATCTTTCCTTTGTTAGTCTACTCCTCAAATGTCTGCCACAGCCAGGACTGGGCTCAGCCAAACCTATGAGCCTGGAACTCGATTCAGGTCCCCTATGTGTGTCAGGGTGTCTTCCAGGTTGTCCTGCTGTCTTCCAAGGTATACATTAACAGGAAGCTAGAATTGGTGTGAAGCTGAAACACAAAACCAGGCACTCTGATATGAAGTTCAAGTGTCCTAAGTAAAGATTTAACTGCTAAGCCCAATGCTGGCTCTGGGGAGTTGATTCACAGCAGCTAAAGCCAGCCGGATGTCCCAGCAGTTCTTTTAGGTTTGTCTTTAGTGCCTCAGAAACCACATCCAGGGTGGTTGACAGTAGCATTGTTCAAAATACACCAAAGCTGGGTATAGCCCAACTGCCACTAGTAAGCAACATATAAATAAATCAGGAAATATGTGTGCAATAATACCAATGACAGTAATGAGCAGCAGCACAGATAAATCTTAGAAGATAATAGTGAGTGGAAAAAGCAGCTGCAAAGTAGCACATAAAGTCTGAGTCCAGTTTTGTGAGCTCAAGAATAGTCCAAGCTAAAATATACTACCCAGGAGTATGCATATATGATAAAGCTAATGGGAGAAAAAGGTCAAGAGAGGATCGAAAAACCCCCTTTTTTCTGGCAAGGAGAGAGGATGACGCTGGAGGGGCTGGGAGCAAGTTCTTGTATTGGGGTTCATAGAGGGCCACTTTGCTGTTAAGCTTTTCTCTTTGTGTGTTACATCAGAAATTTCAAATATTAGGCAATGAAATTAAAGCATCAATATTTCACATGAATAAACTGGTACCTTTGTATCTCCCCATTCCTGTCCATTTCCAATAAAAACACTTACAAGTTTTATTGCCCCAAGGCAGCAGAGGGCAAAAAAAAAAGTGAAATAACCTTTTTCATGAAGCAATAGACCAGAATATGCGGAGGATGATCAAAATTCCTTCATGCTAGTCCCCGGTAGAGCCAGGGCTCAGGCGGAGAAGGACTTAATTTTGCCTTTTCAGATCCCTCCTAACTCCTTTGGATGTCAGGGCTGAATCAAGGGTCTGGTGAGTTAGCCCAAGAGGGAATGAGAGAGAAAGAGAGAGAGAGAGAGAGATTGCTCAGGATATCATCAGGGCTGTTGGCCATGCCTGGCCCTAAGAGGCCTGCATGGTCTCTGACAGTGACATCCACAGAGCAATCAGTGTAAGGTCAGGGTAAATGCTTCCTAGCAGAGAGGGGCTGGAATCTGAGAGATAAAACCATTTCACCCAAAGAGACTGCAAATGAACTATGGGAAATGCGTGCATTAGTGCATTGGACTGAATTCACTGAAGTGGACCAAAACCTGTTCATCCTCACAGGCAGCTTAGATAAGGAGGGTACTGATATGAATAATTCTAGTTCCTTGCTCTGCAGTTAAAAAAAAAAAAAAAAACTACACTCCAAACACCTGCTGCTCCTCTTTACTCTCTCTTAGTACCAAAATGAAGTCAGTTACAAAAAGGCTTAAATGAATGCATGTCTAATGGTTGGATTTCCCATGTTGGTTATAGGTTGAGATATCTTGGGTGGGAAGAGGGCACAATTTCATTGAAATATACAAAGGATAGGGCCCAGTGTGGTGGCCTAGTAGCTAAAATCCTCGCCTTGAACGCACCAGGATCCCATATGGGCACCGGTTCTAATCCCGGCGGCTCCACTTTCCATCCAGCTCCCTGCTTGTGGCCTGGGAAAGCAGTCGAGGACAGCCCAAAGCCTTGGGACCCTGCACCCGCATGGGAGACCTGGAAGAGCTCTTGGCTCCTGGCTTTGGATCAGCTCAACTCAGGCCGTTGTGGCCACTTGAGGAGTGAATCATCGGACAGAAGATCTTCCTCTCTGTTTCTCCTCCTCTCTGTATATCTGACTTTGCAATAAAAATAAATAAACCTTTTTTTTTTTAAAGAAACATACAAAGGATAGGAAACATTGAAATCATTACAGGGTGCCTTCCAACATTACAAATGCCAAAATGAGTCTCAGATGTAAAATAATGGTGGGGAAGGCCATAAGATTCTGATATTTTTCATGACTGATAGAATTAAGGGCTTTTTTTCCATTTAACATTTGTATTATTCAATTTTGAGATTGTACCTTTTAAATTTACATTTAAGTTAAAGCCTTTAGTAATTCTACAAAAAAAGCTCAACAAATCACAAAACTCGATAGTCCAGCAGGAAAATCAGGTTATACACTGAAAATATCCCACTCCTATAAAGTAAATTTTAAACCAGTCAGAAAATCATTAAAGGTATAGTAGTACACAATTGTTATCAATTTGTTTGACAAAGATTATAACACAATGCTTAGCAAAGTACTGTATTTGTAGCAAAACCGATCCACACGGGTTTTTCTTTTTAAGATCTTAGCTCTCATTTCTAAGGGAGTACATGCAATATTAGTCTGTGTGTCTGACTTATTTCATTGAACAAGATGCCCTCCAGTTCCAACGATTTTACTGTAAATAATAGAGTTTTATTCTTTTTAATTGCTGAATAATATTCCATTGTGAATATATATTATAGTTTCTTTATCCATTTATCTGGTAATGGACACCTTGGTTGATTGAATATTTTTGCTATTGTTGACAGTGCTGCTATAATCATGGTGTGAAATCGATTTTTTAAAAAAATACTAGATATCCAACATTTCCTGAAAGATGCATCGAATGTCCTTGGGGTGTGCTCAGTCTGTCTGCCAGGCAGGAGTGCTCGCCTTGGTCTTATCTGCTTTGCATCTATGAACCTGGCTCTCCCAGGAAAAGCTCAAGAGGACTCTTGCTCTGTGGTTGGGATACTAGATTCCAGACCTGTCCTGGGCACTAAGTGTGTGACCTTGAGTTTTTGATGTTATTACCACTCCAAGCTTTGACTCTATATCTATAAAATGGGGACAATAAGAAGACTCCTCATAAAGTATTAACAACAGAGAGAGTATATGTGAACATGTCTAATAGTAGCAGCGTATACAATTACAAAAATATCCTAACCAGGGTGTTTTCTAAAAGTGAATTATAATCAAATGCTGGTGAGGATGGGGAGCAACAGGAGCTCCAATCACTCCTTGCAGGCGTGCAAAATGGGATAGGCACTTGCAACACAGTTTGGCAGTTACTTAACAAAGGTAAAGCATGATTTTGCTGTAGGTTTCACCACAATCATGCTCCTAGGTATTTACCCAAGAGTTTTAAAACTTATGTCTGGGCCTGGAGTGGTAGTCTAGTGGCTAAAGTCCTCACCTTACATGTAACAGGATCCCATATGGGTGCCGGTTCATGTCTTAGCTGCTCCATTTTCCATCCAGCTCCCTGCTTATGGCCTGGGAGAGCAGACGAGGATGGCCCAAAGCCTTGGGACCCTGCACCCGTGTGGGAGAGCCAGAAGAAGCTCCTGGCTCCTGGCTTTGGATCAGCTCAACTCCTGCTATTTGAACTACTTGGGAAGTGAACCAGCAGTTAGCAGATCTTTTGTGTGTGTGTGTGTGTGTGTGTGTGTGTGTGTGTGTGTGTGTGTGTCTCTCTGTAAATCTGATTTTCCAATTAAAAAAAAAACCTTAAAAAAAACCCTTGTGTCTATCGACCTATAAAATTTCATGCAAATGCTACGGTAGCTGTGCTTATGATTGTTCCTGAAACTGGAAGCAAACAAGATTGTTTCAGTAGGTGAATGGATGAACAGCACATGGTGCATTCATGCAGTAGAATGCCATCCAGTAACAAGATGAAATGAATTTCCAAGTCGCAAGAAGACAGAGTGCCAACTAAGTGAAAGGAGTTGCTCTGAAAACGCGGTCTACCATGCGATTCTACCATGTGTCATTTTGGAAATGGGACAAACATACATGAAAGAGTGCAGGGTTGTTAGAGTTTAGGCAGGGGAGGAGGGAGTAGCAAATAGGTTTTCAAGTTTAGGGCACTACAACTTTTACAAAGGGTACTGTACTGGTAGGTGAGTGTGATTATATGCTCATCCACGCTCATAGAATATACAACACAAAGAATTAGTCTCATGTAAGCCAGGGCCTTTAACAAAATTGTATCAAAATTGGATTACCAATACTAGCAATAGTAGCTGATGTACCACCCTAATGTAAGATGCTAATAGCAGAGGACACTTCAGGGTGGGGCTTGGGTCAGTGTAGACAGACAGTGGGAGTATGTGGGAATTATCTGCACTTTAGTTCAATTTTTTTTTAAAAGCTCAAACTGCTCTAAGAAATGCAGGCCTGTTGATTAAAAGCATAATAATTACAGAGCTGTAATTATTACAGAACCACTGTTTCTTCTTCATGATGTGATCCGATCTGTGGTTCTCTCTTAGGAGCGGGAGCATCCCATGTGTCCCATGACAGCTCACGCTCCATTGGGCCTGGCTCCTTTCCACTCTGGGTAAGGACTTGCATGGCATTGGGAAATCATGACCCCAAAATGGCAGCACATTTTCACACTGAACTCTTACTTGTCTGGCTGCTTTGCTGTTGATACAGCCAATAACACACCATTGCACCATCGCTGTTGCTTAGATTAATTTATCACACGACTGTAATAAAGTTGGCGTTCTGAACATACTCTTTGGGCTCTAGAGGTAGTTGAGGCTGAAGGTGGGTGGAGAAGTCAGACAGACACAAGATAAGATCAGGCTGATTCTGTATTTAAACAAGAAACAGAAACCAAAGCCCTGGCCTTTGCTGTGAAAGGGATAGGGCTTGTTCAGATCAGTGCCCTGGCTTTGGGCCCTGCCTGGGCTGAGCCAGGACATCCAGGGTAGAGATTGTCCTGGACAGACAGGTCTCCTGCTGACCCTCACCAAGTCAGGAGGGCAGGACAAAAGTGTGTGGAGGGCTGGTGGAGAATGGCTGGAGAAGCAGAATTCACAGCCATGGGTGGTAGAGCTGACCCTGGTTTTCTACAAGGTATTTTGCGGCTGTAATAGCTGCTACTGTTGTCCAAATTCTCTTCCTTTCTTTGTGAATCTCCTTGCAGGAAATTACTGACTGACTGGGCACTGGAGCTGTTGGTGTAGCATTGCCTTCTCCGAGTGCTCGCCCTCTCTCTTTTCAACATATAGGAGAGTGAGGAGAGAGAGAGAGAGAGAGAGAGAGCAAATTACGCATCTGTCTGTTCACTCCTCAGATATCTGTAACAGCCAGGATCCGGCCATCCTGAAGCTATGAGCTTGAACTCCAATGGGGCCTCCCATGTGGGAAGCAAGCAGGAAGCCAAGTATTTGGACCATCACCTGTTGGGAAGGGACCGTCACCTGCTGCTTCCCAGGATGCACATTAGTAGGAAGCTGTAGCAGAGGAACTCAGACTTGAACCCAGACAATTCAATATGGGATATTAAGCAGCCCAAGTGGCATGTTCATCACTAAACCAAACCCTGCCACTGCTCCCTTTCAATGCTGATGCTCTGAAGAGAGTGACTTACCAGCTTGTCTGTAGGGGTGAAGGAACACAGAACAAGCGATTGCTCCTTGGTTGACACTGTGCACATTCCCTGTACAGGGCAATGCTGAGTCTGGTTCTGGCCAAGGAGGGCAAGGAAAGGCACCAGACACTCCTGAGGCCCTCCACAGAATTACCAAATCAAAGATCTGCAGGAGTGGGTGTTGTGGTGCAACAGGTGAAAGAACCACTTGGAATGCCTGCATCTCAGAGTGCCTTTGAACACTAATCAGTCTGTGATTCTAATCCAGCTCTATGATGAAGTATCTAGGAGGCAGCAGAAGATGATCCAAGCAGCTAGGTCCCCACCATTCACATAGGAGACTGGATGAAGCTCTTGGCTCCTGGATTTGGTCTGGCCTAGTCCTAGATGTTGCTGGCAATTTTGGTATGATCCAGCAGATGGAAGAGCTCATTTTGTCTCCATTTCTCTGTGTCACTCTGCCTTTCAAATCAAACTACAAGTCATTTTTAGAAACCCCCCAATTCTGTAGATACTCCTTAAGATTTCTGAACCTGGGGGCACCAGATGTTGGAACTATGCTTCATGTGGGGACTATGAACCCAGGCTCTGAATATCAGACCCATTCAGATTTAGATTTTGCCTGTTCCAGTCTCTAGGACTGATGATAGGCCTGGTTCGTGGAGCCGTTGTGAGATCTAATGTGTTGGGTTCTTAGCACAGTATCTGGCACAGAGAAGTACCGTCAATTGACAGAGTTCATGTGCCATAGTTGCAGGTTGGAAGAATCTGTGGTCAGCATCCAGAGCCCCCTTCTCCCATGCACCTGCTACCTTCTGCATCATATCCTTCTTCCCTCCTGATCCCCAGAAGCAAACCCTGACAGGCACTCCAGCTTTATTAGTGAGTATTAAAGAGCTTTGGCCTAATCCACCCAGTGGCCTGTGGCAGCTGGCGTTGTATGATGGGGATGCTGATGGAACCCTGGCAGGGAGAGTGTCTGCATCTAAGCACAATCAGTGCTGAGCTGATGTATATGAGGGAAGCACAGAATCATATGGTTGAAGAGAACTGTAATTGTAATGGAAATTCAAATCACTCCACTGAACCTGCTTTCTGCATTCGCATTTTGTCCTTGCAAATCAGAAGCACTGGGAGCAATTTATTTCTAAACATCAACAATTCAGGATGGGAAGAAAAATGAAACAATTGCATTCTGACTGGCTCAAAACAATCCATCTGTGTGTACATGCTGATCCTGAGGGCCTAGGGACCCTACAAAGTCACACACAGGGCTGCTCCTGTCCTGTCCAACTCCCGGGTATGCCTGAAAAAGGAGGAGGGAGCTAATATCTTTGGGCCAGGTGGATTCTGCCTCCCCTGCTGTGAGACTCTGATGGCTGTGGAAGTGAAGGCTCATTGCATTGACCGCATTCAGGTAGAAAGGAAAGACTTCCCTGGGACCATGGGCAGGCATTCGGATAATCCCTTCCTAATTCATGAACCCCACCCTCCTGCGACCCCATGCCCATAGGAGGCCTCGGGAGACCCAAGGTGCATGTATCTCCAATGAGACAGATACACAGACAGCTCCTCTCAAAAACACACACCTATTTTTACTTTTCTGCCCCGGCCTTCTCTGTAACTAGACCCTTAACCTAGCACTGGCTGGAATTGCTGACTCACTGCCTGAAGATCTGAGTACCTAGTTTCAGAAGGCTTGCACAGAGAGTGGGTGTTTGGTAGGGGTGGTGGAACCAGCAGAAATGGATCCTCTGAACCCCAGAAAAGCAGAGGAAACTATAGAACCAAGAAAAGGTGGTTTTTGAGAGAATTTACCATGTTATACGTCATGCAAACAATAGAACTCAGCATTAGGAAAGGTACAGCTTTGCAGATGTCCTTGTACTGACTTTGCCAGTAAGCAGTTTTTCTCAGTACGCTTAGCCTGGAGTTCAGGGGCCCATGGCCCCATATAATCTTTTTAAGTCAAGAGCCTTGGTGAATCTCACTGTGGCCTGGCACTTGCTGGTCCTTTTGGCCCTTTGGATTCCAGGGTTCTAGCTGGCGGGCAGGTACTTACTTGAGTTGGCACATGGGGAATCTCTTTAAGGAAACTATGAGGAAGTTCAGTTCAAGAAACACTCTGTTTGGAAATTCTAATTTTATTTTTTGTTTATTTGAGAGACAGGAAGAGAAACAGATGGAGAGCTCCTAACTGCTGGTTCATTCCCTAAATATTCAATAATGGAGGATGGGGCAGGTCAATGTTAAGAGCCAGAAATTAAAGCTAGATCTCCTACGGGCATGGTAGGACACAAGTGCTTTGGCTGCCACCTGCTGCCTCTCAAGGTGCACCTGACGAGGAAGCTGGAATCAGCAAAGGAGCTGTGCCTTGAATCCAGATGAGATTCAGCCATCCCATAGATCAGCCACTAAGCCGAATCCCTTTCCCTAAAAAACGTTTTTTGACGGAGGAGGCAAGATGCCCTAAATGGAAAGAGATTTGGGGTCTAAAGCTGTGATTATAATCAGCCTCAGTTTTCCCATCTGTAAAATGATGGTTATAACAGGTCTGCCTCAGGGAAGCACATGGAAGGCCTCACATGAAAATATCTTGTGAATTTTAGAATGCACACACATGCACCTGTATGTATATGTGTTGTATGTCCATGTGTGTATGTACACGTATGGGCTTGCTTCATGTGTGCACAGTGCATGCACGTGCAATTGTGAGTGAATGTGTGTGTATGCACATATTATATGTGTAGGAGTGAAAGAAAATGTATTACATCTACAGCTGCTCCCATGATTTCTCTCAGGCAGGTGTGTTATCTGATGGAAAAATAAGATTAGGTTTTGAGAAAGGGAGACAGGGCTCCTAGGGACTAGAGCCTTGGTGATAGTGACTGTTGTGCAGAAAATGAGGGAAAGGTGTGATGAGAGGAAGGAAAGAAAGGCAAGAAAAAGTTTGTTCAGGGGCAGGGGGCAAGCTGGAAAGTGCCTTCTCTCCTTCCCAGGAAACCCTTCTACGCACAAGGTGCAGGGACTTTTTCTGCAAGAGCAAGAACTTTTGTGAGTGGTTTCTTATGGAAACACTAAAAGGAGCAAATTCTGCTTTCCAGGGAGTTCCAGGGCAGATAGCACCTAAGAACTCCAGTGCCCAGCTGAGAAAGTGGCCTGCGAGGGGCGACAGTAGCATCTGAGACCTTGCAACAGACATGCAAAGGCACGGGCTCTGCCGCAGCTCAGCTCCCTGCGCCAGTGTGGGTGGGCACAGAGCACTGAGACTTTGCCAGCAGGCTCAGAGCACTGGGGCTTTGCTGGATTCCACCCGGAGCATCATCCCATGCATGATCATGGGCCACGTGGAGACAGATCACAAGGGGCTTGAACTCAGACTGCATAGGGGTCAAGCCAGCTATGGGTCTAGCATTTCTCAGAATTCCTTGGGGATCTCAGGAAAGTGGCTCAGACCACGTGGGACTGAGCACCACCCTCTGGGACTCAGAGCCGCAGCATGCGGCCAGCCCTTGCATCCTTGCTGAAGCTCCGACCACTTGCCTGTATTCCTGCTCCACCTGCTGTCTCCCAGGTGTGTCTAGGCAGCTTTTCCTGACACAGGAGGGGCCTGCATTGTGACAACTTGGGTGGGGAGGAGGAGATCTTGGCTAGAAAAAGGGAAGTCTCATTAGGGCAGTGACATAAGTAGCCCAGAGGCAGGGCCGGGGTCTCCAGGGAGGGATCTCTTCCAGGATTCAGTCTGCTGCCTTGGGATATCAGCAAGTCTATCCTTCCAGTGTATGCAGGAAATAAACAGAGCTGTGATTCCAGACTCTCTGCTCCTCATTCCTGCCTGCAAATAGCACTTGTGGTTCTGCGACCTTCAGGACTACTTCAGGAATAATGAGCTCCAGGCACTGTGGCAGCCCCATTAGTGTGTGAGACGCAGCACTGTGTGTCTCGGGGACTACAAAGAGGCCGACTGAGTCCTGGCAGGAAGTCCGGCTTCCAGACTGACCAAAACCATTCAACCTGCAGACAATAAGGGAGCAAATGGGAAGCCCGGGTATCATTAGGCAGTGCCAGCAGCTGTGATGGGGATAAGGGAGGGCAGAGCAGAGGGTCTAGTTCAGAGCCACAGCCTTAGGAAGCTCTTGTTAACAGGATGCCTGCTGGCTGTCGGGTGGATGAGCGACAGGGAAACTTACGTGTGAGGACCTGGGACACACTGCCTCAGCAGCTAATATCTCTGGTGCATGTGTGGCCACAGTCCTGACATTTGCACAAAATCTACCTGAGTGGACTTTCTGATTTCTAGCAAAACCTTGATTAATTTGAGTGCTTGATAAAGCTGTAAATTTATGGTGAGCAGAGTGTACTCTGCATAATCGAGGATTAACTGGGAACTCCACCTGCTTTATATTTTAATTTTTTATTGGAAACATTTAAACTACACCAGCTTTGTTCTTCTATACTAAGAGTTGTAGTTTGATGAGAAAAAGTCTTCAGAGAGTGTAGAGAGACACATCATGTATCATAGATTCTCTGCACTCAAAGTCAAATACCAGTGAAGCTGCTGAAGGTGCGAAGGTGGAGCAAGTCCTCCCTAAGACCAATCTCCTTGCTGGTGGAGCCTTGAGAAGACGTCAACTATTTGTGGAAAACTATGCATGCATCCCACACACAAATGACTTCGCATTCTGTTTTCCATGAAGATCTTTAAGGACCTTCATGTTCTTGTGATGAGTGGCCAGACCTGGGACTGTAACAGTTGAGAGCACAGTGTGAGCCAGGCCAGCTCGAGCTGCCATGCTAAGAGCATAGCTTTCTGAGTGGGAGGTTCAGATCCCTACTCTGGCCTGCACTAGCTGTGGAACCTGACTTGGCAGTATCTCCGGACCCCAAATCTTTATTTGAAAGGGGTGTCACTAGTGGGGAGGAAAGTGAGCATTCCATATTGTCGCACCAGTTTGAGTCCTAGCTGCCGTGTTTCCAATCCAACTCCCTGCAAATGCACCTTCTAAAAGAAGCAGCTGTTGGCCTGAGTATTTGGGACCCTGCCACCCACCTGGGAGACCCAGTGGAGTTCCTAGTTCCTAACGTTGATTTGGCCCAACTCCTGAAGTGATGACAATTTGCTCAGCTTCTGTTATTTTATAAACCAATGAATGGGAGATCTTTCTGTTTCCTTTTCTTTATCTCTGTCACTTTGCCTTTCAAATAAATAAATAAATGAATAAATATTAAAAGAAGCTTAATACTTCTCTTGCAATCTAAGCAAAGGTAAAGCAAGATTCCACTTCGCTGTCTTTGAGTACTCTGAACCCCAAATCGGCTGCTTGCGAACATATTGGCTGCTCATCTACAGGTGAATGATGCTGCCTTTCCGTGGTCTGTGACTGGAAGGCAGAGTAGCCCAGACAGCAGATATTTAGACATGGTGACAGTGCCACCGATGGCAAGTGCCAGTTGCTCCAGTGACCTGCCTGGGGGCAGTTTCTTGCCTTTCTTTGTCTTTTGCCCTACCAAGCCTGCAAAGTGAATCAAGGAGAAGCTAACTGCCCTGCAGGTGGGGATAGCTCTGGTTAGGGTAAGTGAGAGCAGGAGCAAAGAAGGGACAGACTGGAGAGACGGTGCCGGCAGCAGAGGGCTCGCAACCAGTACGACATGCCGAATGAGTCCTCTAGGCATAGCTCTGTTCTCTGGCTTTGCTAAGTGGGCAGTGCTGGTATCTAATTGGCTCCTTCATTTGTTATGTCAGAAACACTGGAGACATAAAAACTAAATGCCAGCTCTAAGAGGCCCAGGGCTCTAAGAAGCAGAGAAATCACGATTGGGTGCACCTGCTTCTCTGAAGCACCTGGCCCAAAGAGCCAACATTGACTGGTTATCTGCATCTTTTACTACAATAGTGGTGTGCTCATTGTGCGGTGGCATGGCAAAAAAAAAAAAAAAAAAAAAAAAGGCAGTGTCTATTAACATACTGAGCTGAGCATAACTGAGCTGGGCCCTGGACACAAGAAACTGCGGCCAACAAGGATGGAAGGAGCAGCACTGTGACAGCAGGAAGAGCCTGTGGAAAAGTGAGGAAGTATGGAAGACTTGATCTATTGTTGGAAAGCTCCTAGCCCCACAGGTGTAAACAGAGGATAGAAGTTGGGAAACTTTGATTGTCTCTGACAGGTTTGGAAGAACCCACTGCTAGATACATAGAAATTAAAAGTATTTGGCTATGATGGACTTTTTCTGTAAGTGATGACATCACCAGGATAGAATTAGCTGGAGTAGAGGACTTGTTAATGCGAGTAGGCCTCCCATGATCTGGTCTACTCTCTGACACCCGCTTAGGGTAGCTTCTTTCTATTAACAGAGCAATCCCTTGGGTAGGACATGGGGCTTTTACCTCTCTTCTAACCTGCTTGTTTTATGTTCACTTTGTTTCTGCTGTCAGCTAGATACACTCAAGGGTAAGAGCTCCAGAGGGACCTGGGATGTTGCTGCCACACACATAACATCTATATCTGTTGTCAAGGCGATGGTAATAACATCAAATTGGAAGAGGGCCTTTGCACCAGGACATACCTTAGCACTGTGTTGAAATCACTTAAACCGGGGAGAGAAAGCAAGGAATGTGTGTGTGTGTGTGTACACGTGAGTGTCTGTGTTTGCTTGTTTGCCTGGGAATGTGTTTGAGGGGACTTCGGAAACTTCTTGGAATGGAATTAAAACATTAGCTTGTTTTGGTGGAAAAATTTTGGACATCTATATGCATATCTTTTTCATAATATGCACTTTCCATGAAATTTTCAAAGAGCTCACGTATATGTCTTTGTATGAGTGAAGGTTTCAGATGCTCTGGCTGCAGGTCAAGAGGAGCATGTGATATATGGTTTGTACCACAGTCAACAGCCAGCAACATGCAAGGAAATGAACTGCTGAAACAGAAATCCTGACACCACTGAGGTCTTAATCTGTGGAGGAAATTGCAGTTTAGGAGGGTGTGATTTCTCTACTCTCTGTCAAGAGTCTCTGAGTTCTGTGGCGTGCAGATCTGAAGATGACCTTTCCCTGGCTGAGCTGAGAGTGGAGAAGCCTGTCCGGGAGCATAAAGCATTTACTTTGTACAAATAAGTAGCAATTTTCCTCCTTGAATACATTAGGGTGTAAGGCAAATGTCTAGAAACAGAGTGACAATCTCCTATGGTCAATCTTGTGTTCTGTGCAAAATAAAGGACTATAACTCAGTTAGGACTTAGGGAAAGAAGTCAGGGGAAGCCAGGCACAGTCTGCTGGCAAATTTCACCTTGAGAACTATTTCTCAGGCTGACTTATTGTTGAGGAGCAGAAGGAGCTAGTGTGTGGGTAAATAGCTTCTAGCAAAAGCATGTTAACGAAGGCAAAAGGAATTATGAAACATGAGTCTGCTTCCCTGTTTAATTTACCCTTCTTTTTGTGTGAAAAAAAGATGCGTGGCATTTGTGGGCTGGAAGAAACTGGAAGTCACAGACAGATCGTCCTCATAAGCATGCTTACCAATGGGAAGGGGGAGGCGCTGCTCTGTAATGCCCTTTTCCCCACGTGGGGACTCACAACTTGAGGAACAGAAACATTCCTGAAACCATGCTATGTGTGGGGTCCCAGGGCTTTATCCGCTTTTTCAAAGGCATTACTGATAGCAGAAAAGTCAACGGTTACATGCTAGTGACTCGTTCCGCTTTTCTTGGCAGGTGTTGAGAGCAAAGAACGGAGGATGTAGAGTGAGGATGGAATGGTGATGGTTGTGGCAGAGTTTACTGGGATTACAACTCCAAGAAGGCGTGCATCAGTGAAGGAACACACTTGCTAAAGGTCTCAGGAGTTGTAGCAGGCAGCTCTTAGCCTGTAGGGGAAGAAATCCGTGAGGGAGGGGGCTCCAAAATGCCTGTGGAAATTGGAATTGAAAGCATGAGGTTATGTTGGTATGAAAAATTTTCTTGTTACAATTTATGGAAAATACCTAGGTGAACAAAATTGCACATGGACTTCCAAAAAGTTTTTGCACCCAAATAAACTTGTCTTTTATTCTTTTTTTCACAAGCCTTTTGAAGTTCCCTCATACGTATTCATACACCAATGATTTAAAATAGCATCTTTCTATGCAGATTAACTCCTTCAAAGATGAACTTATAAAACAATGCCGTGATGACAAGCGTTTTGAGACTCACTTAAGAAATTAGGTCTCCTCTCCGAAGGTCAGGGGAAGAGTTACCACACATGCGCAAGGCCGGTCTGGAGCACAAGGCTGCATGTCAGATAGTCTACTGGGGAAGGAGCTTTAATGACGCATCTGCTTCTGTCCTCCTCCTCACAGGTCTTCTTGTACCTGGGCGTTCAGTCTCCCCCACTGGTCTCATCCCATTTTTGGACCTGAACTCAAGTGTTCGGCAGGTGTAGTGTCCCACCAAAGGAAAAAAAACCTTGAGTCTGATTGTCGCATGTCCCTAAGTTGTCATTCACTTACTAATACGCTAGCTAGACAATACTTCTCCATACCATCATTTTGTCACCAGAAGAGCAGTTACTTTCAGTGTGGTTGTTAATCTCGACACAAGCCCTGTAATAGATATTACATATTCATTTACTGTGTAAAAGAAAGAGAAAAAAAGGGGAGGGAAGAAGAGAGAAGCAGTGAGGCAAGAATCATGGGAGAAAGAAGAAAGAACGGAGAAAGCAGAAAGGGAGGAGGGTAAAAGAGAGAGGGAGACAGCAATGATTTTGTATTCTTGATCTTTCACAGTATTTTCCTAGATTTTGTAACCAAGCCCTGACCTCACCCACCAGACCAGAAGCTGAAAACTGACCTCCTGGGCAGCAGGTGGAGGTGGTCTGCTGGGAGATGCCCAGCCACCCCTTCCCCGTCCTGCTATGGTCTGTGCCAGTCTGCTCACTTAAACCACACTGACACATTTTGAAAATCCACACCGAACCTGTCCTGTGTCAAACTAGAGGCTGGGCAATCAATAGCCTGGTAGGGTTACAGACTTCCAGACCCTGAGCCTCAGTTTGAGCTCAGACTGCAAAAAGACAAAAAGAGAGAGAGGCTGAGGAATGAACACACCGAAAGCCCAGCTAAGATCTTCAGGGAGAGCTGTTGTCTTGATTTTTCAGCCTTGATGAGCCCCATGGAGATAATAAAAGCGTGAATAATATCCTCCCACATGTGTTCCCAACAATATGAGTACTAACAGTGATGGAAATAAACGGCATCTATCGCCTTCAAACACCATCCTTTGCTTAGCACTGCCCGAAGTCATCTTGGGGCCCCGGGCTGGCAGTCACTTGCTCCTGCAAATCTCTTCTTGCAATCCGGGAGGGGTGGTAGGAGAATCAGGCCTTCCCAGTTCTAAGCTTCTATAATTCCATGACAAGGAGCTCAGAACATTTTCACAACTGCAGGGCTATTTTGTGCAGAAGCCAACCTCCATGAGTTACTGAATGTCGCTTTCTGAGCGGAACTCCCATTTGTAGCATGCACTTGCTGTATCTCCAGCTCCTTCCCTATGAGTTAGGCAGAACAAAAGCATTAACAGGTAAGGACCAGATGTGAACCATGTTGTCTTCTGCAGACAGGACACAACTGAGAGCCTGAGAGAGTTTCTACCATTTCCAAGCCCCCAGATGCGGGACTGCTCCAGAATTTTATTTCTTTTGAACTCACTGATTAAATCTTACATATCTCATGTATTCAGGAACTTTCACGCTAAAATTGTACCAGAAGCAGAAGGAGCTGTCAGGTAGCTCAGGTGGATTATGGTCACATTTCCATGTGTGGGAAAAACAATAGGGGAGAGGCATTCCTGGTGAATGAGACTGTGATGTACATAAGTATTCTAACTTCCGGAGATTGAAACTTTTCTTTTGCTATAGCTTAACTTGTCATTTACTTATATGATTATTAACAATTAAAACATGTAAATAGGAACATTTAAGAAGTCACCTCAACAGGTACACCATGACAGAGAATACAAGCCTCCACCACTAATGGGCCATGGGACCATTTGCAGGTCCCCAGTTGTGCTGTGTTTGTGCCTACCTTCGTCCTTTGGACTTGGCACTTCCTCTGCCTGAAATGTCTGTTCCTCTTGCCCTTCATCTGGACTTCAGAGAATGGGCCTTTGACCCATTTCTGGAAGGCTTTTGCGATTGTTCCACGCCTGCTCTGTGATGAGGATCAAGAGCTCTTTTGTGAGTTCCCACGGGTTTTTAGTGGCACAGCTATGGTTGTCACTTGGTGTTCACCGAGTGGCAGGAAACTCTATCAGCTTGCCTACATATATATTATGTCATGTAATGCTCACTGTAACTCTACATGGAAGGTGGTAGAAAGAAACCCAAGCTGGGTCATGAGTAACTTGGCTGAGGATACTGGATGCGCAGATGTCAGTGTCAGGAGCTCCATGAATTTCTGGTCCTAAAGTTTCACAGTGTGACAAGTGCCTCTTTATTTATCTACTTCCCTCCCTCTCCCCAAATCCTGAGGGCAGAGGCAGTGGCCTTCCGATTACTGTCCCTGAGTGTCTGGTACAGTGCTCGGCCCACAGCGGGCACTGTGTGAATATGAAGTGAAAGCCCACTGGTGTGGATGAGCAGCAAGGTGAGCATGAAGCAGTCCCTGGGAACGGCAGGGGCTCTCTAGCACACCGTGCTGGTGCAGATGCAGGTACCAACCTGGGAATGGAGGAGCAAGGACATCAGAGTTTAAAGGAAAGGAGCATTCAAGGAGTTAAGATGTCCATGAAGGGGAGTATTCACAAAACACAGCAAGTTGTAACTTGAAAGCGAACTTCCTAAATTCTCTTTCAGGAAACCCCATGACCAGCTGCGATGGGAGGGCAGCTTGCTAAGGGATTACTCCTGCCACTTCATCCTTGGCCTTGGGCTGACTTTCCACCCTTTCATGATGGGGTTTGGGGAGGACTACTACGATGTAACTGAGTGATTAAGGTCTTAAGATCAAGGCCATTTTCTATGGAGCCTGAATCTCCCCTTGTAACTTCCTGAGGCAATAGGACTCTGCAGGCTCTCTGCTACAATGTCCAGGGAGGTGTGGTCTGTCCTTAGTGTTAGAAATCCATTTTAATTGTAACAACAAAAACATCAACAGCAAATGGAGCCAAATGGGCAGGGACCCTTTTCTGCTCTCTCTAACTAGCTCAAATTAAATGCTGAATTGTATTTCAGGGTCTGAGTTTTGTCATGCAAACGAGGAAAAACAACTTGCTTTCCAATTTCCACATGCAAATATAGAATGAATTGTTGAGACGGAGAATATATTTTGCCATCTCAGTGGTTCTAGAAATGATAAGGGGCTCTTGCAAAAAGTTCCACAATGTGTCAGCTGGTAGCTTATTAAATTCCCAAACAAATGTTTATCTAGCATTAAAGGGACACTGTCAAGGTCGGGAGGTTCCAGAATGGACTAATTCTGCTTTATTCATAGCTGTTTGCAAAAATCCTGTGCTCTTTTGACCCCCAAAACAAATGCAAGTATTTTGCTTTCTCTTTTTGTTTTCTGCCTCAGGATAAGAATAGGCTGAAGCCAGGCCTTGTGTACAGGCCCCCAATAATAAACCCGCCTGCATGGCTACTTCCTGAGCAGTGGTGAGCAACCTGAAAATAATCGGGTCACAACCTGGAGTATTCATCCACTATAGAACTTTCCTTAAGAGCTGTTGGAGGAGAGGAGGGTCACCCAATCTTGCAAACATGTTCTGGACCTCCTGCCCGGGGAGCCAGTGAAACTGAGCAGATGACTGAAGAGAAAATGGAACATTGCCCAGGCTGCTGAGTGAGCATTACAAAGGTATAGGTCTTTTGGTCAGGTGGGACCCTTATGTAGCCCCAAAGCCACTGACTGAGGTGTATAGTAAGTGTAATGTCCCAGGAGGTATTAGGGCTTAAAATGAGCCTGCGAGATCTACATTATGGAAAAACTATGCATGGCTTTCAAAATCTCTCACACCAGCAGAACTCATCTTTTAATTCCATTTTCTACAAACTTTGGGAAGTTCTGTCTTATGTTAAAGACAGACCAATCAAGCACTGATCCTGGCTCCAAAGGGATCCTCTAGCCTCTAAGCAGATAGAGGAGACAGGTGACTGAGTAACTGTAATGTCAGGGAGAATGATGAAGGATGTCAGTAATACGTAACTTTAAAGGAAGGAGAAGCAACAGGTCACAATTAGTGGCCTGATCTTTGGACTTGAAACTGTAGATCTGCCAACAACCCAGTTTGAGAGATCTATTTATTAACTAATTAGTCAAGTCATTATGCTAACTGGAGAGGTTACAGGACTCAGCCAGAGGTTATAAGCTAGAGACCAAGGACTCAGGATCTGGGGTCTCCCCTGTCATCCCTGTCTAGAGAGAATGTCTGTGCCAGGTCCGATACCTCAGCGGCCAGCTGATGTGGAGCGCGGCTAAACACCTCTGTGGCAGCGACACATTCTTCGGCAGTCCTCCCCTGTCTCCTCCACCACCCACCCTCTGACATCCTTTCTCACATCATCAGCTTGACAGGGTTGGAATTTTGGCAAAGAAAGTTTTCCTGGGGATCTGGGAGTTTAGGTGTAAAAATGTTCCCTCTCCATGACAGGTCAGTTGCCTCAGCTTGTTTTGTGGCTAAGAACAGATTTCTGTCATTCTTAATAATGGCCCCAGTTGGCTTGGGAGGGGCTGTGTGTTGAGTCACTGACCACACGGGGAAATCCAGTGACAAAGTTGACAGAGGATGAGGATGAGCAGAAATGTCAGTGCCTCGCTCACAGTAGACTAAAAGCATGCAATTCAAAACTTCTGCATGCTTGGAAGCTGTCGTTTGGAAGTTGTTGCTCTAGAGGACCCTGACAGTCTAACAATACAAAATAAATCTTCTATTCACACCTCCCCAGCAAGTGGGGGCTCTAGGAGTGCAGAACCAGTGTGGAAAACAGTGATAAATTCCTTGTTATGACCTCAAAATTCCAGGGGCTCCATGCCACTTTGATGATCACATTTTAGCTCTTTACAGATCCACAAGGACTTTCTGGGGTGCTGGCTTTCAAACTTGCTCTTCAAAACTATTTTGCATAAATGCAAATCGCGTTGGTTACTACAGAATCTTCTGATTTTCAGTTTTCAAGCCAAAGCACATTTTCTCTCAGTAGATTTCCCATGCATGGGAGGATGGAGTCCCTGACTCCAAAGGTCTTTCCTGTGCTCAAGCCTTGTATCTGGGCATGGCTAGCAGGTGAGAGGGCTGCTGAAGTAGGAGGTGTTTATGTTCAGGATAACAAATTGGTTCCCAGGGAAAAGGCTCAGGAGTGGCTCATAAAGCAGACATCTGTTTGGAAGAGGAAATGAAAGAGAAGAAGACCTTGACTACTGAGTCTGGAACACCAAATTAATCAGGAGGCTAAGCTAGGAGAGCAGTTTCCACCTATGTTCCAGTGCTGGCAGCTGCCCTGAGAAGTTGATGGCTATTCTGGGGTTGCCCAGGCCTTTCATTCATCCCAGACAGGTGCAGTGTTTGTGTGCACTCTAATGTGTGCAGGGAAAAGGCAGCACAGCGATCAGCCCTGAAGCCTGTCTGACAACCTCCTGCTTCTCCATTCTATTGTCCACCCAGAAACTCTGCTGCTCCCAGCTGTACCTCTGGGCATCCAGTTGTCCCTGCTCAGGATCAAATGGGAGAGCTGAAATGCCCCATTCTAAGCTCCTATTGCTACAAGGCTGTCATATAGCAGCGGGTGAGCCTATACCCTGCTGCCACAACTGAGAGCTCATGTTGCCTCCTTCTTTCTCTGAGACTCTGCTTTGCTCTCTGTGGCCCCCTCTTCCTCATCCTCCCATTGTCCTTCCATTAGGAAGAACTTTGACTCAGAAACCACATAAGTTGGTTATGGAGCTGTGAGGTCCTCATCTGAAATTTTCCTAAGGTTGTTGCCTCTAAACTCCAAGACGGTAGGGTGCAGGATCTGGGTTGTCTAGAGCTCCATCCCCAGAACCTGGCAAAGTGCTTGGTACATAGGGAATTCCCACTGCCAAGCTGTACAAAGCATGTGTGGATGGATGAATAAATGATTAGGAAGTTGTATACACTCACAGGAACAGTGCCAGTGACACTTTGTTTCACAACTAAACAGTCAACATTACCAACACACTTCCCAAAGTCAGACCCAAACAACAGCAATATGTCAGAATCTAATGAAGTATTTGAAACCTGCCTTTTCATTCCCCCAGCATTAACACTGGCATGCTATAGAACTTTGATCTTCAGTGGCAAATACTAGACGTTTAAGGCCCTTTTCAGGATTAGATAATCTTCAGCCTTGATTTACATAAAAACCATTTATTTGGATGGCCATATGTAATAGATTCTGCTTAGTAAGTACACTGTTTACTAATTGCTACTATTTAACCTCTTGTGACTGTAAGAACTAGACGGTCTAAGATCTTTGATCTCCCTGTCTTGGAACTGTTGGGCATTTGTGACTGGTGCTTGTTAACGCTGCTGCGTGGAAATAACTGGTGTTGAGCATTGGAATGGCTGGTGTGGTAGAATGGAACGTGGTCTCCAGGCTCACTGTCTCTGGTGTAGGTTGCGTAGAGCTTCTTTTTACATTGGATTTACCTTGGATTTACATTGGCTTTTTGATCGTGCTTCCTGATGAACCCTGAAGCCACTGCACAATTAATAGATGAAGCACTTTACACCTCCTTCCCACTGAAAAGCTCAGGCAACATGCACATGAGTCAATTCCACATATCTACCACTCTGCACAAAATCTGCCATGTAACAGATATTGCATAATTGCAAATAATAAGTTGATGCCTGGATTGCCACCTGTAGATTTCAGATGCTAGGTAATGGTTAGGTTTTCTTAGCCTCCCCTGAGTTGGCACCTCTGTCCCTGCAGCACTCCATTGGAAGTTAAAGCTTTTTGGTTGAAATGAGCAGCTCTGTTATTATTTCACCAAGACCTCGATTCAGGTAGCTGATGGATGCATTTTGCTCAGCCTTCATGGTATTACAGGCCCTGCACTGAGTGCTCCTTTCTGTCCCTGGCCTGAAAACGTGGCTACATCAGGAGAAAGAGGCCTACAGGAATCTGCTTATCTGTGCTGTTATGGGGAAACTGGACTTTCCCTGTAGGGTCTCATGCTACCTCTCATAGCCACATAGGGCCACAGTGCAGAACAAAACGAGCAGACTGGGGCAATCATGCCTGTTTCTCCATTTCATTAGCTTCAATCCACTGTGTCGGGGTCTGTTTTTCCCAGCTCAGATTCAGAAACTGACTTCTGTAGTTGAAACAGGAATTGCTTCTCCTTGAAGTAACTGCAAGACTTTAGGGACATGGTGGAAATTTAGTGAAATAGTTCTGCAACTAGTTTGAGCCAAAGACAATATGATTCAAGGACTGTGCTTGCAGATACTTGGGCCTCATGAAGATGAAGGCATTCGCAGCCTTGTTTTCCTTTGTGATTTGAGCATTAACAAGTTTTTGGGATTCACTTCAAAACCATTAAAAACATGCTCATTAGTCCAAAGCACCTCTCGCCACCTGTGTATGAAGCAAATAAATTGGTGGAAGCTCTGATGTCTGTGGTCTGCTGCTCTGGGCTAGTCGCTCATTTATCTCCTTAGCACACATTCACAGTGCCAAGATGATGCTTTTGGTTAAAAAGTTATAAATATTCTGGATCAGCATATCATCCTGAGATCTTGTCTATGTGACCTCTACTGTAGAAAGTGGGAATCTTGCCCCCAAAATGACTTTAAGTGAATTTCCCAGCTTCTTGTGTAATATCTCCACAACTATTTTGGTCAGGATTAACTCTTGAGCTATTAGGACTCATGAGCATTGACAATGAGTACTGAAGCTCACATGGAAAGAGATTCTCAAGAAAAACAAAGCCTCTGATTATGCGTGAGCAGGGCCTTTTAAGTCAAAGCTTCAGAATCCACAATGTGATGAAAACAAAGGGGAAAAAGAACGGATTCTTTTAAGTCACTGTTCTATAATTATATCCTAAATCTAGAAGACCAATCATTGGTTCAGAAGCACCTACTCCTATCAGTCCATTCTTTTGGCTATAAAGTTTTAAGGTAGGAAAAGTCAACGCTTAAAGTGTTGGCTTACTTAAAAACAGAGAATGTATTTTTCCTGATGTGTAGGTCTGCCTTTATTTTCTAAAACCGTCAGGATCCAGGGATTCTGAGCTTGCTTTGGTTGGGTCTCCGTTTGTGTGCTCACCAAAGGTATGCATAGAGTAGAGACTTGATCCAGTTAAGGGGTTCAGGAGGTGGTCCTCGTTGAAGATCCTTAAGTCACTGGGGACATATTCATGGAAGGGAGTTCTTGTGAGAAGACTGATTACAAAAGCTGACTTGGACCCAGCTGTCTTCTCTGCTTCCTGCCTTGTCAATGATCCTTTGTTTGAGCTCCACCATGGCCATTCTCTGGAGACCCAGACAGTGAATGGTCATGGGACTTGTAGGACTGTGGACTGTGAATCTCAGAATAAAGTGTCCTCACAACTATATTGTAACACGGTGGGCTAAATAGCTTCCTGAGGCACTGAAATTCCATATGAGCACTGATTCTTGTCCCAGCTTCACTTTGGATCCAGCTCCCTGCTAGCTCACATGAGAAAGCTGTGGAAGATGGCCCAAGAACTTGGGACCCCTGTCACTCACATGGGAGAACAAGATAGAGTTACAGACTCTTGGATTTGCCTGGGACCAGCCCTGGCCACTGCAGACATTTGGGGGAGTGAATCGGTGGATGAAAGCTCTTTCTCTTTGTGTTTCATCCATCCCCCTTCTCTGTAGCCTTGTCTTCAAATAAATAGATTTTTTAGAATAAACCATAAACTTCTCTACTTCATAAATAGCTTGTCTCTTAAGTTTAGTTGCAGTTATAGAAAGCTGAATAATGTAGAGTTTATTTCCACAACTCTTAGCATATAGCATTTCTGGATTAAGTCAAAGAAGGGAATAGCAAGCTTATCCATGGTTAAGATGATTTGGGTCTATTCTAGGTTTTGTATGGAAGGGACAATGCTATGGGCCCAGACTGATCTTGCTTCTGTTGTTCTGTCTAAGCCTCCAATCTACTCTTCTGTAACAAAGGAGAGAACAGTAAAGCTCATTTTGTAAAGTTGCTGAAGGATAGGACTGTTGTTGGAACCATACACTACCTGGCACATAAAAAAGCATTCCATAAATGTGCCCTATTGTTTTTATTATGAGGTATACATCTTGTTTTCATTTCTCTTTGTGATAGATCTTATTGACTCTTGAGAAAACCATACAATAATAGAGTTTTAACTGGCTTAAGTAGAATTCTTGCAAAATTCAATGCTGAGTTCATCTACTAAAGGAGAGGAAGGATAAATGTGTATTTTGCATATTAATGAATAAGTGACCTCTTTCTTGTTAGTATCTGTATTCAAAATGCCACTGTTAATTCTAGTGATAATTATTGAATTTCCAACATTTATACAAAGACAGCACATACAGTATAGAGATAATTGCCCTATTGGATTCCTAAGAAAGGGTCAATTTCCTATAAATATAAAATGCAGTAATTATTACTCCTGCTACATGTTAAAATTAGAAAAAAGGGTAAATAACCAATGAGAATAGTGTTTAGTAATTATAATTCAAATGCATGTTAGCTTAATTATCGAAAGATTGCACAGACAATGGGCAAATCATTTTCCTCCTTTTGGGGGAAGGCTTTTTTCTGAGTTGAGTGTCCTGAGGTTGAGTGAAGAGCCTATTGTGTGACAAGCCAGCAGTCTCCTAACTGGCATTGCATTTAGGAGTGATGGCAAATTTTCTCTCTGTGCTTGAGACTCACTGTGTCTGTTCTGAGCTAAGTGTGTTACAAGTGCCCAGAATTTTAAAGTTAGAGACCACAGTGGGACAATAAGTCTTGGCTCTGTTTCCATTTTATAATCCCTTGGGCTCAATTTTAAGGTCGAGTCTGAACACAGACCTCTAAGCTGAAGATCTTTGAGTGCTCACAGAGATTCAGGGGTTCTCTTCCAGCTGCTTGCCACCTCCTTCTCCCTCACCGGCAGGGAGCATAGTGGCCACGCAAAAGCCAAATCGAAGACTCTTCCTGGCTGCCACGCTTGCCTCTGTGTTGTTGCAGACTGAAGCCACTTTGGGAGCTGCGGGAGACTCCTCGCAATCCATAACTGTGCAGGAAACAAACTCTGAGAGGAGGAATAAGTGATTTATAGAGAAGGCACCCAGAAACAGCACTGGCATGGCGCTGCTTCTAATCATAAGCTAGGGACCTAAGACAGCAGCTGAGCAGAAGCTTGTTGAACAAATTTGGATATCCTGGCACCGTCCAAAGCAGTTATTCGATGAAAGAGAGAGATGGCTGCCTTAAAAATAAGGCTAAAGTAAAGAGCATGTCATTGTAAGGAAGCCAAGGCAGAAAGACAAGCCAACTCCATTGACAAGAACAGGAAGGAGAAGAAAAAAGAGCAGAGTCATGGATGCATAGCAAAACAGCCAAGTACAGACAACAGCCCTGCTAAGAGCAGGCCAAGGGGGACAAACAGTTCACACTGTGCTGGTGATGTTTGCTTTTGTACCTGTCAACCAAGAAGGCAGGAGATGCAGACACACCTGAGTCAGAAGGAGATGGGACACAGCATGCTGAGGGTAGGGACTAAATGCGACAAGTTCACTAAAGCTGCTAATGAATTAGCTGACACACTGGGGAAGGGCTGCAGATGACCAAGGGTTTGCCACCTGAAAGGGATGTAGACAGCAATGCTGCTGGCAGTTGTGTACTTGTCCACTGTGCCCCTTCCTTGGAGCCCCTGCTCAGAACCCCCATCCTAGGAGGAAAAGCCTGGCTTTCTCATCCTTATGGCCTATGTGGAGGCAAAATGATACATTAAATGTCATGTAGAAGAGCAATCAGACCCAAGGCCAGGTTTCAGTGAGGCCAGGAAACTCCACCAAGCTTCTCTGCTTGCCCATGTCCCAACCATGTAGAAAATGGCAGTGCTTCTAGGATACCTGGCCAGCAGGTGATGAGCCCATCTACATATCAGGCTGCCTCAACCTTTTCCTAATCTGAGCAGAGGGGGTAATGAGCAGGTGGGAGGCTCTTGGGGTTTGCACCCCCAACAGTGTAGAAAGCCTGACTTGAAGTCTGAACACCTTTCTTCAGGGCTCCAATGCTTTCCCAGACAGCTCTGCCAAGCCAGTCAACTCTCAGGTCAGTGGCTTGGACAGGAGGAACTGTTCAGAGGAGCCCAAGCTGATTAAAGACAGTCGCTGCATTCCACAGAAGAGTGGGTCAATCTTGATTAGAGTATCAGAACCTTTAGAGGATGCCGTGACTTAGTGAACAGCTGGCATGGTGGCTCTCGCAGGTGGCCAAGAGCATCTGTCAAAGATCAGCTTGTGAGGCACATCTAATCGTCTAGGACTGGGGACCTTGCACATCCGGGGAGCTGTCAGCCACAAGCCAGATGAGGAATTTGCAAAGTGGGGTAAAAGAGAGGCACAGATGATAGAACTACTTTTTGTGATGGCTTCTGGTTCATCAGAAAGGCAAAGAAATGACAGCGGAAGGGGAACAGGGAAGACAGTGAGTGCTTTTAAAGAGGCAGCAGGGCAGAGAATATAAGGTTCAGCAGGTTCGGGAGTAACGTAGAAGGAAATGGAATTCTGCTTCTGCCATTGGTCAGCTGTGTGGCTTTAGGAAAGTCTCTAACCACTCCAATGATGTTTGTCTCACTGAGTGGCTGCCCCTATCAACTACTGCATAAGTACAAACATCTAGAATGTTACAGGATTTCACAGTGTTAACCAGTGCATTTTCCTACATACATTGTTTAATGGAGAAATTGTGAGCAGTAGTATGTGCTTTAGAGTCAGCTGAAAGCTTAGCAATAGGAAAATGTCCTGCTGATAGATAAGTCTATCTCTGAGAACACTGTTTTCTCCCCCATCATAAAGGCTCTGTGCAGTTGAACCTGGGTCTGTCTCAATGGAGAGTCTATCACTTGGTCTCTGGTTTCCAAGTTGGGCTGTGACACACCGAGTTGCGGAGATGTAGCTCCTACCTTCTTATCCTCACAAGGAACACTCAATACACTTTGTTGAAATGAGCATAAGCTGGTTTGTGGGCCAGGCTGTTAGGGTTAGAGAACCAAGGCAAGGGTGTGATGAAGACACAAGAGTAGCTTTAAGCATCTGGAATCCCCACAGCCCGGAAGAAGAATAGGGAGAGAGGCAGAGCCCCATAGAGGTGACATTAACAGACAGGTGACCAATAAATCTGGGGTTGGTTCCTGTCCTGTGAGTCAGCCTGTGGTGATGGGCCAGTGGGCCAGGCTTAGCAGCCACTGAGTTCTCTCCCAAACTGAGAGATATTAACGCTTTCCGAGAAGAAGGCCACCCTTATGCGCTGCTCAGGGGAATATGCTCAAAGAGGACAAAGAAACAGGAAGCGATTATCTGACATCATCCCACCCTACTGATCCAGACAAAAGAACATGAATATTAATTTCTTGGCATAATGAGGTGTGGAGGAGCAGGGGTGGGCAAGCCCATTGTTTGGGAGGCTGCTCTTTCCTGCTGTTTGTCACTGGTAGGGTTGATAGATGGTTCTTGCAGGCAGCCTCCCAATTAGACATGTGCAGCCTCCCCAGTTAAGAACACTTCAGCGATTCTTCCCATCCTCCAGGGACAATGGCTTGAGGTTCTTTGGGCGGGGCTCAGGTTGGACTTGGAAAGATTGAAGAGACCTTGCAGGGACCTCACATACACACTTCTGTGAGCAGAAGGGTGAGGGTGCACCCTCTGTATCTGTCAAAAAAGAATGTATCACAGGATGTAGAGAGCCTTTCCTGGTCTCAGAACTACCAGTTAGCAATTCCATAAGGCAGTGGCTCCTGTATTTTGACGAATATTGGTTTTATCCAAGCAACAAGTTAAGAATAGCACTGTTCAAGCTTTACTTCCAAGATTCAGAGTTGAACTCTTTGCACTTGATCAGGATCCAGAATGCCAGGTTCCATTTGACCATGGCTAATTAAGTTAGTCTTCTCATTTACAACTCATTAAGGCAGTCCTGTGAAATTTGTTTTTGAAGTACATTCAACAATTTTCATTTATTCTTTCATTTGTCTGCGGGTGTTTTTAGAGCACCCACCATGCACCGAGCACTGTGTTAGTTGCTGGAGGTGGAGTAACAAACAGCACAGACAGAAAACCTGCACTCTTGATTTTCTTCAAGGGATGCTCTTTTTGGCAGGTTAGAGCTAGCCTGGGACTTAAACAGAACACAGAGGGACTGAAGATGCCTGAGTTTCCAGTTTAACCCAGCAATGGGCTGGCTATGGATGAATCTTAATTAGGAATGAATCTTAATTTTCTGAATGAAATTTCATAGGATGGTTCTTTAAAAATATAACCAACAAGATTAGAAGATAAGCCAATATGAATATCATGGTATACATCTCAAACACCTGTGTGACTAGTACAATGGTAAGCTTTATGGTGATCCAAGCGACATGTTGTATAAGGTGTGAATTCTGATCTAGGGGAGTCTACACTGTCCTGAGAGAAGGAGAAAATCCAACGAGGGAGAAGAATCAAACAACATTGTAAAAGGTGAAGAATTTTGTCAGAGGAGGCACAGTTGGAACAGTGGGAAGGCTTCGCAGTGGTAGGTTGCAGTGTAGCCTTGGACTGGACAGTGGGTGGGTCTGGACATACAGGAGTGATGGCCATCTCTAACAGCTAACATGAGCAAAGCATTGACAGGTGGAGCGGGTGGGTTAGAGGCAGCCGAGACTTAGGTTGGAGATGGAACAGCCTGACTTGAATCCTTCTATAATAGTAAGTTTTTTGATACTATAATCCAATGCCTAACACAAGTTACTTAATGGAGATGGGTTTATTTCAGCTGATGGTTATGGAGGTCCACCGGGTGAGATTGGGCAGCTCTGCGTGTTCAGCATCTGGCACAGACCAGGGTGGCACAGAGCTTCACATGGGAAGAGTGTGTGGGGAGGAAGGATCAAACAGTAAGCCAAGAGCAGAGTGAGAATAACTGGGTCCAACCTAAGCTGACATAACCAGCCTTTGACAAGCACACAGCCCTGATACCTTAAGGACCACCCACTAAGTCCACTTCCTAAGCTACCATGATCAGACTAACCTCTCAGTGCCTTATGGTGTTTGAGCTTGAAATATCTCTATGTGTTCAACCCATAACCCCACTTGGGTCACTTTCTGACCACTGTGACTTGGGTAGGTCTCTTTCCCATTGTTTAGATGCAGAAATTACAGGTGAGGGAATGTAAAAACTATAGAACATGCACTCATTTGGATTTCCATGGAGGTATATGGAAAATCTTTTGCCACGTTTTTACATTCAGGAATTCCTGTGGGGATTAAGGGTCATGTATTTCAAGTGCCTAGCATGTACTGGGGCTCAATGTACAGGCACCATTCCCATGGTGTACACCATAGAGCACAAAGGGGAGAATGGCTCTGTGGGACTTGGGATCTTATTCTGGGGACAGAGCTAGCAAAGTGCTCTATGGGATGTGATTCTTGATTCCTGGATCCAGGGTACCTGGGGCATATAAAATAATCTTAGGGAACTCCAGAATGTTCCTTCCTTGTGTCTGTTGGGACTAAAAGGGCTGGTGCAGTGGAATGACTTGTGACTTCACTGTGAATGGAGTTTCCTTATCACTGAGTTTGTTATCAAAAGGCTTTAGTGGATATGAGAAATGCTGTTTCTTCAATTCTGAGGGACAGATAAGCGAACAATCTCAGAGGGATTTTTCCAGACAAGGTTTCCCTCCGTTTTGTTAGGGCTGGAGAAGCTGGCTGGGAGGGAAAAAAATTCACCATATAAGTTTCTCACCACAGCAAAGCTGATAGAAAATGCCATTTTCATGGGTTGGAGAAAAGGCACAGTGATTATTTTCAGTTCACTTCCCAACAATATTGCAGTCTCTGGGAAGGGGTCCTCCTGCCTTTCCCCTTGTGGCTTTCAGGGGAAGTAGTAGTGAGTACGTGTGGCCTTGGGAAGGTGATGTAACTACTGCCGTCCTGAACTCCCTGAATGGGAGTTGATAATTCCTTTCTTACAGGCTGTGGTAGGCAGAATAGTCTCCCTCCTCAAGATGCCCATGAACCTATGACTGCGCTCAGTCTCAGGACAAAGGAAACAGGTTTCTGATCAGCTGATCTTGAGTTATCTGTGTGGCCTGGTGTAATGACAAGCTCCTTCTAAACAGGAGCGGGATGCACGCAATTTCATGTCAGGACGATGAAGAATGAGAAAAGCTTTGGTGTCATCTCTGAGATGCACAGCTTGGTCTTCTGACACCACGAATTGTAAGCTAATGACTTTGTGTTGCTTGAAGCTACCAGGTTTATGATAGGTTATTACAGGAATAATAGAAAACTTATACACACAGGTAATGAGAGAATGAGCCATTCTGATGTACTCCTGGTTATATAACCTTAGTAAGTTTTCAACTTCTTTCCCTCTTCCTCAGTTTTCCAAAGTGCAAAATAGAGATGGGATTTACAGCCACCCTACAAGGTCATCAAGACTGATGGCTGACACTCAAGAACTGTTCGAATGTGATACATGGGAAAACCATATAAATTCTGGAAAACAGTATGACAATTTCATAAAGTACATTGTCTGGCTACATAGCAAGGTCTCAGCCATCCATCCTAACTGTGATTATTTTTATTGTTACATTGGGGAGGAGAGGGACAAAGGAGTGTTGGGACTGACTTGGGATATCTGTCACCTCATTTTAGTGACTTCAGAGACAATGTACTTGTGGAAAATTCCAAGAGGCCCGTCCTTGCTCATCTTAATGGTGATGCATCACTTTTTAAATATTTATTTTGAAAGTCAGAGTTAGAGAAACAGACACACACACACACACACACACACACACACAGAGAGAGAGAGAAAGAGAGAGAGAGAGAGAGAGAGAGAGAGAGAGAGAGAGAAAGCTTTTCCATTCATTGGTTTACTCCTCAAATGGCTGCAATAGCTGGGGCTGGGCCAGGCAGAATTCAGAAGCTTCAACCAAGTTTCCAATTGAGCGGCAGGGGCACAAGTACTCGGATCATCTTCCACTGCTTTCCCAGGTAGCTGGGTTGGAAATGGGGCAGCTGAGATAAACACCAGTGCCCATATGGAAGGCTAGCATCCCAGATGGTGGTTTTACCCACTATGCCACAATACTGGCTCCTCATGTGTCTGCTACAGAAAGATAATTTGACCTTGGGTACTTCATATACCTCATGCATGATTGCTGTTTTCACCTGATGCACAACAAATGTCCCAAAATATAATGATCGATATCACAGTTTTGATATGGGTCATGATTTATGGGTTGGGAAGCCAGGCATGGCTTGGTTGAGTGCTGCTGCTTCTCCATGTGGTCTTAGCTGAGGATGCTCAGTTATTCAGCCAGTCTGAGGTGAAGAATCAAGCCAGCTGCATTCACGGACCTGGTTTAGCGCTCTCTTCATGGCCTCTCCAGGAGGCCGACTTGGGCTGACTCGGAAGAACAGAGCTCCCAGAGAAACTGTAGTCAGACAATGTCTCAATGATTGAGCTGGAAATACATATAGTCCCTCATCTACTACATCTTGCAGGTCAGAGTCATCAAAGATTCTGCCTCGATTCAGCAGGACTCAATGACCCCCATCTCCTAATAGGAGAATTGTCGAGGAATTCGTGACTATCTGAAATTGACTGCACGTCTCCAGTATTCACAAGAGATAACTCAGAGAAGCAGAAATGGGGGCTTGATGTGAGGAACTAAATTATTTGTCTATGCTAGGACAATTCAACAAACACGTAACCCACCAGCCAGTCGGTCTGCTTCTAGCCATTCTGGGTTTATCCAGCATTTATTGACTATGTACTATTTGCAGGGCACTGTGCTATGTGCTTTCAAGCTCCCGATTTCTTTTTGATCCATTGGATAGAAAAGTCTCATGCATTGGCCAAGGGATAAACCAAAGCCAGGAGGGCTCAGGGGCCATTGAAAGTTGTTCATCTAACCTCCAGGGCATCTGCTTTTCATTACAGTCTCATCTCACCTGGGCTCTGTGTCTCCATTCTTCTGGCTTCAGGCAGACGGAAAGGCCTCTACAGGACCACAGCTGTCTTAGACACCTGTGTCCCAGGAGGATCCTGGGGCATTTTGAATCCAGGTCAGAATGGACCCGACATGAGCTCATGTTTCTAAAGTGCTTTGAGCTCCTCAGTCAGCACAAGCTATTTAACTCTGGCGCCTGGTTGGTCTCATCGGAGGGTCCCTGCAATGGGAAACATGCTTTGTCAGCGCCAGAGCCAGGTTGATGCCTTGGATAAATAGGGGCAAATCTGTCTCCAGAGTTCTCTCCTGTCTTTTCAGCCAGAATCAATTAATTTTCAGAAAAAAAATAGAACTTAACAAAAGACATGAGAGGAGGAGAGAAGACCCTCCTATCAATCTGACAAGGCTGGCAGGAAAACAATGTGTGCTACGTGTTGTCCCCACAAGAGGCATGGAGGTTGAAGATGCCACTTGTGTCTGGAGATGTGTCGAAGCCACAGGGGGCTCCAGGAAGGCATGGGATAGGCAGAGGCCAGAGGAGTGGGACAGGGTTGGAATCTGTCTTGATCTACCTGTGGATTTGCTGGATTCATTAGCATCTCTCAAAATAAGATCAACTTGATGCTGATTAAAGCTGAAACCCCCCACAGGCATGGCATGCTGAGTGTCTGACTCTGGGCCCCTGAACAAATTGTTTTCCCTTTTCATGCTGATCCTTGTGAACTCTCTTGCTTCAGCCCTGCTCACCCACGGGGACAGGGTAGGAAATAGAAGCCCAGATTCCTCCTAGAACCAGGGGCTGTCAGTTCTGTTCCCAGCACCCCAGCAGGCAAAGAAGTGCTTCCATCCTAGGAGCTGGTGTTACATATGCAAACAGACAGAAGAGCTCACAGTCCTGAGTGAAACTCAGGGAACACCAACTGAGTGTTTACCTGTGCCTGGTGCTTTTGCATAAATGGTCTCATTTTACATTCAGAGCAACCCTGTGAATAAGCTAGAAGTTACATAACCCAACATTGGTTATGAGCAGACTGGAGTTCAGAGAGGGTAGATAGCTTAGCCAAATTCACATCTCCAGTTGCGATACTTCCCAGCTAGGGAGACTAAGTTGACTCACAGCAGAGGGTGCTATCCATTATCCAGTGACTGCACCTCAAGTGCTCATGGTAGGCCAAAACAATTGGCAGAATGGTTCTAGGCAGGCTAATATAAATGGGGGTCTTGGGTCCCAATGACCCCTCAAAATTATACTTAGTATGTGGACATGTCACTTGGAGCAGGAATTCTTAGTTTGACAATCCAGGGACTCTTTGGAATGCTTCTCAGAATCATGGCTGTGTTTGCAAGGTATTTTCAGAAAGTTCATGGGAAAAAGCATATAATGATAAAACTATGCCTGGATTTCAAAAATTTTTGTGTCAACATAAACTTATCTTCTAATTCCACCCTTCGTGACTTTCTGAAAGTACCCTCAGGCACAGGAAAGGCACAGGCTTATGAAAGAAAACAATTACAGTGATATACAATTATAAAAGTATTAAAAACCAAACCTGTGGCATAGTAATGTTCATGCTTCTTTATTAATACAATGAATAACGAGGCCCAGCAAAGGTCTAATAACTACTGTAATTTCAAGTAGCAATATGCATAAATAATACTTTAAGATTTCTGCAAAAATTGCAATGTGGTATGAAAATATCTGAGATCTTAATTGGTGGCGATGTCACAAGTGTCTGCTATTAACACTGAGCCTGGTATCCTTATTTATAATTAAGAGAGTACGAAGTTGTTGCTAGAAATTAGTGAAAATAAAATGTGGTTTTCCCCTTCCCCCATTCAAGTTCCTTGGTCTCCTTGAATCAACTAAGGCTAATTTTACACACTTCATCCTCATAGCGACTGTGAAATATTACTCTTTAAATTTTTTTAATTACTAGTGAAGTAGATACTCTTTTGTATTTTAAAAATGGGGATGCTGGGCACTGAGAGATTCACCAACTTGTCCGAGGCCACGGAGTTGATCCCCGCCATCAGTTTCTCATCTCCTTTCCAAGTGGGATTCTGCCACAGTCTCGGAGAACATCGTTTGAAGAAGACTCTTCCTGTTAGGTTTCCCTGTCTTGAGTTCCAGGCTTTTCTAGTCACTCTTCTTCCTGCAAACTCTTTGGAGAGTGGGTGTCTCCCCTTGACTCACCCCAGTCAGTCGTAAGATGTGTCCTTCTCAGAGCCCACAGATTTCACTCCCCCGGCAGTGTTCATCTCTAGGGCCAGTGGACTCCCTTCTGTGTGACTGAGTTAATGAGCGAGGGAAAGAATGGAGCAGAACTCTGTCTGGCTTTGCTCATCTCTGCGCCCTCAAGAGCGAGCCATGTACCCAGCACTACGTGGATGTTCCACCACTGTTCGCAGAATGAATGAATGCGCCACTAGAGAGAGAACTGGTTGCCTCCCTGTGATTTCTGTCTCACTTGGCATCCACCAACCCGCTGTTAGGCCGCAACCAGTCATCAGTTGCCTTCTTTCATTGTTGTTTATTAAATGGGTCTCTTTGTCTTGCTGGCCTTTGCATTATCATTCGTTCTCTCCTCTGAATCTCCTCCAATCTTTTCAAACATGATTTCTGCTTTGAATTTCCAGGACTCAGATGTTCTGGGAAATATGTGTTTGAGGCATGGGGAGACATCATGCAACGCACAAGCTGGCTCTCTTCCAGAGTCACATGTGCTGGGCTGCTGCAAGGTGGCAGCTTGGGGGGTTGCAACCTGATGCCATCATTTCTCCTGGCCTCTGGGAACACAGCTGCAGGTAGGTATCTATCATGATGCCTAATGTGCTCTCCACATTACAAAATGCTTTCATGAGGACATTTCACTTCTAATGCTGCCAGGGAAGGACTCTCTGCTTTGTTTTCCTTATGATTAGGCTAAAAGTGAAGCCCCTCATCAGAAGTGGCCTTCCTTTCTCTGCTTATAGGGGTGACAGAGGGGACGGTGGCTCTCCCCTGTCTCTTTTATGGTGCTCACCAACCAAGAGGCTTCCAGTTGGTGTGTTTCCGGTCCCACTGCATGACATTTAGATAAGTAACAGAGAAGAACAAGATGCCATGTACCCCTCTCTGCCCCCAAAAGTTGAGAACTGTCATAGAGGTTTCCCCAGGTTCAGTTGTTTTAATACCTTCCTTGCTCTGGGCGTCTTGGACCATGTTGCGGGATGCTGATGGAGGGTAAGGAAACCAGGAATGCACTTCCGAGGGTATTCATTAAAGAAGCCCTGCGAATAATTCTGCAGGGATCCTGAAGCTGTGTGAAGGTACAGCTGTCTCCTGAGTAGGAGGGTGCTTCCCGAGTGACTACTTCCCTGTTGACAACAGTCACCTGGCTGTACAGGTTCAGCTGTGCATATTTTTGTCTATGATTCATATCTGAGGGCATTGCAGGGGTCAGTTGTAGGAAGGAGTGCCCCCAGTCACAGGGAACAGGGAGGAGCCGGTTTCTTCCAAGAGGAAGCACCATTATCTTGCCATTTGTTCTCCACTGGGGGAAAAAAAATCCCAACACAAACCACAATGGAAGGAGTGGTTGGGTTTTGGAATTAGAATGACCTGGCTGTAGTTTCAGTTGATCTGTCATGTCGCAAGTGCCCAACTTACTGTCTCGGACACAGTTTCTCAACTGCAAAATGGAAACAACAGTACTTCAAAGACTATGATGGCCCTTAAATGAAGGAAAACACGCAAAGCAGTTAGTACCACGTACAGCATGTGGTAAAAGCATATTAAATGGCAGCATTTTAAAAACGAGTAATGCATTCCATGCTCTTTCACCTGTTTGGGTTTATTTCTTACAGGTGACTAAGTGCTTTAACATGCAGGCAGGATCCCGGTGAGTCTTGAAATCCACTTCACTGAGTGGGACACTTTTGTAGCTGAGGGCTAATACTACCAGACAATGTCGCCAGGAGGAGAGTCCTGCAGACAGGTCTCCTGGCTTTACTTGCAGTATCTTTCCCCACATAGCCTTGCCCTTAAAGACTTCTTGGAAATCACTGCATGAAGGATCTAGATTTCTTAATGTATGATGGTTTAAAACAAATTAGGATTCTAAAAACAACAGTAATTGTCTCATGTGATTTGTAAACAGAGTTACAACCAGGAGTAGGCAAATGAGAAAGCAAAGGAGCAAACAAACTTGTAGGAGGTGTTGCTGTCAGGGTGCTGGGTGCCATTCAGTTACACCACCTTACAGTCTATGTCTTGGCCCAGCACCTGGACTGGGACCTGAGGGCGGGTAGCTGATAGAGAAGTGATTCCAGGGTGTGGATGTGCAGAGCAGGGGAGAGTAGATATTACTGAGGCCACTGCTCTGTGACCTGGGAAGAGTGCAGAAGAACTCATACGTCTATCTGAAAGGGAACTTCATCTGCCTGTTCTTGATCTCATGGGATGAGATAACTTCCTAACACTTCAAAGGTGAACTTGCACACATTCAGGTGAGATGGCCACAGAGTTAGCAAAGGCTTGGAGGTAGAAAGTGGTCAGACAGAACAGGAGACTCAGAGATCTTGATTAATCTTTAGATCAAGTCTCATCTGCTCAATTCCTTGGCATTGAGGATCTATCTGAAAGGCAGGGGGAGTTACTTGCTTTCAAGATGTGAGGACAAAGGCCTATGGTGGTCCCCTGACCCACACCATCTTCTTACCAGGTCTGTAAGTATTTAAAATCCTTGAGCTTGCAGGTTGTCTCCTTGCATTGGAAGGCTATTTGTTTTTGTGTTCACTCATATAGTCATTCATTAAGAGACAGTTAATAAGAAGCTACTAAGTGCCAGAGACCAAGCTAAGGGTGCCAAGATGGAGGAAAGAGGTAAGATTGAACATCTTTGAAGAATATACATAGGTAGATAGAAAATGTATACATGAAAGGTTTTATAATAAAAAGGCAAGCTTAAACTTTTGTTCAATAAGTGTAACAGCATCAGACAAACATTGTGGGAACTTAAAGGAGGGTGTCCTAGAAAGTGACAATGCCAGGAAAAGCTGCTGGGAATTTTGTCTTGATCTGAACTTGAAATATGGGCATAGTCATTCCATAATTTATTTCTCTAAACACACAGACAGTTCTCTTTTTATTCTTCCAGACAAATCCTTGCAAGAGGCCAAAAGAAAAATGCTAAGAATGTGGCAACAATAGCCAAGGTACAATCCTAAATTTTTGGTTGCCTTACAAAAGAAGGAAGTCATGCTGTTCCTGGTGGAAATCAGATCGCAGGTTTGCTAGAAAGTCATTCATGAATTAACCACCTTGGCTAATGACTCCTGGTTGCTATTTATCATAGGTGCATTTTACAAGATAAATTCTGCCACCCACGCCAGCAGCTTTTCACCAAGTCCCATCAGCAGCTGCAAATATCATTAGTGATGTTTTGTCTGGGCTCCCATTTGCTGCTTTCCACCCTACAGCTTTATAAGCATGAACGACCCCATTACCAAGTCGCACCTACAGAATGCAACGCAAAGGCAACTTGGAAACTGTAAATGAAAACAGATGTTGAGAAATGCCGTTATCCCATGCATGATACAATAAATAGCATTAACATTTCCAAGTGACAGGCCTTGGAATTGGACTGCGAGGAATTCACATTTACAATTAAATGAAGAACTTATCCTTTTGCTTCCCTGGACTCTACAGGTGGCTTGGTGACAGCCATCTTTTAGTGTTTTGATTTTACTGTGGCTGTTGAGAGCTAGCTAAGCCGGGATTGGATAGGCAGGCAGTTAGAAAGGTGTTAGTGCCAGATGCATTCATTGTCTAACTGCCTGGATACAAAGCTAACTTAGCATAGCAGTTGAATGGGAGAGCTCTTGAAATGATTTCCTCTCAAACAGAACATGCCCTGTGCCCGGGAGTGGCATTGGCATTTATTCTGCTAAAGACAGGATCCCAGATCTTTATACATTTGGTAAACTTGGTCCTTCATTAGAGCTATCAGTGGTAATCATATTGTAATTACCCTAATTGCTTTATGGACAAAGTGTATGCTTACATGTACCTTTATATATGTAAATAAGACCACCTTAGGTTTCACTCAGGCAGTACACATGCTAACCTTCAGCATCGCTGGGGTTGAATCCCGCCACTGTACTTCTCAGCTCTTTGGTATTAAGCAAATGGTTTACTTGGTATTGGCCTCACTGTCTGCATCTGGGCTGCTAGATAAGTAACATACATTTAGCATGAGAGTGGCTGAGACTCTGGGTTAGGCTCAAGTTTGAGATCTTTGTTATCCTGATTATTCATTTAATAATGTGAAATGTCCTTCACTGGGCACTGTTCTAACACAGGAGTGATGGCCAGGAAATATTGTGATCTATAAATTAAGTCAAGGCACTGCTTTCTTGGAGGCTATGTGTTCTCAGTTGTTAGCTAGCTCTCTCTTTTCCAATATGGGTAGCCACTTAAGCATTCTCTTGAACTATTTTCTTCAAACAAATAGTTACATGTGACTCTGAGGTCACTAAGATACCTTAGAAGAAATATATGCAACACTCATTAATTGACTCAGCAATTACTAAATGTGTCCCTGGATGATTTTTACCTTAAATTAAGTTGGAAAAGGGCTAGATATAACAGCAAAATATGTATGTTCTGTGATTTTAAAAGTGTACAGGGTCTGCAATTTTTCTTGAGGGATTCCTGATTCCTTCTTATTAAAGAACCAATCTAGAATGGTAAGTTCAGGGGAACAACTTAAGGTGATGGTTAGACATAGGAAGTTGTCAAAGGGCTAATGACAGGCTTCATAAAGATCTTATTATTTGTAACACATTGCTTAGAAATTACGTCCCTGACAGGAAGGTGTCATTTCATGTAACTATCTAACTTCCATCTAAGTAATTTGCTCCTTAAGCATTTAGATGTGTGTGGTTTTTTAAAGATTTTTTTTTAAAAAGCATTATTGGAAAAGCAGATCAGATTTATGGAGAGCAGGCAAGAAAGAAAGATCTTATGACTGCTGGTTTACTCCCCAAATGGCTGCAATGGCCAGAGCTGAGCTGATCTGAAGCCAGGATCCAGGAGCTTCTTCCAAGTCTCCCATGAGAGTACAGGGTCCCCAAGACTTTGTGTGATCCTCTACTGATGTCCCAGGCCACAAGCTGGGAGCTAGATGAGAAGTGGAGTGGTCAGGACATGAACCAGTGCCCATATGGGATCCCAGAGCTTGCAAGACAAGGATTTAGCCACTGAGCTATTGCACTAGGCCCTACATTTAACTGGTTTTCTTCTATTAACAAGTTAGAAATTCTAAAAAAATCAAATATAATTTCCCCCATCAATCTACATAATACATCCTGAAGGAAGTATATTCTTATATTTACTTTTAAAACAAGAGAAATGAGCCACGTGTGTCAAATTCTACAGCGAGTGAGATTCCAAATGGGACAACAGGATCGAATGAATCACCCTGGGTGCATGCGCATACATTCTGTATAGATGTTTATCCTTGTGGCTCAGGGCTCTGCTAACTGCATAAACAGTATCTACTAATGTGAGGCTGAGCGGTCAATGTATGTTTTCAAAGTAAAGCTCTCACAATGATTATATGCTTGCGAGATAAATGTGATGCAGAAAATAAACAAATTTAGGTGGCTTCTCCTGGTGCGAAGCACCTATCCTAGTGATTAAGATACCAATTAGGATGGCTGTGTCCTGCACTGGAGTGCTTGGGTTCAACAGCCAACTGTTGCTCCTGAGTCAAGCTTGCTGTCGATGTTGACCCTTGGAGGCAGTGGTGATGGTTTGAGTAATTCTGTGTTTGCTATCCTTCTCTAAGACCTGGACTGAGTTCTGGTTTCTGGATTCGACCTCACCCAAGTCTGGTCTTTGCAGACATTTGGGGAACAGACAACTGGACGGTAACTCTCTCTGTCTTTGTGTCTTTGATACAAAAATACAAATTAAAAAGAGAAAAAATTATGATTGCTTTAAATGAAGCCTGCTGCTGTCGGGTCTTGGAAGTGAGTGAAGGCAATCACCAGGCCGCTCCCCGTAGCTGAGATCATCCTGAAGGAAGCTGAAAGCCCGAGTGCCTTTCAAGACAGCAGGATCCTCACCTGCTCAGAGGTAGGGCTCCACATCTCATTACCTTAGAGCCAGATTGAGAGATAAACTTGTGGTGCCACACTATTACTCTTGCAAATGCATGGGTTTTGAACAGCTCTGCTCCCAGACGTGGCAGTGGACTTGCATGCCGGGAACATCTTAATGAGCGGATGTGGAGTCTCAAAGGGTCAGCATGGTCCAGGAAGCGACAGCTGGGAAAGAAAAAACCTACTCCTTTTTGCCCTGGACTCCTTCTCTGTGCTTTGATCCTTCAAGGACCTAACAGTGCTTGTTTTTGTGTTTCTGTTTGGTGCCCGGTTGGCATATCCTTTTAACGTGGATTTGTTCGCGTAGACTCCACTGTGATGCAACGGTTCAAGCTATGTTAAAATAATGATAAAGGCCTCATTGAAGCAGCCATGAGCTGAGAATTCTGAGTTTCAGGCTGCCATGCCACTTTTAAATCAACCAAATGTGGCCATGTACAGCTGTCCAGACTCTTCTCACTGCTCTTATCCTTATAATAGGATCATTCAAGTTCTCTTATCTGGTTTCCTAGATACTTGGCTCCAACTATTTCAGACAGAAGTGATTTGTCACATGGCAGCACCTGTCCTCTGCACACAACACAGGGGTGGAAACCGTGCAGGAGCCCAACCTTCTTTTTTCTCAGTTAAGTATTTTATTTATAGAGGTAATAAGCCCTTGCAAGTAGGAGATACTACATATTACAAAAATGCACAGATGAGTGTGAGTTAAAATAAGTTATGGCAAACTGTGGTCGTTAGTGGTCTTCAAACCACTCTGCACTGTGCAGGTCTCTACAGCCATGTTCCCGGAGATGCAGCACAGTCTTTAATTGCCTCTACAGGGACATTGGTGGCTCTATCAGCCAAATGTGTCTCCCTGTCATCCACTGGTCTGAGGTTCACACTTCATCAGCACCCTTTCAATATCTCTGCATTCTATTCGGAGAGCTGCAGGAAGAGAGAGCTCCTCCCATGGAAACATGCAAGTTGGAATTCCATTGTGAAGACAGCTGGTGACACGCCAGCATGTGGGAAGGATATACACTCTCACACCTTTAGTCCCAAGTCTGGCACATCTGCAGGCAGACAGACAGGTTGCCACCACGTGGGGCCTTCTGCCATTGTTCAACAAACCCTGATTAGAAGCCATACAGAGACAGCTCCATCTTTCTGCAGTCCACCTTTCTCTGTGTTCATTGTTACTACAGGTCTGGTTAGGTCTCAAACTCTGTAAATGAAAGTCAGTCTTTACCTGACTCCAGACCTGTGAGGAAGAATTAACACTTCCAGCTTCCTGAGATTTTACCCTACTTTTTGTTTCAGTTTTCGGCGTTCATCACCTCTCCTCCAGCAACTGCTCTTGCTCTCAGTGCCAGAGCTGCTAAATGCATCCACCCACATGTGCAAACCTTTGGGATAAAGTTATTGTTGTTATTGTTGTTGTTTTTGAGGAGTCCTTCCCTCCAACCCCATTTATAATTATATACTAGGGAAAGTCAGAATACCACCATTGAATCTGCAATAGCCCACACAGAACTTTAAAATGTTGTGTGAGATGGGCTTCCCTGTAACTCCTGGGACTACTCTGTAGGGCCTTGTGATCCCAGCCCCTGGTCTCCATTTGCAGGCTGGTTACTGAGGGTGCCATTGCTCATGGGACCCCTGGGATGGGGAGAACACTGGTTCTCTCTCAAGGGTTCCATTTTCAGGTAACTGTAGTCCCTAAGACAAGGTGGAACTAATAATGAGTGTCAGGGTGAAGCACTAACGAAACTTAGAGCTAAGAGGAAAGCTCACATTGCAAATACAACCTGATAATTACTTTCCTTTGCAAAAGCCTAAGAATGCTCTCTATCAGACTCTGCTGTCTGGCAAGAGAGAGATCAAACCAAGGACACCATAGACCATCTCAGCTTCTCACTGTAGAGCCAAGATCAGGAAATGGATGACTCAGGAGTAACATGAATGCCAATACTAAGCGTTGCTTTGAGGTACAGTTAGTCTGAAATTCTGCCATCCAATAATCTCATCCTGTCTCAACTGGAAAGGAGAGATTCCTCATGACAGAAGTCTCAACCACCATTTCCTTACATTCCTTCCCCTCTGCCACATACCATGCCAGGCTGTAGGGCACTGCACTGCCCACAGCACTCTTATCGGCACAGCTGGCAGAGTGGCCTCTGTGCTGTGCCACCACCCACATTAGGAACATTCACAGCTGGCACATAATTAGAAGCTCAGAGCAAGCAAATCATTGTTTTTTTTTTGTTTGTTTGTTTGTTTTTTTGTCAGCGTTCCTCCTACTAATCATTGTCAGAGCATAGAGGCTCCACCCACAGGGTTACAAACAGATGTCAACAAACATCAGGGCTGGAAACAGGTGCATCCAGGTGTGCATTGTGTGGAGGTTTTGCTGCTACTTCCCTACTGTCCATTATTTTGTTTGAAATTTTCTACTTCTATCATTATGGAGTTTCCCATCCAAAATCCTGTGATTAATCCTCAGCAGGCTGAAATCTCCTGCAGACTTATCTTTAATAACGTCACCACACAGAGAAAAAATAAAAAGCAAGGAGTAGTTGCTCTGAGCTCTATGCCTGCCAGGAATTGGAAATGATTTTCTCCTATGAGCATTATCCTCATGTTTGGGGAGGTAGAGGGCATTTTCCAGGGCTTAAGAAGGTTCTTGGCCAAGATGCAACCCAGGGACTTATGGAGTGGGAGGAACTTCAAAAATGTGTGAGGTCTGGACTTAGATGTAAGGAAAGACTTACATGAAAACAAACCAAACATCAGCCAGGAATAAAAGACAGAGCTGCTAGGGAGATCCAAATTTCTTACAAACCCAATGAAATATGGATTTTCCTATCAAATAAAAAATTCAGCACAACCAGAATTTAGCACTTACTGGCTTTTTTTTTTTACTGAAAGAGAGAGAGAGAAAGATCTCATCCACTGATTCTTTCTTCAAATGACTGCAATAGCCAGGAAGCCAGAAGCCAGGAACTAGTAACTCAATCCAAGGATTCCAGAATGCGCATTAGCAGGCATTTAGAAATGGGAGAGTGATGCCAGGATTCAAACTCGGGCACTTCAATACAGGATGTAGCTGTTCCAAGCAGTGTCTTAGTCACTGCGTCAGTTGTGCTAACCACTATGCCAAATGTTCATTCCTACACACATGTTTGCTTTTGGCCATATAGCTACGTGGGTGTTACAAAGTAAGTTTCAGATGGGGTTCTCAGTCCTCAAGAGTTGGCAATGTCATCAACGGAAAGAGAGACGTGGATAAAGAGGGAACACACGTCCCAGAGGGAGCACAGATTTTGTACAAGGGAGCTGGGTATTGAAAGATGGTATTTAGAAAAAACGTAACCTTGCCTCAAAAAGGCCTGGTTTTCCAATGTCTTTATCAGTTCCTCCAATGCTGTTGCTTGTTGAAGGCACTTGATTCACACTTGGAGAGTACAACAATGTGATTCTCAAGTAAGGGCTCTTTGGATCACATAGCATCAGTGGGTACTGAGATCAACCATGCAAGTGAACACTCAGTCAGGTCTGCTTAACAGTGCCTCAGTAAAAACTCGGCACATTGAGTCTCAGGTGAACCCCCTTAGTTGGAAGCATTCTGTGTCCATATCCTTTGATACCAGGAAAATAACGTGCCCTGACTCCAGGGGAAGATGACAATCAAAGCTCTGTGTACAGTTCTTCGCTAGACACTGCCTTATGCTCTTAGACCTTGACTATGAGTATAATAACATTTCACAAGTCCTTCCAGAAGATTATCACACATGAGAGTGGTTCTGGGAGCTTCCTGAACTTGTAGTTGATGTTGAAAGGCACCTGATCTCTTGCGGGTACTGTTCCTTTTGTTGATACAGTCGGTGTAATCACAAAAGGGTGAATTTGAATAAAGATGCTACAGGGGAACTATTAAATCTCATATCCTTAGGGTTCTTGGCTGACATAAGGCTTAATTCCAGCAAATTCTTGGTTAGTGGTCTGTTTTTCCTGCTAAGACTCCGAGCTACATTACAAGGATCACAGACAAGCAGATATAAGAAAGATGAACAGACCACCCAAACTTAAGTTCAACCAAGCAGTTAGGGAACTCTTTGCTGTATTGACAATCTGGTTAGAGGCGTCTGAACTGCCTAAAGGATGGAGATACTCAACTTTCTCGTTTTCAGCAAATAGAAGAATGTGGGAGCAGGAAGGTCATCTTCTTTTTTTTTTTTCCTATATAGCTTATGGAGTGAAAAGAAAACATTTAGAGAATAAATGAGTTCATCAGAGTGGGGACCTACTAGTGCACAGGATGGGCATACTCAGGGGGCGTATCCACAGAAGTGTTTCACGATGAGATTAAGGAAGACTTTCCTTAATCTGATGGTCACAGGTATTTCACTTACATCCTTATGACACCCTGGCATATGTCTGCTTTACCTTGTGCAACAGAACAACTGACTTGGCTGTGTGCTGCCTTCTGAGCACACCCCAAAACCCTGGTGCCAAGGTCATTACTCCTTGCTTTGGTTTCCTCAGGACCTCAGACACAGGTGGACTCAAGCCAGGGATGATGCCTAGTGAGTACATGCTGCTCAACTCAAATGAATGAACTAAACAGAGTAGGGAGTTATACAGAAAAAACAGAGTTTTGGAATAACAAACCAACAAATAAAAAAAACCCACTTGGATCTAAATCAAATCTTGGTTTTTAATGGGTATATGGTTGTGGGCAAATGACAGCTTTGTCTAAAAACCAGCTTATTCAACTATGAAATGGGTTTAATATAAATAACCAGTCTTGTGAGACAGAGGAAGACAACATAAGCAAAAACATTTGTTCAGTGTCTGATACTCAATAAATATTAATTCCTTTTATTTTTCCTTGAGTGAAAACAAATTTTCTAACACACTCAGAAAATATTTAAAAGCCACAAATCAAATTACTACAAACCTATTACACAGGACACTCTCGGCTTGTGTAGGAAGAGAAATCTAGGGAGGTGGTGGACTAGATTGTCTGTGATGGGCTTACTTGTATCAGTATTATGGATTTATTGTATTTATTTGAAAGGGAGGGGAGAGAGAGAGAAAGGGGGGCCCTCCATCCTCTTTTTCACTTCCCAAATGGCTGCAATGATAGGGACTATGACTGGTTGAATCCATGAGACTTAAATGCCATCCAGGGAATCACACATGGCTGCCGATTGCCCAGGTACTTGGGCTGTCTTGTGCTGCTTTTCCAGGTACATTACCAGGGAGCTGGATTGGAACTGAAACAGCCAGGACTTGAATCAGAGCTCTGCTATGGGGTTGTGGGAAGCCCTGTGTCACATTGCAGCACAGTGCTATGATGCAGCCGGAGCTTGTCTGGAACATGGACCATGACCTGAAAGAACTCCCCTCCCCGACTTCCTGACCCTAACACTCATCCAGGAACTGACTCTTGAAAGCATCTCAGCAACAGGGGGGAAATGATGTCTCCATTACTTGGAACCGAAGCCCTGGCAGGCTAACTAAATGTAATTTCACAAAGAACATCAGTGATCTGGTGGTAGTATCTCAATGACAAACTCCTGTGACTAAAGGTAGTTTTGTCAAAACATACCACCACCTCTCACACTGGAAGCTTTGTTTATTTCACCTGCCACAGCAACTTGCTATCCATTTCTAACAACTCGCTGTCTGTGATCAGGAATTTATCTTATCTCTCTGCACTTCTGAAGCCTGAAAGAGCTGCCATTTACAGAAGTACATCTAGGATATAATCTGTAGTAAATGCACAGTTGATTTATCATTATCTTGGGTTATTTGGAATTCACATTATTTATGTTTCTAATCCTGCTCCTAGACCTCTAATTCGTTGCCCATCATTTCTCTAACAAATAATAACACAAAAAAAATCTTAGTCAACGTTATATTTGGACATCATCTCTCTGAAAGGTAATAAGATACAGCAACTAGCATGATTGAAATGAAGGGAAAAGATTGTTAATATAATAGAGGTTTCTTCTGGGCATGCTTTAAATCAATGTGCAGCAGCAATTTAAACAACCCATGCTGTCATCATGTTTAAAACACATTGATTTCTCTCTTTCTTCCTTCCCCTTGTGGTTGCTATCTCATAAGTTGTTTTTCTGTTTTCCATGGATTTGGATAGCGAGCTGGAATAAAACAAACTTTAACTAAAAGTCTGACTGCAATGACTTGACCGACACACTGCCCCTTCTAGCACATTCCTAATAAATCAAAGGGAAAAGCAAATCTCTGCCTTCAGCTGCAATTGACAAATTGAAAGTAAATCGCATCAATGTGAGAGAAACCAAGATGACCTGTTTTGATAGTTCTGTCCTGCTGATGGGTTACTGGTAAGAGGATGTTGGAGGGCTTTGTGTTTTCAAGAAGTCCCACGGACTCTGATCAAACTGTGTTATTCCAAACACCAAATCCGCATCCATCATGGAGTGTGAATTCAAGGGTTAAAAGCAAATATAGGTACTTTCATATATTGTCTCACCTGTATTTTTTCTTTAATTCTAAAATTATTATCTTGGAGAGCAGTAAATGGAATTTTTTCTTCACAGTGAATTTTCAGTGTTATCAGCTCTCAGGTTGGAAAAACGTATGATGGTAATAAAGGGTGGAGTATATGATCCATAAATAAAGAAAAGTGGCACTTGTTTAGTATTAGAAAGTTTTAAAGTCTGTAGGTTGTAAAGACTCCAAATGAATTTACTTCTTTAAATCTTTCGTTGTCCTCAGCCCATGCCTTATATTCCTGCTGCAAAGCCCATCAGTGGTGCTCTGACTCGAGCCTCTGAATACCAACATGGAAAAGTCCACCTTCAGCCAACTCTTTCCTGAGGATCTGGGTAACAGGCATGACAGGCCCACGACCAGTGATCAACTGTGAGAAGCTTTTGCATGGAAACTACCGCCATGGGAAGGTACTTTCAGTCTGTTTCCATGATGATACACGAACCAATGTGCATTGATAACGATATCATATGCCAGGATCTGACACGGGGCATACAACACAGAGGTGAACAAAATTTACCACTTGACTTCAGAAAGTACTTTCTCTTTGGGGGAAATAAAGACCAGGCACCTGACGGTCGTTATGTGCATTCCATGGGAGTGAATAGGCGTTGAATGAATTGACAAAGGAACGTGCCTGTAAGCTCTATAGGGTTGACATTACTTAACTATGGGAATGTAGCAGATGTTTAAAAAGTTTTGTTTAGTGTGGTAGGGGGGAGTGCCTAGTAGCAGCTGGACTTGGAGGTGTTCCATGAAGGAAATGACCCCTGACCAGAAAGGAGAGGAGAAAATATAGTAGTTCCAGAAAGCTGTTTTTCCACTTCACTCTTTATCATATACAGTCTGTTCTCAGCGGGAAAATAGCCTTGGTTAAAACAATAATGATGATTCAGCAAGTTACTGGCCAATGCTCCATAGCCACTGTGGGAAGGTCTTCGCACTGATGGAAATGTGCTATCTCCCTAAAACAGCTGGGCAGTTCCACTGCTGTCACTGTACAATTTTCATGCTTCAGTAATGTTTTATGTATGACGCTACTTACACGCTAAAATGTACATGCACGCTCCTAGAAATTTAGGTAAATTATGAATAAATTACATCTTATCTAAATAAACAAGTGTCTTTTTGAATCAAAATGCAAGCTGTCATGAATATTTAAGTAGACACGATGGCTCCTTTTTCCGCTACATTTCTTACAGAATGCACTGTGTAGCCTTGGTTTCAAGGGGAAGTGGGCACAGCCTGAGAAACAACACTGATTCCTCACTAGGGACATGAAACACTGAGAAAGCTGGTATGGATGAGCCATGCATGAAAACATAAACTCCATTATGGTGATGAAGTGATAGGGGCATCTACTGACCTGAGGGATGCTGAAAGTGAAGGGTTACTATTCTCTCTGCATCCATGGAAAGAAGCAGCTCACCCAAATGGCAGCTCCAGGGCTCATTGAACTTCTGAAGCATCACTCCTCAGCCTGTGTGGAATGGAGTCTTGTGGATGGACCCTCATCTTAATGTTTTAAGAGCTTCTAAGACTCCAAGGCCATTCCTAGCAATCTCAGTTAATGTTTACATGCTACATCTCCATAATAGAGTCTTATTTGCCATCAGTCACAGGATCTGAGTGGAAAGTACAGATGGGAGTAGGATGACATAATTATGAATTGGAAAGTTGAAAAAGCCATGCTTCCATGCTAGGTCATCTTGTAGCTTCTGCTCCTTCCAACGGAGTGTGACTTAGGAACAACTAATGCTGCTTTCCTCCAAGATTTTTCTTCCTCACAGAATTTTGCCTGAACTTCTCAGTCAGAAGGTGTGTGTTGGAGATGGGAGGTACGTATACAGGGTTCAGTTCTGTCTGACGGCCAACATTCCAGGTGTGTCCCTGGAATGACTTAGAATGCATCTCCCATGGATAGGGGAGGTGAGCATACCTCATTTGTTTTAAACGTTAGTCCGGCCTGTGAGTTGACTAGGTCTTCAAAGGCACAAGTTCTATCATATTGGTCTTGTATTCCCAGGACAGAGTGCCATGAACATTTGATAAATGTTTGTTTATTGAAAGAAAGAAAGTTCTATCCATCACAATGCAATTAACCGCAGCAACAAGCCTGAGAGCTGTTGGCTTCAGTGTACCCTGCAGTATCTTCCAGGTCCCTCCTAACCATGCTCGGTGTCTAGGTATCCCTTTCATTACAGTTGAGAGTAGTATTCCAAAGTGTCCCTCAGGTTTGTCTGAATGTTTTCCTTTTAGGCACACCTGCCTAGCAAGCTGTCTTTCCTATTCTACACAGACATGATAGGAAGCCACACAGTCTACATGAATGATCAAATTGGGTCTTTCAGTTGACACAGGCAAGAACAGAGGCATTCACAGGGAGTAAGCTTCCCCCAGCTCCCAACCTCCCCTCTGAGTCAGGTGCGGATGGCACAGGAGGAAGCATGGCTCTGCCACAGGAAACTGCGGAAGTTGAAAGAAGAGGGGTACTGTGGGAGAGGATCTGGTGGGGCGAGAGGAAGTTACTGGGCCCATTTTGGTAGTTTGCTGGGTCATCTATGTCAGGAACTATATCCACCCAGGACAATGGACCGAGAAAACCACATCTGGCACAGGATGCTGAATCCAGTTTGCCCCTTGCACATAGACCTTTCTGTCCAGTTGGCTATGTATATGAATTTGTGAAGAACCTCCATGAACTTATTTAGGGCTCTAACTTGCTTATCTGTGGAAAATCTGCCCTTGAATCATTCCAGACTCCATATGTCTTTTTCCATCTACTCTGTGTTCCTTCATTTGGGATCTAATCCTGAAAACACAGGAGTGGTATGGGCAGGCAAGTCCTCCTTCTCCCACAGAACAATCTATTGAGTTTCCTTCCCAAAGCTGGTTCTGGCTGCCTTGTGACAGTTTGCATACCATGTTCAAGACCTTCCACAGGGAAGATGGAGCCAGAGCTGGGGACTGTGATGGGTACAATATTGTTATTAGCAATGAAGATTCATATTTATCCTCAGAAAGTGCACTAACACCTGCCAAAAGACCAGTAGTCTTTTCACCTGCATCCTAGACAGAGCATTGACTGACCATGAATTTGACTCAATATGACATCCTCTCAGAAAGATTGAGAGTTGGACTCTCAATCTGGAGAGAATGTGAGTCAAGTTCAGAAGAACTAAGCATCATAGACTTCACTTCCTTTCTGCAAATTCAAGTCCTTTGCTATGAGGAACTTGAGAGTCCTGAGTTCATCTGATCCCCAGCCTCCCTACCTAACTGCACACAATCTGATGCCATTGCTGTTGAGCAGTGTCCTTGTTCCTGCCTGTCCTTCAGGACAATATGTGCATGATCAGAGCAGCAAGGGACGACATGGAGCAGCATTCTGGGAGGAAGATACGGTCTCTGAGCAAGACAAAAGCAAGAAAAAGCACTAATGGAAAGCCCACTGGTGCAGTTCAAACTGTGTCCCATCAGGATGAAAGGTGAGTGTGCCAGCCTGGGGATATGCTTTGATCTTGCCTCACAGGAAAAGGGACTTTGGAAGACCTCCAAGAGCAAAGGTGCTTGTGAAATGCATACAGCCAGAGGCATTCCACAAGAGGTGTGGGAGTGATGAGTTTTCTCTTACCACCATTTGTTGGAAAAGAGAGAAACTCCACCTGGAAGTTCTCCTGCATGCTGTTTGATCTGCCCAGTCTCACTCCCCAGCTGGTCAGTTGTGCACAGTCAACACTAAGTGTGCAAAACCAGTCATAGGAGTGCTGGCCATTAGTGAGTGCAACCTGACAACCTAGAAAAAAGAAAGGTTCCCGAGATCAGCCCACTCTGTTAAAGTCTGCCTATTCACCCAGTCTCTCCTAACAAGTTGTCAGGTGTGGAAGGAGACAAACTTGGAGAGCCCACAGATGTTGTCCAGTCACAAGCACTTGTCTCAAAGGGGGTGTTGGAAGAGGAAGGGCCGGCACATGGCTCATGGTGTATGCTCTAGAGGAGGGAGAGAGGCCAAAGGTGGATAGGGCCTGTGGGAAGCGGGAAGCGGGAAGCACCAAGAGGAGAGATGCTTGGATGGAAGAGCAAGGTTCCAGGATGCGTCATCATCACGGTGCAGTCAGCCGTGAGGTCCATGCATTACAGGGAGACTGACAACACACTGGTTGCCTCTCAGAACTTTACTTAATAAATCAAAGTTGACAACTTCTCCCAAATTGATATGAAAAGACCCTTTAGTCTTCATGACCTGCATGTTTTATTCATTTCACTTTCTAAAATAGGAGGTGAATAGTGATCGCAAACAATATGTTTTTGTCAGGAAGCTACAGAACATCTTTCTTTAGCCACTGGTCAAAGGAGAGGCCTGTGAAGTCTGGCACGGCCTGGGCTGGGGTGCAGTGGTCAAACAGCAAGCCATTTAGTGACAATGACTGTCATCCAAAGAGCTTTGTGGAATCTCTGATGAGACTTCATCCCCATTATCTCATTGGAGCTGTTAGGCTGATTTTATTATCTTTGCTTTTCCAAAGGGCAAGTGGAGGAGGAGAGGATGTCCATGTGGCCACCACTGCCTTGGGGAGCACCGTGCAACAACAGGGCCTTGCCCTTTTGAAGGTCATGGCAGAGTTACCAGAGGGATTGGTAGGCAGATGTAGGCCTTGGGTAGGTTGGGGGCAAAGCTACCCCAGATTATCCTCATGGGTACTCCTGATCCCTCCACTACTCAGACTGCTGTCTCCTCCTGTTTGGGGGTCAGGCTTCCCAACTTTTACCATAAGTTAGTGACAAAAGCCAGGGAAGAGGACTTCCCTGCCCTCGGTTGCCATGGCTGCTGTCAATTTTAGAAGACAGCTTTTAGCCACTGTTCATTTTTTTTTCTCTTTCTTAAAGTTACGAAGAGATGGAGAGAAAGAGAAATCTTCCATCTGCTGGGTTACTTCCTAAATGGCCACAACAGCCAGAGATAAGTTGATCCAGAGCTGGGATACAGGAGCATCCTCGGGTTCTCCCACATGGGTGCAGGGGTCCGAGCCTTTAGTCCATCTTTTGCTGCTTTCCCAAGCCATTAGCATGGAGCTGAATCAGAAGTGGAGCAGCTGGGATTTGAACTGGCAGTCATATGAGATGCCTATACTACAGGTAGTGGATTAGCCATGCTAGTCCCTCAGTCATTGTTGATTACGGAAATTAACATCAGATCTGGGAATCCAGGCCACGAGAGGATGCGATTGAACAGGGGAGCTGAGGACTGAAGACGAGGATCCTGGAGCGCTCAAATTGGGAGGAACCTTTGACTGGCTCATGAAGAAAGACAGCATGCAAAGTCTTGGCAAAGAGGCCATCACATCATAATGCAAGCAGAGAACACAGGCCCTGAGCCCATCTGATGGAGGCAGGAAAAGCAACACTAGCTAAGAGAAGTTGGGATGAATCATGCGGCCAGACCGAACTCATTCACCTGGTCGCCCTCTGGAAATGATGCAATCTTGGGTCTCAGTAGGAGTTCTGCAACAAGAATAGAAGGATTCTACATGAAGATTTGATCTCTAATCCTTTTGTCGATATCTGGCTGCACTTGGGCAACAGTGCTAGCATGTGTATCATGTTTTATGTGAGTCACTGACTGACAGAGCTGCGTATTGGATCCCTGAGCACTTGAGTCTCTAGGCTGGGACACTCTAGTCCAGCGGTTTATTGAGGCAGACCTGGACCAGAGGTCAGACCATCTATCTGTAAACTACTGGGCCTGACCAGGCTGACCAGCGTGTAAGGTGCACCGGGACAGAGTCCTTGCTGGGGAGGAGCCACTCTAGACAGCTGCATGGAAGCTTCCCTGGTGATAGCTCTTCTGTGCTACATATGCAAACATGTATATTTAAATTAGAGAAGTGATTCATTGTTGAAACTCCTGAGAAAGCTGGGGGAGATGGTGTGAGCACTGCGGGCTTTAGAGAATTCCCTGGATCCTCTCTCTCATCTGGCCCCAGGAAACCACAGCCCTTACCCTGACCACACCCAAGGTGCCTTTATTTAGGTTACCTGCCCTGTCTTCCCAGTGTGGTTCTCTTTCTTTTTCTGACTGAAGGATGTAAACTGTAGACTCAGGCCCCAAGTGAGAATGTTTAAGACATCCTGGCAGGGAGGCAAGCTCTTTATTTGCTCATTTTTGATGGGACAGCATAAAGCTGGATTGTTTTTCAGAGCTCCTTTGAGGCCATTAAAGTCCACACAGGCAGGTGGCTCCAATGAACAGCCCAGCCAACTCGCCAGCTGCTGGAAGACAGGCCCTAGCCTCTGCACTGCAGGAAGAGGGCTGTGGGAAGGTGTAGGGAGATTTGTGTAGAGCTGGGCACCTGTCTCCTCCTTGCCTGATCCCAGGGGCTTTCCATTAGCCACTCTTTCCTAAACATGCATTTGTAAGAATTTTAGAGCAAAGGGAGGCAATGAAAGAAGCAAAACACATCCAGAGCTTGGCTGAATCCTGAATCTGATTGTTCTAATCCCAGCTCTGCTCTTTCCTACCTATCCAGCCTGAGATGAATCATCTAGTCTTCCTTAAAGCCACATGCATCATAAAATGCTACTCATACTATTCGCATGACAGGAAAGGAGGAAAGGTATCTGAGTGCGTACTCTGAGCCAGACACCACGAGACGCGGGTAATTTTACTTCTCACCAGAATCAGGAAACAAAGCAGGTTTGGGGTTAGATCCTCCAGCTTTGTGACTCCAAAGCCCGAGCTGTCTTTACCTGAGTACAAGGAAGTGACAGCAAAGCAAGCTGTATTCGAAACCCATACACCTTTAAGGAGTGACGTCTGAGTCAAAAGATGTGTTACGCTTTCATCACTGAATATTCAAAGGGGAAACTGAGGATGACCACCCAGCCAGTGTCAGGCTCTGCAACCCCAACTCCTTGCCCAGTTCTGCAATACAGATTCGTAGAGCACCAGCCGGGTACTCCCTGGCTGCCTTGGAAACCAGAGCCTCAGAGGATGACCTGGGAGCAGCGGCTCTGTCTAGTCTCTGCGGTGTGTATTTGTGAACTGAAAAGACCATTCTGAGCAGGATGACTCCTGGGCAGAACCTGGACGGTGTCTCCTCATCCTCCAGCCAGGAAAAGCTCCTTGATAATAACGACTTCATGTGATGCGAGGTTGTCTGTGTTGTTGCTATTTTTTTTAATGGGAAAATATTTTTTTCCAAATGCTTTCAGTTTCAATCAAGTTACGCATATTGCAAGATGAAAAAAAAGGCTGTTACAACAATCTGGAGTGTGTGTGTGTACATGTGTATGTGTTTGATGCTTTCTTTCAATTTATCTCAATCCTTCCATTCGACTTCTTAAAAAAATGAAGGCTTGATCCTTTCAAATGTAAATCAAACAATTTATAAAATATGTATTTTGGCATGTAGGTGACTTGGCTTTCCAAACAAAATCTCAGTTTTATTGATTCCGTGAGCTTCCAACATGGTGTGCTCTCGTACTCATACTGTAGGTCTCCAGGAGGAGTGTCTGCATTTTTCCTGGGCAGCACATTGCTTGGACTTAGCTTTTCAATGCTGCTTTTACCATTTTGCTCCATTTATTTATTAAGACTTTTTTTTCTGTTTTTTTTTTTTTTTCATTTTTTTTTTATTGATTACATTGCATTATGTGACACAGTGTTACAGGTGCTGGGATTCCTCCCGCCTTTGCCCAAACCCTCCCCCCATGGTGGATTCCTCCACCTTGTTGCATTATCACAGTTCAAATTCAGTTGAGATTCTTTCATTGCCAGCATCTACCAAGCATGAAGTCCAGCATCTTATTGTCCAGATAAGTTCAATGGTTTCCTGGGGAGACCATCTCTGGTCTGAAGGTAGAGCCGGCAGAGTATCATCCCGATCAATTAAAAGCCCCGACATGACATCAGTAACAATTCATAACGTTATGGAATTAGTTGACATGGTATTGAGTAACCAATATGTTAAAAGAGAAAAAAACAGAATGCAAGTTCTGAACCACATCCTGTGACTTCTACATTGACATTCCAATTATTAGTTTATATACAACCAGGTTCTATACACCTTAAAATGGCTATAGATTACTATTCAGCTGTCTCGTTTCTATTTTAATTTTAGTATTTAGCAGTCTGTAGCGTTGAAGCATGATTTTGCTGAACCTGGCTGTTTTTCGGGTAGTCTAACTTTATAACTCTAACAAGACATATGTCAACAGTTTAGGTGAACAGTTTTAGGAGGGGTGTGCAGAGACATCTTCAAAACTCCAGTGAGGAGTAACTAATCTTTGTGTCCCACCCAGTGAGTTATAAGTACATCCACGCTGACCATCCCCGCTGACCGTTTCCTGTCTGTTTCTAAGCTTTCCTTGTTGTTCTCTATCTATTCTAGCTTTTTTTTTTGTTTACTTGTTTGTTTTGAGGGGTTTCTGGAGTGATCCTGATGGTCATTGCCAGAGAGGGTGGGGACCCAAAGTCGGAACCAGGCAAGGACCAGAGAAAGCTCCTCTCCCTAGTCCCGAAGGAAGTTTACTGTTCTGTTTCTGCGGACTGCTCAGTGCTCCTGGTTGTTGTTCCAATGACTTTGGATCTTGCAAGGCAGGATTTGGGCTTCTTCCATCCCATGTGGTAGATCCAAATGGGGGTGGAAGACCTCAGAGTTCTTGGCCTCTGAAGGCACTCCATTTTCCCGTGGTCTCCTTGGCAGTTGGGATGTAGTCCTCGGTGCTCATACTGATAGTCCTTGGTGAGGATCTGGGAGTCTTCAGGGTTGGAATACAAGCCTCCTTCTGTCCGCCTGCTCCACTCTGGGGTCCCCCCCCGCTCTGTGCATATGCACTCCTGTTAAGAGGTTGTTAGGATCGCTCCTGATTCCCCCCATATGCCTTTGTAGTTTTGCTATTGTCTAATGCTGATTTGAGTCTGTTGTATTAAGACAATTTTTGATACCGCAAAAGAAACTAAAACTCAGACAGCAACACCCCCTCCACAGCTTATCCAGACAAATAGCACTTGCCCTACCCATGGCTACACTGAGTTGTTGTCCTCATGCAGGGTTGTTCACGGGACAGCTACAGTCTGTAAAAGTAATTTTCAACTGAAAAAAAAAACAAATCCTAAACTTTGTTGACCTCCTTTGACAATCTCTGGGTCTATTTTGCAGAACACTTGTCTGTTTCCTCCTAGAAGACTTTAAATTTCATTAAGAATACAGATCTCAGTCTTTACAATAGTCACAGTGGGGCAGGAAATAAATATAAGGTGATCGATCTGCAAGGTCATGCAACTATCTACAAAGTACACCTGAATGGGCTCACACTCTCCTAACAGGAAAGGGCTCCCATTCTTGCTTGGGGGTCCTTTTCTACTAAGACAAGTTCCACCCAACATATGGTCTCAGTTCCTCCTGCTGTCAGTTCCTTCCTGTTTTGCTTTGTCTTTTTGTAAGATTTCTTGAGTTTTTTTTCAGATTTCTGTTTTTCTCTTTAATGGTTGATTTTTTTTTAAAGCTGTGCTCAAATACACTAACACAAAATTTGCTATTTTGAGCATTTTTCTAAAGAATGTTATTCATTTTTTTATTTAAACTTAAACGTCAGAGAGTGGGAGTAAAAGAGAAAGGAGAACTCTTCTGTCCGCTGCTTCCCTCTCCAAATGCTGGTTCAGTCCCCAGTCAGTGCTGGGCCAGACAAAATATTCCACCTGGGAATCCCATGTAATGAGCAGGACCCCAAGCCCCTGAATTATCATCTGCTGTTTCCAAAGGGGTATAAGCAGGAGGATGGGTTGGAAGTGAGGAAGCTGGGACTCAGACCAGGTTCTGCCATGTGGGATGCGGGTGTCCCAGTTGGTGTCTCGACAGGTGTGTCCGATGCCCACTCATTTTAATGATGTTGTTTAATGGTAAGCTTCAGTAATATTAAATACACTTGCTCTGCTGTGCAACCATCACTACTCTGTCTCCACAACTCCTTCACCTTCCCCGAGTGAAACTCTGTGCCCACTGAATTACTGCCCTTTCCTTTCCTGCTTCCTCCAAGCCCCCGGCAGCCACCATTCCATTTCCTGATTAGGAATCATTTTGCTCCACTTATTTATTAATATACGTGACGTACTCAGGTATGTCACATTAGTAGAAGAATCATAGAACATTTGTTCTTTTGCATCTGGCACAAGTCACTCTGCATAATGTTCTATAGCTTCAAGCATGTTGCAGTTTATGTTAGAATTTCTTTCCTTTTTGAGATAGAATAACATTCCATCTTATGTATAAACCGCATTTGTTTATCAATTCAACCATCCTTTTAGCTACTATGCACAATAAGGCGTTACATGGGTGTTTGTGTTTATTCATTTGAGTCTCTACCTTCATTTCTTTGGGTATGTACCTAGAAATGGAACTGCTGGACCATATGTTAATTTAACTTTTAAAAATATTTTGAGGAACATCCACACCATTTTCCACAATGATCAGACCATTTTACTTTCCCACCAGCAGCACACAAATTACTGGTTTCTCTTCTGCAGCCCTTTCTGTCCACTTTGAACCACCAGCTACAGCCCTCATTAAAATAAGATCTATCCTTATCCCTAAGTAATATTCCTGTTACAGCTGAGGAGTTTGAGGCTGGCGATGTCTAGCCCCATGCAAGGGCCTGAGTAGCTTGGAGGCAGGCTTCTAACTGAAGGTAGCCTTGTCCAGAGCTTGCAACCACCATCATCATCATGGTGTCACATTGGTTCTCAGGGCAACTGCCCTCAGGGTGAACCTTTTTGCTCTCTTACAGCCAAAATTATCTCATGGAAAGTAGCATCCTACCCCATAATTTATAGTGACCTCAGAGGCAGTGGGCTTTGAAATACACCAGAGGAGCCTACTCTCCACTCAGTCCTGACCCCAGCCTTTGTGGGTCCGGGGGTTTACTTTCCACAGCTTCTCTAGCCTCCTTTGGGTGAGGTCTGACCCCAGTCAAGCCATAATGAGCTCATAGTCTGCCTACTGGCCCTGGGCCATCTTCCCTTCCACTGCCATCTCTCTGCTTTCTGGAATCACCCACTGGCACTTCTCAGGGACCAGACTGTCCTGGTGCCCGTCCAGACTGCAAGGGAGGCAGTGCCTGTGGACAAGCAGGTGCCAACACAGGGATACTGCGAAAGATGTCCTTGCCCCCAAACTTGACAGTCCCACCCTATTTTTACTTGAAGTTTGGTATTTCTTATACCTGGTTCCTGGGATCAAAGTCGCTCAAATGCTCATTGAACACAGAGGTCTAGGCACACAGCAGGATATCTCCAAGAAAGTCACAGTGCACTTTAATCCATTGAAGGCTCTGGAACATTAGACAATAACACCTAGTTGATGACACCTGTGGCTTGAAGCTAGCGTAGGAATTAAGAACCTAAAATAACATCGATCTGCCCATGACCTTGACTGTGCATCTCAGTGTGCGAACTGGGAATGATGGAAGACAAGACGGGCTTTAGATTTTTCTCACAGTATTTAATTAAGCCACTTGATCTGCCCGAGCTCTGCTGTTTTAAAGTGTATTTTAACATAAAAATAACACTTTCCCAAGATAGGAAAATCACAGAAGTACAAAGATAAAATGGAAAATCAGTCACAGTCCCAACACCCAGAGATAATCACCATGAGTGTGGGAGGTATTTTTCTGATAATATGTAAGGATATGCTTTATATTTTTATCAAATGGTTAGCACACCAGGGACACCGTTTTATAGTCTGATCATTTCCCCGGTTAACATGATGGCTTGCTTGAATGTTCTGTTCTGTTGCGGAGAGGGATGACATAGGAGGTTGGGACGCGGAGAGGCACAAGGAAAGGCAGGGAGCTGGCCTGTGCACCCGCAGGGCGAGGGGTCATTTGCATGTGCAGCTGCTTTTTAGTCTCACAGCAATTTCATGGGATCATGTGGAGGGGCATGAAGCTTAGTGGGGTTAGCGGGCAAAGAAGACGTGATTGGTGTCTACCTAAAGCCCCTGCATCTCTTCTGCTGGTCCTGGATACTGGCTCTCCTGTGTGTGTTGCTTCTGATGGAGCACACCTGGGAATCTCTTAGTGACCACCCCTGGGCCAGATGAGCTGCTCAACCTTTCTGTTTGCACTGACCTGCAGAGACAGAAAGGGTTTGGGTCATCACTTGTCCATGCCAGGTTTGGGAGCACGAGTATTTGCCAACTGAGTACACTGACACCCAGCCCAGGCTCCACTTACCACAATGATCACCCCCAGCCAAAGATCCCAGGAACCTCAAGCACAAGGGCCAGTGAAATGGGAGCATCAGCCACGGGGTCTGCTTCAGCTCTCTCATGACGGCAGCCAAATGCAAAACGCTGACCAGGTCCATCCAGAGCTGCTCTCATGAACCTCGACGGCACACACACAGCCCACCCGCAGCTGCTCTAGGACTTGTGGCTATGAGGAGTCAGGTTTGATGAAGCAGGAGGGCTTAAGCCACAGATATCAGTGCTGCCGAATACACTCCCCCCTCTTAATGCTGGGCAAATCCATCGCAAATACTGAGATGCGGGTGTGTGGGAGGGACAATGAAATGATGGGCAAGGTGCGTGCTGCCTGCCCTGGGGCTGTTTGTCAGCAACAAGAGATTAATCTGGTTGTTCTGACCTCCTAGGCGGTTAGCAGCTCGCTCTCTATTTCTCTCTCTCTCTCCCCCTTCTCTCTCTCTCTCTCACACACACACGCACACACACACACACACACACACACGGAATCCTCAACTGTCAGCCACAGGCAGACTCATTTTGGCTTTGATCTCACAGGTTGGTGAAAGCGTGTGTGGCGGGGGAGGGGAGGGGTGTTTTCTGCATGGGAGGTGGGCAGGTCTGGCTGGGTTGGAGGCCGTGCAAGCAAGTCTACATGGAGACTGCCAGCAGGCAGGCACTTCTGTAAGATGATGTTCAGGGAAAGGCTGTCCTCAAAAGCATTCCTGCCCTAGTTCTATTTATGGCTGGAGTGGCGGGGCATTCTCCAGTGAGACGTCTGGCTGCTACAGAGCTCTGGCGTTTCCTGGGGACAAAGAGGCATGGGTGGTTTACACAGGGCTGCAGCACTGTTCCTGCCTGGGGTTGTCAGGATAGAAGCGTTGGTGAATGAAGGCAGGGGCAGGCTAACATATTCTGGTTTCTCCCAGACTGTCATGATCAGCTCTGGAGGTACAAATAGCCTCTACAATTCTGCAGCTACAGAAGTAGACCTGGGTGGGGCAACCTTCATAGCAGAGACTTCTAAAGCTTTTAGAACAGACCCAAGTTGAAGGATCCCTGTCCCTGGTCCTTAGCATGGGAGGTAGAGAGGAACACAGGCTGACTGCAGGTGGAAAAATAATGATGGAGATTGGCATTGTGGCACTATGGCTGGCACGGTTGCATGTGATGCCAGCATCCCATATTGGAGTGCAGGTTCGAGTCTCTGGCTACTCTTTTTTCCCAATTTATCTCCCTGCTGATACACTTTGGAAAGCAGCAGAAGACGGTCCAGGTTCTCAGCCTCTTGCCACCCACGCGGGAGTCTTGCATACAGCTCCTCTAGTCTGCTCCACCTCCTTTCCATCACTACAGATCTCAGTGGTTGAAACACATCTTTTTCTTGCATAATTTAGGCTTTCCTGCTGCTATTTACCTTTGAGAGCTGCATTTAGCACTGACAGTGTACTGTGGTATGAGATGCTCAACTCAAAATAAAGCTGTGTTTGTGTCATCTGCTCTGTGGCGCCCTTGCCACCCAGATGTAGGGACACCGCTGCAAGGACCCAGCAAGCTATGAAAGGGGATGGATATTTGTGGCTAATTGTCAAGTGGAGGAATTCAGGATGACATTGGAATTCAACTCAATGTAAGAAATGTGTACCAAGCGCTCCTTGTGTGCCAGTTGTGGGCTGCTGAGAATATGGAAGCCAAGTTCTCACACACCAAGCTGTGAGCTCTCACAGTGTGGAACTGACACATGAATGCATAATGCTGTGACAGCTTGATAAAATTTAATGGGAGTGTGGGCAACAGGTCTGGGAGCACAGAGAATGAGGCCTTTATTTACATTTCAGGCAGAGGTGCCAGAAATGTTATGCAAGCAGTATAGTTTAGGAGACTTAATGAGGGAAGGAATTTGCTAGATGGAGAAGCAGGAAGAACATTGTAGGTGGAACAGAGAGTTTGAACAAAGGAGGAGAAGGACACAACTTAGTGGACATTTGGTGATTGCTTCAGGAGTGGACAGACAGAGGCTGTGCAGGGACAGAAGAACCAAGGCACCAAGGGCCTGCTCCAGATCCAGGGCTCGGGACTTAGGACCCACCCTAGAAGCCACAGAGAGTGTTGAGGTTTCAGGCTTGAAAGATGGCTTGGCGGGGCAAATGTTTTCAGAAAGTCTTCCTACCAGGAGGGTGGAATACACACATGCAGCTTTGCCTTGCGCCAAGAGAGGCACTTCTCAGAAGGTACGGGCACAAGGCAGCTCACCCTGGCATTCTTCCCACTGAATGACCTTCACTCGGTCCTTTTAGGAGGTTTCACAGCTACTCCTGCCTTCATAGCAGTTTTGGTCTAGTCACCTGCTACCCGGCTTCAAGGGTCCATCTCCCACACGTCCCCAGCTGCAAGCCGCTCTATCCTTTGGGCTCCTTTGCTCAGTGTCTCTGCTTTTGTCCTCAGCTACCTCGGATCTACATCATTTTGGGTGTTGGTTTTCTCTGCTTTCTCATGCATTGGGGAGAAAGCTGGAATCTGGGAGTTGGCAAACTTGTTCTGTCTGAGGGTGCAGCGCTCAGAATCACCTTGCCCTGCGCATATTAATTTGCCTCTTTAGAGGCTTGGGTCCATCCTTTCTGGAATGTACTGTGCAGGCTGCCATTGGGAGCAGAGCCTGGGTGGGGAGGCTGAGTGAGGGGGAAGCACATTGAAGGTCAGCCAAGAATGGACTACCTGGAGGGGGTGAGTACTCCAGGCAAGGAGACAGCGATCCCTGAACTTGGAAACCAGAGCCTTGTGGGGCAGCTGGGACCACCAAGGAGGCCCCATTCCTACCTCAGAGTCCACCCAGAGCACAAGTCTGGTTGGAGCATGAAACACTGGTTTCCTCCTGCCTCTCTCTGAACCTATCCAGAGGCAGCAGGCAGAGAAGCCAAAAGGCAGGGAAGTTGAGACAGATGGCTTAAGCGACAGGTGGAGAACAGTTCTGAGTGTGCAGGTGGCAAATGGCCAGGTAGGAAACACAAGCTCTGGCTCTACTTACCTCATGGGATATCGATGAGATGGGAATGGAGTGAAATATGTGAAAATCTCTTATGAATTACGCAACGTGATTCAAAACACACGTATGTATGTGGAAGTCTTTACTGGATGTCATAGGCAACCACATTTAACTGTTCATCTGTGGATCCTCCTGCTGTCCTGGTCTGGAGGGTAGCAGGGCATGCGTCTTTCCCTGGTGTGCCCATCTAGCACTCAGCTGCAGACATCTGGGAGCTTGCAGCCTGGAGCAGGTGATGCGAAACTTGGCTGTGGAAGACAAGACGATGGATGCCCATACTGCCACCTTGCTATCAGATAAGGAGAAAGCACGCAGGCATGGCTTGTGGGCACATGGTCTCAGAAACAGCCTCCCATCTCTGTCCCTCTTGGCTATGTGCAGCCCTGACGAATGAAGCCAAGCAGAGCCAAGAGGCCAGGCATTGCCCAGGTGATGAGGGTCGTGATGAGGGGAGAATGGGGAATTTCCCTGAGTAGCAGATCTGCCCTGCTCATGCAGGCCACCCTGCACATGTAGTTTGCTTAGCAATACAAGGTATACAGTCAAACATGTTTGTCTCTTCAGCCCCATTAACCCACATCCACCCAAATGGATTCTCAGCCAGTCCCATTAAGATATCCTGTCAGAACCGTCCCACGTCCTTCGCAGAATGAAGTGAATATCAATACAACTGCAATGAGTAATTTTCCCAGCTTCATTGACTCTTACTGGAAGTCCAGCTGGCCCTCGGATGTGGTATTGACAACAACTCTATTCCTCCTGGGAGCAAGCTGCTTCCTTGCACTGGCTCAGTCTGGACCCATCTGGGCAGGTTCCAGGTATGCTGGGTTAGCATTCATGGGCACAGGAGCAGCAGACATGGGGAGGGGACTCTGGCCTTTACCTCCTCTCGGCAGTGAGCAGCCCTGGTACCTGCCATGCTGGGGCACTCTGAGCATAGCACCTGGCTCCCCGGGTGACTGCTCACCATTCCTGCTTAACTGCAGGGCCTCATTATCCATATGGCTGTCCAATTGCCTTGCAGTTCTTGTCATTCCGTGATTCTGGAATAGAGAAATTGACCTGCCGGGGAGTGAAGCATCCGACAGTGTGGAACCTTGAGGCTGGGTCTGTACTGTCAGGCATTCAGAAGCAACCACAGGGAGCCTTGCTGGCATTTCCTTGAGGTGGCTCTTTGACCATGGGAAGTCCGCTTTGCTGCCACGACAGCCCACACTGGGAGACTGGAGCTGTAAGCAACAAGGTGTAAACTTCAAGTGTGTTGGTTAGGGACTGGCCCACCGTTCTCATCTGATGGGCTGTCAGCAACTCCTGCTGATGATTGGCAGTGGTGGCCTTGCTGCTTCCTTTCCTTGTGTGGGGGAGTTGGACAAAGTGTGGAGGTGTTTGCACAACAGCTGGGCTGCTGCATGGGGGACAAGGATGTAGGGCTGCTCAGCTGCTGCTGTGTGCTGGAGCCCTAGCCTCCTCCCAGCTGTCCTGGGAAGACAGCATAGACCAAGTAGAGCTTCCAGAAGCACATGTGTGGGGTGCATGCCTGCAAATGCACATGTGTGTGCATGCACATGTATATTTGTGTACATGGCATGCGTACTAATATTGTAGAAGTAGAGGAAGAACTAATTGAAGTTGGTGAATCCCAGATCTTTGAATTAATCTCAGGTTGGGTTTTCAGGTGTGTTTACTGGCTTGGGGAAACTGAGGCAGCTGAGGGTTCCTCCATCCTGACTCCCTTTGATGCAGAAGCTCCCATCACAGCCAAAGGGATAGGCTGCACGTCTTGTCTGTTTGCCGAGGTTCTATTGGAATTGGAGCTAACAGCAAGTTTTGCAGGGACTCCCTCCCCACTGTAACCACACAGCCACAGCAGGTGTTGAGCAGTGACAGAGGAGGGGGAGTAGACACTGGTGCCTTCTCAGGATATCCTGCTGGCAGCCACACCCTTGGCTGAGGGAGGTCTGATCACACAGTACATATTGCAGAGTTAGAGCTCACTGCAGCTTATGAATGCTTTTTCATTATCTAATTTCTATGTGAAGTCAAGATGGTGAAGTTATTATTCCCACTTTACAGATGAGGAAACTGAGCCACCCCCTCGAGGCTCCATTCAAAACAAATACCCCCATCCACACTAAGATGCCTGTCTCCTGCACAGGGGGACAGTAGCTCCCAAAACAATTTGTCTCTATTTCTTTCCTTTTTAATTTGGAGATCTGCAGTTGTGTGGGGTTACATGCCCCATAGTCACCTGCCTGGCTGTGGAGACGTGTGATGACCATGATGGAGAGGTGACAGTAAACACCAAGCATCGTCATTCTTACTACCTGGAGAGGCGTCTTGCTCCTCTCCTTCATTTGAAAGGTAGATTGACAGAGACAGAGGGAGTGACTGAGAAAGATCTTCCACCTGCTGATTTACTCTCCAAATGGCTACAACATCTGGGGCTGGGTCAGGCCAAAAACAGGCATCTAGACCTCAGTTTGGGTCTCCCACATGGGTGGCACAGGCTCAAGCACTCAGGCCGTGTTCTGTTGCCTTCCCTGGTGCACTAGCAGAGATCTGGATTGGAAGAAGAGCAACCAGGTCTCAAATCGGTGTCCATATGTGATGGTGGCACTGCAGGCAGTGGCTTTACCCTCTACACCACAGCATGGCCCCTCCTCCTCTCCTTAGATACAAATTTAAGGCTGTAGTGTGTGAACTGCTGTGCATAGGATGCCTTATTATGTACTCCACTCTGGATAAGGGACCACCCTGGCCCTACACATAAGCAATAGTAACCAACACTGGACCACAGTACTTACCCTACTTGTGTTTGCTTCCCCATCACAGCCTGTGAGTTTGGAATAGAATTATCCTTGTTTATTAAGGTGAGAACGATGGATGGGGGCCACTCAATTGCCTTGAAAATATATCCCTAAAGCAGGTGGATCCAGGACTCCAATCTAGGTAGCATGAGTCCCTTTGAACTTTCCACACTGCCCTTTGCATGCTGTCCACCCATGTTTTATCCTTGCTGACTATTGCTACTGACCTGTAGGCCTGGACACAGTGCACGCTGTACTTGTGAATACACAGGGCTTCATGCCATGCTTCTCCCTGGCTCTCTTTGCACTTCCACTCATCACACAGACTGAGAGACCCTTGGGGAGAGGCTCAGGAAAGTGCAGGACCTGCCTCCCAGCACTGAGCCTGCTCCAGCTCTCGCCAGTTTCCTGGCTCCCAAGACCTCTTTTTCTTCTGCCCCTAGGCCACATTGCTAAATATATCCCTGTATGAACCCATTTACCATCTGCAGCTGAAATGCCTCTTGACCATTCAGAGGCAAGTTCAGTAGTCCGTCTGCAACACCAATGATTATTTCATCGGCTAAAAGCACATTGATCAGGCTCATCCTCCCTGCAGACCATGCGTGGAGGCTCTCAGTCTATTTGTAGCCTAGTCTGATGTTCAGGAGACGGCGGCTCGAGTCCAGACTGCCTGCTGATTCCTGTACTGATGGTGTGCACAGAGTGGGTCATTGATGTGTTTGGTCTGGAATCAGCAGAGGCTGTGGTGTAGGGCAGGTGGGCTTCTTACAACAGACTCAGCTTATCGAAGCAACACCACCCTTGTGCCCGCGCATCCTACATGGTTATGTGGTGGGGGGAGGCAGGTTAACTTAAATAGAGTCCTTGAAGCCTTCAGAAATACTCTCAAGGAAGGAGACCCTGAAAGGTTTGGCAAAAGCTTTGTTTTCGTGAAGTTAATGAATGAGAACGAGGCCTGGAGTGGGAGAAAAATGCAGAGAAGTTTTTTTTTTTGTTTTTTTTTTAAAAGCAACAACAACTTTTCCTTTCAAAAAAAAATCAGCTGAAATTAAAAAACAAAAAGGAAAAGGTAGGAGCCAGGGAGAAAGGCTCTCCATGTTTTGGTAGATATCAGTAAATCAGTTGCCTTTCTTTCTTTTTTTTTTTAATTTTGACTTTGTTTTTCTTTGTGATCCCAAGCCTCTCACTTCCACCGAGCTTCTGGCGGACTCCTCAGAGCTGAATAATACAGGCGTGGGCCCAGTGGAGATAACCCATCGCTAGGCAGGGGCTCCCAATACACAGGGAAGGGATTTTTCATTTCATCCATCATTGAAAGGCTGCTGCAGCGATTTACCAATGTCAGTCTGCCTTTGGAACTCAGAGAGAGAAGAAAGAGAAATATGTATGCTTGTGTTGTGTTTGTGAATTGGGGTCCTGGGAGAGCGATGGGGGCGGGGGGAGGCGGGAGGGTTGCTGGGCTTTCTGCCCGGTCTACACACGATGGAGAAACCAAAGGTTCCCCTAGCATTTAGGTGAAAAGAGACTGGATGTGCTGGGTCTTGCAGAAAGACATTGCTCTCCTCCCCACCTGCCCTGGCTGGGCAGGGCAGCTGTCTTCCCCTCCTATAGCCTGTGCAGGGGCTGCTCATTCCCAGGCGCTTGCATGTCTGTCCACTCTGCATCCCCCAAAGAGTTCTCTTCTCCAAACGCCACGAGGCTACTTCTGTGTGTAAGAACTATAATCCTCTTCCCAACAACAATCACATTGCTCCTGGCTGGTCGTGCCTGGGCTCTGACACTGCCCAGCCCACCATCCTACTCTCCCTGACCTGCATTCCAGTGGGTGCATGTGCCACAACTTTCACAGCAACCATCCTCTGTCACAGCAAGATTTCTCCTCTCTCTGATTCCTAAAACTCATGCAAAGCACAATTTCACACTCGTTTCATTCATTGCCTTTTCTGGGACCAAGGTAGCCCATTTCTGCTTCTTTGAGTCCCGTAATTTTCAAAGCACTTAGAGTTTACAAGGACTGGAATTAGGCAACAGATAAAACAAGGATCAGATTAGGAGAGCAATAAATCTCATGGAGTGGTTCATGCATGTTGTGCAGTTTGCACATGGCCCCCTCCTCACTCTCACCATTCTCCCCACCGCCATTATGCTGCTAAATTCTCAGGGGTGGAGGAGATCAGGCTCGGCCTCTCCTAGGCAAACTTTTCAAGTGATGTTCAGCTAGGAAGCTGGCCAGAACCTGAACTCAGACTCGCTACCCTCTTTTAATGATCCTTAACTGCTATTTTTATTGTCTCTCCTTTCAGTATTACTTCTAAGGTAATTGATTTTTAGGTTTCAGTTTAGTTCTGCAATAAAACTGTGAGCTCTCCAAGGCTGCTATGCATGTCTCATATCGCTGTATCCCCTACAGCACCTAACCTCTCAGCTAGACAAGAAATGGGCATTCAATATAAACTCGATCATGCATTGATTGGTCAGATAACCTCCACATTGGGGTACTTCTCTTTCCTCTTGTTATGAAATGGCCTGAGATGGCTCTCAGGTCACAACTGGTGGGTGAAGGTGGGAAAGAGTACCTAGGCCCTCTTCAGCAAAGCCCAGGCTACTCCAAATGAATCAATCAATTAGATGATTCTCAAACATCTTCTGGGCCATGCCCGGGCACCACAAGGACAGAAGAGACCTAAAAACCTTCTGGTCATGATGGCAGCAAAGCTCTGATCAAGGGAAGATGCTACAGACAGCAAAGCAAGGCAGCCCTAGATGACGAAGGAGCTGGGAAAAGAGCATCGAGAAGGCCTGCAGACCAGTGAGTGTTATTGGCATGGCTGAGAAAGCTCTGGGAGGAGGTGGGGTTGGGGAGCTTTGAGGGTGGGCACTGCTGAAATGGGAGGATAGGAAAAGATAAAGGATGTGCCGTCATAAGAAAGAGACTGTCCCTAACTCATCCCCCTTGCTCTTTGGTGACTGTATGATGGTGGGGCTGGGCTTGTTGAGTCTTTACCACTGTTCCTCATGGCTTCTAAGCTAGGGTGCTTGCTCAATCTTCTGGGAGTTGGTGAGGTGTCAGTAGTAGCGCAGCACAGAAAGACAGGCTCAGTACACACACAGGGTCTGACCATTGTTTGATGCCATCTTTTATGGGCTGTTACTGCTTTGCTGTATCCTTTAAACAGAGTACGACTCTACTGTCTAGTCTTTTTGCTGCTATCATGGAATGTCTTAGACTGGGTAGCTGATCAACAACAGAAGTCTGTTTCTGACAGTCCTGAAGTTTCAAGTTCAAGATCAAGGCAATGGTCGGTGTGATGTCAGGTGAAAGCTCACTTCCTGAGTCGTGGATGGTGCCTTTTTACTGTGTCTTCACCAGGGGTGGGGGCGGCTGTCTGAGGTCTCTGTAGTATGGGCACTGACCCCACTCATGAGGACTTCACCTATACGACCTACCTATTTCTCACATGGTCATTCCATCACCACCACAATTATCTTTCACATGAATTCAGGGAGAACATGAGATTTTATTCCATTGTCTACATACAGAGGGCAGCTTGTGGTAGATGGTGTGATTGTCTGCTTGGGGCCTTTGCTGCTTTCTAGCAGCAAGAGAAAGCACCAGCCCTGGGAAGTCCGTCCTTGCTCCAACAGCAACCTCTATCCTGATGAAGTGCAGGGATGAACACCCTATGGCCTTGTCCCTTGGCTCAGATAGTTCCGGGGTCTGTTCTGTGCAGCTCTAAGCCTGGCTGCTGAAGGGCTGACCCACCACACAGCACCCTTCTGCCCATCATCCCTCATTTGCTCCTGCACAGCGTTTTAGGGTCAGTGCCCATGTAACTTGCTTGTACCAGAATCCCAGCTTCTATTTCTGGAGGAACTCAAAGAAGCATACCTTCATGTTATTTTTATTAATTGATTATGGTAATATGTATTCGTGCTTCATTGGCCTATTTCCTATCAGATGAATTTGCCAAATTGTCCAAATGAACCCTGCTCAGATTGGATCGTGGTGGTTCTAGATTTACAGCTCGTAGAGGATCTCTAGGCACTGACTGCTCTCCATCATGGCACAGTCATCACCCCTTAACATGCTCTTTCTCAGCCTGGATGACAGCCTCTTCCACACCTGGGCCCTACTTCCTGCTAAGTCCCTCACACAGAACAGTTCCCAGTGACTTGTCTTTAAGCCACAGACCACCCACTCTGTCCAAGACAAGCAAATCCTTCTGCTTACTGAAGCTTCCAAGGTGATGAATTTGTTTCCAAAGCCTAACTGTTTCACAAATCTTGCATTTCATGCATCCTATTGTACCCATTGCCTAGTGACATCTCTGCTGTCAGTTTAATTGCTCCTAAACAATCCTCTCTGCCTCCCAAGTAAGATCTTGAAATCCAAGTGTGGGGCAGGGGTGGGGTAGTGCTCCTGTGACACTGGTACTTTGAGCACCACGACTACCTGGCAGGAGCGTGTACAGGCCAGGGTGTGCACAGGTAGTTACAGTTCCTGGGGCAACGATCCTACCCACAATCTAAGACCACACCCCATTGCCTCTCTGCCCCAGCCTGGTTCATTCTCTTCCTCTACTCTGCTTTGCAGCCACACATTCCATATTGAAACGTCTTTCTTAAGATGCCATGGCTTCCCATGCCTTGCACTTGACAATTTGCCCCACAAGATGGCTGGTGGTTGCTGAGTATAAGATGACCAAAGGCAGCACCTGAGCCAGGCCAGTTTCCTGTGTAGAGGGCAGCTGGAGGTCCCATCAGGTCAAGTGCATCTTCTCTCAGAAACAGCTAAAACAGAGCTGGAAAGCTCTTCCTGAGGCAACTGACCCTGGTCATAGAACGTGGGTCCTTTTGCTACACATCACAGGCCACCTGGTGAGATGTAAGCCACTTGTTAGAAGCCAGCCTCCCAACCTCCACCCTGATAGGCCCTCGCACCACCAAGTTTGTCAGACCCTCAGTTCCCACGGTCAGATGCTCCCTCCAACTGCTCTTCCAGCTCTGCTCACAGCCACATCTTTATTTGCACAGATCTTCAGGGTAAGGCAGCAGTGACAGTGTGAGCGGGAACTCCAGCAGGCTTCAAGGACTGCTCAGCCCTGCCATAGCTCGGGGTGCACATCCACCAACCCTCTGGACTTTCCGAGGTTCATTGGAGGGTCTTGGAGCAGTACCCACCTAGGGCAAAGCTCTGTATCATGGCCAGACGAGGCCTTGCAGACTCAACACTATGTGTAGTGCAGGCTGGGAGATGTGGTCTCTTGCCCAGGAGAGCAGGGTTTGTTTTCTTGCCTGAACCCCGTTCCTTAATGAGTGGCATGGAGTTCACTTGTCCAGACTAGCAGCTGCCCAGGCCTGGGAGTCAGCCTCATGTAAGCAGATGTCAAGAGCATTAAGGGAGACCCCTTGAAAGAAGGAGCAGGTGGCACCCAGGTCAGCGCAAAAGGACATTTCAGGTACAACACACCTTCAGATACCTGTGTGTTGCCGCTCAGGGAAGGTTGAGCCCTGCTACCTGTGTCGGTCATGACTTCTTAAGGAGATAATAGGCAGAAACAAAACCTGAGGTGTGTGTAGGGGGAGTGGTGGGAGGATATACAGGGTCACCTTTGAGAGGAAATTAAGAGATGCCCACAGCACAAATGACAGACCCCAAGGGTGGCTGATGTCAAGCTGTGTGACTCTGAGTGACTTACCCTCTCTGAACTGTGGTAGACAGAAGACTCTTCCACACCTCTCAGGGTTAGGGAAGACAAGGAAGCAGGGAATGAAACCTTTTATCCAAGAACATGAACGAGGCTTCTGATAAAGTTTGCAAGGCTGGTTCTCCCGGCTTTCCTGCAGCGTGGCTGAGCTGCCCTGTAGACCCACTGGAGGTGGCTAGAGAGGAAGAAGCCTTACTGTGGCTCACATCAGCCCCTCCCTTGAAGAATCAAGCATGACTTCTGTGGCATGTGCAGGGCTGTGTTTCCACCTACGTGAGCAGGGAACGTAGCCTCTGGGTGCTGGGCAGCAGTGAGAGAATAAAGCAGATGCTGACCAACTCTCAGGGTCACAGTGGGCTCAATAATGTGTATGGCAATGCAGCCCCTGGCACTAAGGTGACAGAGCAGACTCGAGTTCTTCAAAAGTTTTCCTTTAAGTTATCATTTTTTTTTAATTTTAAAAAGGCAGGGAAGCAGAAAGAGCAGAGGTAAAGAGAGAAGATAAGTAGAGAGAGAGAGGGAGAGAGAGAAGCTTCCATCTGCCATGCCCTCCCCAAACGCCATTAGTGACTGGAACATTTAGGTGAGGCCAAAGGCAGGAACTGTGAAGTGAGTCCAACTCTCTCCTGAGGCTGGCTGAGATCCAGCCACTTCAGTCAACAGCTGGTGCCTCCCAGGGTAAGCATCAGCAGGAAGCTTGAATCGGAGTCAGAGCTGAGACTGAAACCGAGGTGTTTTGAAGTGGGATGCAGCTGCTCCAAACAGCGTCTTCATTGCTACGCGACATGTCGCCTACCTGATGCAAGTGTTTAAGCTGCCCCAAGTAAAATCCTGTCCCCGTGATTACATGGATGGAAAATTAGAGCAGCTTGTTCGCCCTGGGATTCCACGTTCTGGTGTGCAAATTAACAAATTTCCCCAGAATCCATACTAGATACAACCTGTTCAACCAAAGAACTGTGATATCAATTGTGACTCTGTCAAAAGTGTAATATATCATGGAATAGCGGATACAGGTTCAAAAGTACATGTAATAATATAATTAAGATAGCTTGACAAGAATGTATTTTAAAAGTATAAAATACCTGCAGGTATAATAGCTTCATAAAGTCTGTCAGATTTACTTCTGCTGTGAAGAAATTTAAAATGTTTTACTTTAATGTGAGGCAAATGAAGGCTAAAGTATGTATATAACACAATCCTTAAGAAATAGGTACGAGGAAAAGAATAAAAGTCATACTTGGGCCAAACAAGACGCTCAACTTTGCAGGTGACTGAATAATAGATCAAGCAAACAGGTTGGGGCGTGACGCTGGGCTGTTTGCAGAAAACACCAGTTTCACATTTCCCTCCCTTGTTGGCTATGCCAAAGTATGTGTTTTTATTCAGAATTAATGATTCCCTATGTACATTTTTCTTCTTGTTCCAAAGGCTCCAGCATAATTCTTGTTTAAAGCAAAAGCAATTTTTATAGAACTACCAGCTCTAGAAAATTATTTCTGAAGACAGTAAAAGCTCAGGAGAGGTGTGGCTGAATCCCATGAAGCACAGGGACCTCTGGGACACTCCAATTATTAAGGCTTAGCTGCCTCCAGGTACACAGGAACCAAGCACCCAATGGGTCCCATCCCTTCCACAAGCAATGGTGTCCCTAACTGGGCTACCCGGCTGACAGGACAAAGGGTCTTTCTCACACCAAAATATGATGTGATACTACAGAATTCATCCAATCGGCCAGGTCCTACAGTGGTGCCCTCAGATCACCTGCCCAGCTAAAAATATTCCTCTAGGAATCCTGTCACTGTAGCCTGCAGGTTTGCACATCTGTGTTCACCCCTTGACTCCTTCCTGTGAAGACCCCACTCATCAAGGAGACACGGGCTACCTGCCAGAATTAAAACTCTTTGACCTCACAGCATTTACCAGGCCTTCATTTCATATTCAATTTCTTATTCCCAACTAGTGCCTGTTACACTGAGCTCTGAAATTAATTGATCATCTGGCCTTGGGACCCCAAAACCTCTTAGAACCTTGGCCGTGTTGTAGAGGTTGTGGCTTAACTTGAGGGTAGAAGGTTCTTTCCCTTGAGACACAATAGAACATCTTATTTCAGCTCTCCACCCATGATTTTGAGAAAGGATAGATACAAATTCAAGGAAAGATGCTCCAGAAAGGTTGGCAACAAAAGGCACCTCTATTCAGGGCAAAAATCACAAGCACAGATCATGAAACAATTCAGCACTGCCAGTGTGTCTGTGGTTGATGATGACACTGAAAGAATTTTCCAAGCAAATGTGCTTTTCACCATTATCTTGCTCATTGGCATTCTACTCCATTTGGGCCCTGAAACTTGCCGAGGCACTTTATTTTCAGGGTAGGGTGGCATGATGGCAAACAAACAGTTTGGGAAGGAATTAGCCATATGGGCTTGGGCAATATTTTCCTAATGTGGGAACTGGGTCAACCTCACAAAATGTTTCCTCAGATACTTAAACTGGCACACTCAGTTTGTGAGAGAGCAGGTTTTCAGAATCAGGCATCCCTACTGGCTGCACTTGGAATCATAGCTGCGTGGCATTCTGCCCCCAGAGAGGCTCCAGGAATGTTAAAGGGAAGGCACTCTTAAACATCATATGTTCCAACTCCATGGTCTTCCAGACATGACACGAGTCCAGTGATGGGAAGTGCCTTGAATAAAGTCATCAGTCCTGGGTTATTTCACCTTGCCTATCTCTCAGTGTCCCCAGACTGGCAGGAATCTACAGCTAGCCCTTTCCTTTTCTGCCTAATCCTGGGAACACCTGTGACCCTGGAGGGAATCCTCATCCCAGTTTTTTTCCCAGTTCTGTGCTAATTCAGATATTGCCAACTTACATCATCGAGTAACTGAATGGATTTGTTGATCAACTAGTATAGTCTTCAGAGGGTGGGATCACTGGCTCCCCTGCCCCTTGTCTTCAAATATGTGGCAAAACAAGAGGGCACCAATGAACCACTCTTTTCCCTAAGCAACTAATGCAAAGTCCAATGTTGGGAGTGACACTGTCAGTTGTGCTACAAGTGAAAGATAACAATATGGGAAACAGACCTTTTAAGGGCAACCCATTATTTTCTTAATTTGTTCAAGCAAAACCAAATGACTCTTAAACTCCAGTTTCCATCTTGGAAATGTGATGTTGCTATCTCTTATTTCTGTCTGGAGTTGTGGCAATAATTTTAATGCCAGCAGAAGGCATTAGACGTTAGAGGTGAGCCAGTCAGAGAAGGTTGGCTTTTATCAGATAATTAAGATGCTACCAAAGTGAAACCTTTATCAACATTAGACTGAAAATAAGCTACTTCCATCTGAGGGCCTTTTTACAGAGCATTCAGAGTGACAGTGCTCTGCATAACGGATGTTTAGCTTTTAAAAATGGTACATTGTTTTTCAACTTTTATTGGCAATCCATTCTCATTATGCTCAATGCATTTGTCTTCATAATATGTACTTCACAATTACAATATCAAAGAGTTTGTATCTACATAATAAAAATGATCTATAGAAGAGTACAGGGAAAACATAATAACACCGTGTGATCATTAATGAAACGGAACACTTTGAGAGAAAATGTGCAGTCCCATGAGGGACCTTGTCCTGATGTCAGCAACAGGCAAAGGCTTGGAGGTGAAATGAAAATTAAATCTCAGATTCCCTAGAGGTAGTGAACGCAGCATGGAAATGCTCGACTTTGGTGATGGGAGGGGTGCCCGGAGGTGGGGGTGTGAAAGGTGACCTCACCTAGGAGACAATCACTTCCAAGTGCATGAATTTACTCAGCTGAACTTTCTGCCCAAGCACAAGCAGTTTAAGGGACAAACAAAAGAAGGCTCAGGTGCTTTCTCTCATGAAAAAGCCTTGACAGGTTCTTTCCATTAACCAAGATTTACTACGGTGGCCTGCAGAGGTGCTGAGGAGGCAGAAGTGCACCTGAGGGATGCACAGGGCGCTGGACTCAGTCTCCCACGCTAATGGCGCTGGGTAAAGAAACAGACATCCATGTGGTCCAAAGAAGCCTGGAAGTTTCACTGGGTGATTTTATCCCATGTCGCACTCAGGATAAACCAACCCAGGTAGCTGGAGTTAGGACATAACCTGCTATCATTGTTCGGAACTGTACCCTCAGTGCCCATCTGTGTGTTGCATAGTATACACCCAATAATATTTGAATGGGCAATTTAAATAACTTTTTCCTTACACTGAAACTTCCATAATGGATGACCTCTACAGTAGCTTATGGAACATTTTAAGGCAGACTAATCTTGAAATGTTGTAAAAGGGGTTGTTTTAAAGGAGCCAAGGAGAAGGAACAACAGGGACAGAGAGGGGAGACGGCCTCTTGAATTGGCATTTGCACAAAAGCGGACGGTGGCACCTGCCCGAGGCAGGGCGGGGAGCCCTTGCTGGGCAGCTGTTCCTAGTGGGAAGAGGGGGATCCACGCAGATGTCCAGCTCTGTTAAGAGACCACTGGTTGAGCAGGAGTATTGTCATGCTTGTTGGCTGACAGTGAGAGGCAGAGGTCGGCTACAGAGCTTCAGACCACCAGCCAAGGGCTGACTCAGGCTTCAACAGGACTCTGACAGGAAACTCGAGTTTCACACTCCAGGGTTCTTCGAGGGTGTGTGGAAAAGTAAAATTAAAAGTTTATTTTAGGGGTGGTGCCCATAGTGTAGTGAGCTAAGCCTCGGCCTGTGGTGCCAGCATCCCGTATGGGTGTCAGCTCATGTCCTGACTTCTCCACTTTTGATCCAGCTCCGTGCTAAAGTGCGTGGGAAAGCAGCAGAGGATGGCCCGGGTCTGCACAAACATGGGAGACCTAAAAGAAGCTCCTGTTTCTGTGCTAGAGACCATCCAGGCCTTCTACCTATGTAGCAGGGGCCCACATACCATCTACTGCTGCGGCTTTCCCTGGTGCAGGGGGCTGCTTGGGCAGTGGAGTTGTCACTACCTGAACCAGCACTGCCTGAGGAAATGCCAGCATCACAAATGGCTTGACGCATGGTGCCCAGACACCAGCCCCGGTCTTTTCCAAACCTTCCTATGGCTCCAGTATGTCCATGTCAAATGCAAATTTGCATGAAAAGAGTATGGTTAATAAAGGCACAGCAACAGCAGATCATCTGATCTGAGACCAAGGAACCTCTAGTGAAAAGTCTACAACTCTACAAAGGAAAGTCTGTTTCTCCTTTGTTTATCCCACTCACCGCCAACCCACAAACACAAGGTCTGTTCTCCACAATGCAGTAAGTCACATGTAACGCTGAAATAACTTCAACACCAATTGATTTGGAGGTAAGCATTTTTGACTGGACTTACTTGGAAAGTTATCTCCATTTATCAACTGTATCTAGTTAGCACAACTCACGTACGTGCAACCGACACTCTGAAAAAGGAGGGATCTTGGTCAAAAATCTCTCTGGGCGTGGGACAGTGTGCATAAACAGCAGTGACAGAAACAGCACCGAGAGAGGAGGAGGGCAGGAATACCAGCGTGATCTTCAATATATTATTCACATTATTTTAATAATACAGAGGCAGAATATTAAGACTAGCTATACATTTGTAGTGTATTGAGACTGACATTTTTTTCAAAGAGGTGGAATCCATGTTTCTGCATCCCCAGAGCAGGGGAGCAGGGCTCAGAGAAGTGGCGGTGACTCATCCAAGGTCTCAGAGCTGGGACTGAAGCCTGCCGTGCCTTCACCTCTAACTCAGTGCTCTTTCACTCCGTCCTATGACCGTTCATTCACAGAGAGACAAATAGGCAGGTGTGTGGTTGGGAGACAGACAGAGAAATAAATACCCTCAAGGTAGTGTTAGTTTTGAGACACAATTATTCTGTCTTCAGATTAAACATCCCATAGGCACATCAAAAATTCCCTGTAGGACATTTAAACTTTACTGCAGAGCTAAAAACTGTGGAGAGTTAGAAGTCCCTTGTAGCTATTAAAATAGTGTGCGGTAAGAAGAGTTGTGTTACAGGTGACTGATGGGGTTTCACTGTCTTCTATAAGAAAGATGTCCAGTATTTTTACTCCTGGGGGGGAATGCAACTGCTGACTGCTTCCACCCACCCCCTCCAAAGCTGTATTAAAACTTTCTTTTGTAAGAAAATTGAGAGAAAAAAGATCAGTAGAGCATGAAAGGATGTGAAAAATGCATTTTAACCCATATATTTTTTCTAACAGTGCAATTTTTTAAAGCTCTCCAAAAAAAAAAGAGTCAATGCAATTCTCAAGGGGGAAAAAAAGCAGCAAAACTCTGAATGCAGGAGCAAATGCATAAAAACAAGAGTAATGAAGATCCCAACATCTGGCCTAGTAATCTGAATCACAGGTGAAAAATAGCAGCCACCTTAGCCGCCTCTCAGATTGTGGGCCAAAGGGTGCATTAAATATGACAGGAAACACGCTGTTTTTTGGATGGTTCTGCATATACTCACTTGGAAGCTCTTAAGCCTCTCAACTCAGTGAAATTACTGCTGAGGAACCAAGTGTTACCATGTGGACCTCCCTGCCCTTTCCTCTTCTTCCTCAAAACAAGGCCGTGTGGCCTCGAGGTGGCATGGCACACGGTGTAAGCTATCCCTCACAGGGCTCACGTGAATAGGAAAGCAGGGAAAAAGAGCAGGTTAAATGCAATATTAAAGAAGATCTCTCCTAATCAGTGTAGCTTTCTTCCTTGCAGCTAAGCAATCTTTGTCAATTACAGGGCATTACTCTGCAGGCCAACTGGCAATTACAATGGCATCTTTCTTCTCATCATTGACAGCAGAAGCAGGCAAGCTTCTGAGTCCAGCTAAACGTAAAGATGGAGACTGGAGCTCATTCTGGAGGTAGCATACAGGAAACCTATAAGCAGGATGCAGATGCTATAAGCAGCTGTTACGCGAAGAAGTCCCTGTTCTTGGAGCCGACATGTTTATTTAGACTAGCACTAAAGCTGAGTTAATGCCAATTTCCAGAGAGGATTAACATACACTAACGTGGAATTGTTGAACCGTCGCACACATCTGGAAATGCATGTTTTAACTATTTCCTTTTTGTGGCTGCCAGCTGCACTGGAGGAACAGCTGATGGGGCTGCCTTTGCAGTGGGAGCCCTGCTTAATCGATGTCGTGCTGTCAACAGAACTGGGGGACCCTCTGGTGCGGAGAGCGGGCCTCATCCCCAGGGATTCCGTTCATGGCTCCTCTTTATTTTCACCCCAATGTGAGAGCTTTCGTTTCTCCCCAACTCTCTCACCACCGAGTCACTTCCTATGCATTAGGAGATGCCTGCCCCCTCAAAGAATGGAGAACTAGAGATTCAGAAGGCTTTGCAATTCACCACGTTGTCTGGAGTTCAGCCAGGTCCGTTCGAGTTGATCATGGGAGAGCATTCTTCGGGAAGGAAGCGGGCGCTTAGAGGTGTGGTGAAGGATAGATATGTCAAGGGCTCAGCTGGTCTTATGACGCAGGCACTTCTGTCTCTGTAGACCTCAGCACCATGCCCCTTGCTGAGTGGCTGGTCTGCTTTCATACTTCCATTGGAGGACAGACCCATTGCTGCCTTTCTTCCTGCCCTCACCTAGTGTCAATTCCTGGGAAGGAAGCCACAGGATGGCCTGGGAGGCGCTGTGCCTAAGCAGGAGCCTGGGGGGAGGCAGACTCAATGGAAGACCTGTGGCGAAAGCACACCAGCCGCCTGCTCCTCCACATCCTTGCTCCCTGCCTGCCCCTTTCCTGGGGAATGGCTAACTCAGATGTGTAAATCACCATCAGTCATCCCCAAGAGGCTGTGTCCTTTTCACCTGGGCCTCTGTTTGCAGTAAGGGTTTTTCTTCTTCAAGAAGGACAAAGCACATTGGCAATTCCAAGTGCTCTCCCAATGTCACCCGTAAACGCAAGTTTGGGTTTGAAATTCTGCTGGGGGCTGTTCAACAACTGCTGGCTTCGCCTCATCACCCCTCCTCCCCCCAGCCTTTTACTTCCTAGACACCCAGCTGTGCACAGGGATCCCACTGAGCCAGTACCAGTCAAGCCCTCAAATCGTCCCTTCGTCTCTGGTTCCCAAGTACCCTGCAATCATGTGTGCTTTCCTTCAGAATACCTTTCAGTGCTACATCAGAAGAGCTCTTTCAACGCTAACAAGATCCAATATTTTAGATTCTACAGCTAGGCGCTTTAGCTCAAGTCACTTTATTGTAAAATTAGATGTCATTGTGAAAAGCACGGATATAAATATAAGAGCAAAAGGCCCTTTTCTTAGTGCGGAAACCAAGGTAACAATATCCCATTTTTCCTTGTCGTCAGAAAGTTCTCTTTTCTTCGTTGATAGCTCAGTCAATATAATGCCCTGCATATTTACGCTTAGCATTAAATAACTATTATGCCGAAGTACTCCACAGCTATATCTAAGTATATTTATGGAAAGCTAAATTATATTGCCAAGTTTATTTTAGACCAAAGAAGCCCCTGGGAAGGGATATTGTGTATTTTAAAGAGTGAATGTAAACTATTAAATAGAGAGAAGCTTTCTGGAATGTAACACATTCTACCTAGGTAAATCACAGAGCAATTACACAGTAAACTTTTCTTTGATGAAGCACTGAAGTGATGACATGTAATTACTTTTCCAATGCTGCACCGTGTGTTTATCAAAATGTTAATGCAAGCATAATAACAGGCTGCATGTTTGCGCCAGGAATGTCAGAGCCATCCAGCTGTCAATCACATCTGAAAATAAAATCGCAAATAAGCAGCAGCTTGCTAACAGGAGTGACAGCCAATGCTCACTCAGCTGACAAGTCCTTTGCTCTCCTCCACCAATCACAGCGTCACTGTAATGTACCTAATAGGGAGGAGTAGATCTTGTATTAGCTGGAATGTAACCAAGTGGCATACACGGGTTACGTGCTGGGTGTGTGTGTGCGTGACTCCCCTTGCCTGTGTTCTGAGAAAGGGTTTTCCTCCAGGGGCCAGCGCACCCTATTTCCTTTCCTCACACTCCTGTGGAACAGTGCCCTTCTGAAAGACTTAAGAGCCCACACATGGTCTGGCATGATGGAAACTCGATTCTGACCAGGTTGCCAAGCCAACTGGTCTGGTTCAGTCACAGGATCCTTTTTCACAATCATTTCCTTGTCCGGCAGAGTATCTAGGAAATGAGCAGCTGGCTTTGGAAAGGCTGTGTTCCCTCTGACTCATGCCCTCTTGACTTTTTCTGAGAACACTTTGCACTGAAGGATGCTTTCAAAAGTATCTAAAAATTGCCAGCCACTTGTTAAAGTCTGAGCAGGTGCAAATATCAGCTTCTCTTTTAGGTTAGTAATTGCAGAACTTCTGTTGGAACTCGTTTTAGAGTTTCACTTTGCCTATGTTTAGTGGGACCATGATACAGGACTAAATCCATTCCAGGGTTCTCCCTGTTTGCTTATGGTTACCAAATTCACTTCTGTGGGTTAACTGAATTTACAGGGCAGATCACACCTACACAACAATGTATATGTATTTTTCAACTACAAATCTCTGATCATTTGCATGTGTATGTGATTGTAACCAAGGACAATGCTGTGGTTCTTGCTCATAAAGATACAGGGCAGAAAGAAATCTGGAGAGCAGGAAGCAGGAGAAATCCCACCCAGATTCCCTCTGCTCTCCCACAATCTCATTTTCACTATTTTTCATGCTTTCTGGTGATGCCAAAAATGTTGCAATGGCAACAGCTGATCTTTGCCATTCCTGGCTGCCTGAAGCACAGCCAAGAGTTGATTTCATTCTCCTAGTGTGATTGTGGTAACTGCAGGAAAATTTTCTATCCCTTCTTGGACTGACTGAAATGAGTGCATGTTGAGTGACAGCCTTCAGGTCTACAGAAACTATAAAATTCCCCTGAACACAGAAACCCTGAACCATCTGGGTTCAAGAAGCAGCAATTTAGAGACCCTCACCTCCCAGGAGACTACCTGCTGGATAGCCAATGACTGTGCAGCAGAGATGACAGGAAAGCCTGTTCAGATACATTTTGGGAATTCTGCCTGCTTGGCCATTTGCTAGTACTGTAAGGCCAATATATGTACAGAAACATGTCCATTGTAGCCAGTTCAGTTGTAGTGGAAAGCATCTAAATCTCTTCTTATGGAGGTGAAAGTAGGCAGAATTTGTTACTTATTTTGCCCCTTTCTTCTAAAAAAAGAAATAAGTCGAATACTGAGTAGGGCCTAATTGTTTGACAGCTAAGCAAGAGGCAAAAGAATCATCACATGCTATAGGGAGTCCCTTGGAGCCAGGAGGAGTGAAGAGCAGAGTGAGGTAAGTTGGAAAGGCAAAGCAGCTCACCTCAGAGAGGACCAGAGAGGTCTTCAAAAAACCTTCACAAAACCTTGTTCCTAACCAACACTTCTAATCTAACTTCCTTCCAACTCCATTGCCTGCATTCCTGTTTTCTCATAAGGGTACTCCAAAATGTTTGAGGAACAAAAAAATTAAAGGAATTTATTTTGATACAGAGAAAGAAGTTTGAAATCCTGGTAGTGTTTCCAAACAGACACTTCTCATGCACATTTCGAAGATCCTTAAATGAATGGACTTCAAAAATTTTAGCACAAAATAGCCTTACCTTTGATTTTTCCACCAAGTTTTGGAAGTAGCTTCTTAGCATTCTATGCACACAGAACTTTGCACTCATCCAAAAGTGCTCGGCCACTACCAAAACTTACATGCTTATGCTGGCATCTCTGGTTGGAATGAGCTCTATCCCTCTACCAATTCTCCTGGCTTGGGAAAAAATAACACAACAGATTCAGGTTTCACAAAGTTTATTTAGTCTGTGGCACCTTCCTCCATGCTCCAGGAAGAACTTACTGCTCTCAGTTTAACACTCTCATAACACGTCTATTTTAGCATTTGCTTCCCTACACATACAGTTTTCTCTTCCTCACATTGTTTTACAAGAATCTCATGAACAAACATAGGTCCAAAACTTTTGTCTGGAATTTTAGTGCTGAACACAGGGTGGCTGATGCATTTATGAAAAGTGCTTAGACATGCTTATTGACCTGAATTAAAAATCCAGCATTAAAAAATATGCTATGCAAAGTAAGAACCATCACATGTTTATCCAGAGCCAAAACTAGAACGGAAGGCGAGGATCTATGTTTGGGATCAATCAAAGTGAAGATCTGGGTTTTGAGTCAATGGGTGTCTGATCAGTGCAGCAGTTCATTGATGGAAGTCTGGACAGCATGAGCTCCTTGTCACTGCAGGGGCTTGGGTGTGGGATGCCAGGCTGCTTGGGGAGAGTGTAAAGATGACCTTACTGATCCTTATGAAACTTGCTGTTCTTACGACTCAATGAGGCACTAGGTCTATATGGATGGGCAAACAGAACCACTCACTTGTATTCACTAGAAAAAGTTCTCAGGGTGTACAAGATTCAATTCTGTGCATGAGCGAATAGCCTACAGACTAAGATACTGGTTCGAATGCCCGCCTCCTACATTGGAGCATCATGGTTTGAAGTTCAGCTCTGACAGCTTCCTGTTAATGCAGACCTTGGGACAGAACGGTGATGGCCCGAGTAACTGGGTCCCTGTCACTTATGTGGGAGACCTAAATTAAATTACTGGCTCCCACCTCTAGTCTTGGCCCAGCCTTAGCTTCAGATATTTGGGCAGTGAACCCACAGATGAGCGGTTTCTCTTTTCTCCATCTCAAACAAACAAACAAGCAAACAAACAAACAAATATATTTAAATAGATCCCTTTGCCAAAACAATGACAACATGAACAAAACTTTGTGACCTTGTCAGATTATTGGGTCTGGGTCAAGCATTTGGCTTGGTAGCTAAGATGCTAGCTGGGATGTCTGCCCTGCTGCCCAGTCCTCGCCACGCCACCCCTCACCCCATCTACCATATCAGAGTTTCTGGGTTGGAGTCCAGGTTATGCTCCAGATTCTAGTTCCCTGCCTATGCATACCCTGGAAGGCAGCAGGTGATAGCTCAAATAGTGTATTCTCTGCTACCAACATAGGAGTCCTGAATCATACACACAGCTCCTGACTGTCACCCGGTGGACGTTATGGTGTGAACCAGTAGGTGAGTGCTCTGTCACTCAAATGAATTAAAAATGTATCAAAACAAACAAAGACATTTAAGGCTCCATCCCAGCAATTATGTCCAGAGATATGGAGGTGTTTTCTGGGGACCAGCTTCTTTAATGGTCTCCACTGGGAGAAGTTCTCAGTGTCATTGTTGATGTGTGACTTCGTTACCCTATACATCTGCTACTCAACACATCTTCACGTTGACATGAGGTTGACCTGATCTGTAGATATCTTCTGATACGCATTATACTTCGGGCTTGAAATCCAAGTACAGAAGAGAACTGCAGCTCGGTGGAGCCCGGTTGTCAGGATTAAAGGTCATCCCAGGGAAAGGCACCTCAGGGAAGGGTGGGCAGATATGTGAGAGACACGGGCACTGAGGAAATCCATGTCTCAAACCTCTGAAGTCAAAGACAGCAGGGAACTCCATGGGCTAAATAAATGCACAAACAAGCAAGGGCCATGACCTGGAAAACTAATTAATAGATCCACTATATGACAGGTGTGAGGCATCTTCCCAGAAAAATGAGACAAAGATTTGCCAGGATTGTAGCAGATCTCTGAACCAATGATGTCACCCTCTGAGTGGAGGCTAATGAAGAGGAAGCAATCACTTGGAAAAGCATGGCAGTCATATTTCAGCTCAGAGCTGCAGTGGTTGAGAAGATAATCTGAGCACTACAACCCATGTTTGCTTGGCAATGAGGTAGCATCATATTAGACAGCTAACACATGGCAATGTTTGCAAAGCTTTGCATCATTTGGACTTGATGATTTAACCTAATCATTTGCAAGTAAATGTTGGGTAAAGGGACAACAGGTTAAGGTATTTTAGTATTGTTTTTTACGTATGAGAATCCTCCCACAAACTCAACTTACGGCAAAAGCCCTATGAATTGAGGCTGAATAGTGGAATTGAATAGTGAAATAGGATTACTTCAGAGACAACTAAGGATTCAAATCTGGTAGAGAAATCTGATGCCAATACTTGTGAGTACCTCAGTCTTCCTTTGCAGATAGTTATTCATTGGTTGTTTTTCCCTTTCAGCAGTGAGGAAGATTCCAAATGCAGGTGATGTGTGTCCAGTTTGAAAAGATGCCCTTTTTAGAGTAACTGGATTCCAAAATAGGGGGTATGTAGGCAACATAAGGAATCTTAGCCTGGTGACATTTTCTAGTGGCATCCTTGGTGGTTTCATGACCAGCACAGCCTTCCCAGAGAGAGAAGAGAGGCCATATAAAAACATGGGTGTGTTCTTGAAACTGCAACTGTGAGATATTTTCAGATACATTCTTATACATGTATGGGGTTTCTTAGGAAAGACAGCTGAAGTGCAGCTCACCCTAGTGCCCTACCACCCTAACGTCTATATGAGTTAGTGTGAATTACTTGTAAATGCTGAAGATCACATGGACCATGGTCATCATCATTGCCATCATCATCATCATCATTACCATCAAAATTCTTCTTACTGATGGAAAATCAGCAACCTTACTCTTTTCTTACAGGCAATTCTTCCCTGGTAACTGCAAGTTCCTTTTCTCTGAATAGGGCAGTATCAGTTAGCTGAGGACCGAGCAGAGGGTGATCGCTGACTTGGGAGTGATCTCAGGTGGGGTTTCTTGCATATGCCCCCTTGTGCTGTTTAATTCTAAAGCAGCTCAGGCTTTGAGAACAGATTCCATTTTTCTGTTAGGTGACAAATGCTTCACCTCAAAACTTGTGAGACTTGCAGATGAGCGCAATTTCACCAGTGTCTGAATTCACTGATGTTGGACTTTTAAACCTAATTGGTAACCATGAGGAACAGGACCAAGGAAAAGTGTCAGTCTTCCCCTGTTCAATCTATTTCTGCCTTTCATCTTGTGTTCTCTCGGTGCCTTCTTTTGCTACTCTGCCCTTATCTGGCTCAAGATGCCGACTCTCTCTGCTCATCGCTGTGGCAATCCCTACTTGCGCCACACTGGGGCTGGTCCCTGAAGATGTGTGTGAAGGAGTGTGTAGTCTGACCCGTTAGTGACCTTTAGATGCTGGTGCCCCAGTTTGAAGGAACCGGATGTAAAGGCTGCAAAAATGGGTTGATGTTGAATTTTGCCCTGAAATGTACAAATCCCTAGCATTTCTTCCTCCTCAACAATTGAGTATGGTAGTTTTTAGTGTCTCTCTTCAGCAGCCCCAGGCTCCCCCTGCAGAATGTCTACTGCTCTCTATGTGTATATTTCTGTTCCTGGCTTCATCTTTAGAGCTGCAATCCCCACTATACAGACTATCAGTGCCAATAAACGAGTGTGGCTCATTAGACAAGAAGTGGGCTTCACTTTGCTCACTAAAGAGCAACATTTTTTCTTAAACTGAAGGTCTTCTACCTGAAAACACAACCATGATTCAAGACTACACTCCCAAGCAGGTGCTGGATAATTCAGTAATTAGCATGCATGTCTAACTCCATGCAGCCTCTGCTGATCTCTCAATTACAGTTAGCTGGGTCCTCTGAAGTTTGCAGTAGTTAATTAGAGCATTATTGAACATTTGGACTGGAGAGCCAGTCTCCACGAAAAGTGGACAGCTTGGTCCTGTGCACCAAACACTGGGTTGGTCCTTGACAGGAAGCGTGGTCTGCAGGGTGACCAGAAGTTTTCGGAAAAAAATAGCTGGAGGGAGACCTCTTTTATGAGCACAGGATAATGGTTGCATTTCTTATTCTGTCCCACCCTTGACAGGGAAATTCACATTCTAGTGGTGATCACTTTCAGAAATGTCTCCTCAGGGGAAAAAAGAAACCTTCAATGTTGAGGAGAAAAAACGATAATGGCTTGGAGTATGCTCAAGAAAGTCAAAATCTAAGGTTGCCACGTAAGAAAGATAGAGGTCACTTCCTTTGTCCTATGTTGCTTAACCTTGATCAGTATCCTGGAGACCCCAAGAAAAGCAGAGGGGGCAGTGGGAGGGACACATAGGGATCCATGCAAGGTAAATGATGCACACAATTATAGAGGGTAATTTGGAGATGACTGTATTGAGCATTCAAAGTCTCATGTCATCTGTAGGGTGTGAAACTGAGCGCTTAAAGTACTGGTTATATCCCGGTTCCATTCTGTATATGGCTCATTAAGAGGAAGCATCTACACAGGTACCCTTCTTAGACAAGTCTTTAAAGATGTGTCTCATCATGGACTGATGGGAGATGTTTTCAGGATAGGATGCTAAGGAGCAAGGAGTACTTCTGATCACAGTCATGGTCAGCAGATTGTACAAACAAGATTCTTCTTCACCCAAATTTAGCTTTTGTGCTGTTATTTTTCCAACTTGTGGAGTCAGAAGGGGCACGACTCTATCCTCAGCAAGCTATGAGTGGTGCTATCCAGGGACCCTTCCATCATGCCACAGATGGGTTGCAGACAGAACCCCAGGCTGGCCCGCCAAGTAGCTTTGCATTCCTCAAACCCCCCACATCACTACCACCACAGAAATATGTGTCCAGAAATGTGAATGCAGCAAATTTACACACATGGCTATAGTGATGTTTGAAACTAACCAAGTATCAGTGAAAGAACGGGTACAGTAGAAAGCAGATGGCATGTGGTGCAATCCAGGCTCTTCCCAAACATTGTGTAGCCCTCTGTAAGTTATACGGCTTGTCCTAGGTTTACCTGACAAATGTGAGTTTGGAGCCAGTTAACTAGAGGTGAGAACATCAACTCCCTGGGGGAGGGACGGGCACTGAGTGCTGCATGAGGAAGAGAATGGAAGAGAGCAGAGAAGACAGACAGGAGCCCCTCTTGACGCTTTGTTCAGTGAGTGATCTTGGGTGAGTCTTACATTGATGCAGAGATATTGATTCCTTTAACACTAATACTACAACAGTACCAAGGTCCGAACTACCTGTGACAGCAACGGAAAACAGCCTGGACTCCGCAGAGAGTAATAGAAACAGACACAGAGAGTTCTGGAAGAGGTAGGCTCAGGATCAGGTGGGTGGGTGGAGAGCCAGAAGGTGCAGGACAGTCTGAGAGTTAAGAAGGCTGACAACGTCCAGTGACTATTCAGAGTTTTCTGGGGTCTGGAAGGTCTTTGGCCTGAGGGTGACCTGTGCAACCCTTCATCTCAGTGCCCTGCACTGCTGTGCTATGAACTTAAAAGACTCTCTTTGCACTGTTGCTGATGGATCCCTACAGTGGGAACGACCGTGCAGGAGCGCACCAGAAACCTCCGGAATGCCAGCCCTCTACCCACTTACCACTCTGTCCTTCATCCTTTTTCCTCTTCAAAAGCCAGTCCAGGGGTCCAGAATCAGGGACTACACTGCCTTGTGTCTCCTCCATGTGAAGACGGCACTGGGTACCAAGGCTCTCTGGGGTCTTCTTATTTCTAGAATGTGTCATGCAGAGATTTCATGGTTCACAGTCAGAACACAATTGAATTCGACTCTGCAGTACCAGACCTAATTACTAAGTGTCCTTTGGTTGAAGTCAATACCGAGGACTTCCCCTGTGGAAGGTATCAGACCAGGCCCTAGGAAAATAGCCTGAACCCAGGACCAAAGATGTTGATGTCTGTGAATACTTTACACTGCTGTGGGGTTTACTTTCTTACATAAGTATCTGAAACAACCCTAGGGGGTAGGCAGAGGCAGTTTCACTGTAGCAAAACGACAAAACGCCGGAGAGGTTGTGTTTGTACTTAGATAACTGGTGGAGTCAAGGCTTAAGGGAGAGGTGTGTGTCTGTTTTCACAGGCCTTCTGGAGCACACCTGAGCACACAAGATACACAATGACATGCTTCAGCCTGTGTGTTCTCAGGGAATCATCACCTCCACTGGGGCATCTTCCCATCTGAAGTTTCCCCACACCCCCACGGGACCCTTCCTCTGTGTTCTCGCACCTATCTCTGGCCCTTTCCGCCTATAAAGTACCCAGTGATCTGTTTTTTTTTTTGTCTCTAAAAAATTAGCTTGTTTTTGTCTAGTATTTTATGGAAATGCAAACGCGTGGTGTGCATCCTTTTTTATCTGGTTTCCTCACGTGGCAGAATGATTTTGAGCCTCATCTACATCCCCGCGTGTGTCTGTCGCTCATTCCTTCTCTCAGCTGAGAAGCAGCTTCACCGTGAGGCTGCACTATAATTTGTTTTGATTTGATATCCCACGATATTTTTCTAACAGGTTCTCATAAAAAAAACAACAAGGAGAAGAAAAGGGAGAAAAAAAAAGGTTAATTCACTTTTCTCCTGCAACTATAAATGATTATGACTCAAGTCTTGTTTTCAAATATTTCCTGATTAAGCAGACCAACCTATCAGGGGCTGTGCCAGCCTTTCTGTACACAGCACCAGGACAAGTCATCTCAACTTGGTTTTACTGAGACCTGTACATCAAGATGGCAGCCTCTTTGCTCGTAGACAAGGCAGAGGCATGAAGGCATAAACAATAGAGAGCTTGGCAAAAATTAGAACAGCGATTTAGGAGGGGATAATTAAATATATTTTGCAGAGTGTTTGGGAAATTAAATTAGCTTTTTGTTAGATGAAGGTTTGTGAAGATCACTTCATAAAAAATATTGCTGTGACTGATGGTTTTTCTAATATTTTTCACTTTTATTCCTTGCATATCCAAGGAAATTGGCACTTCCAGCACTTAGCTGTGGCAACCAATCATGGTGTCTAATTGCTGTTACTGCATAGATTGTCAGTGTCAGGAATAATGAAATCAGTTTAAATAACATCTCCCATTTCTCCCCAAACCCCAGGACCACAAAATGCTTTCTGGAGGAAGAGTTCACATTCTCTCGGTCTAGACTAAAGGATCAGTGTCATCTTCAAACTAAAATGAAGATGTAATTAGCAGAGTAGGCATGGGGGACAATGAGTGGCACTTGACAGGGAGTCACACAGGAAGCTGGCCTCCTCACTGAGCTGCCTGCAACAGCAGACAGCCTTGGCCAGCAAGGATAGCCAGGCAAGCTTTGCACTAACCAAAGAGTTGGGGTCTCTTTTCACATCCCTGCTGCCGCATCAAGCAACCTTGACCAACTTGTGCACTTTCCATGTGCTGGCCTGGGACCATGATCTGCTGGTGGGTTTCCGGCTGGATCTTGTCCAGCACTCTGCTGGCGTTGAAATCTCCCACAGTTCCAAGGCTGTGGACACAGGCACTGTGGAGGGTGTGTTGCAAGCCCCGATCAGACTGTTCAGCTGAGCGACTGTGAATGATGGCAAGGGGCTTCAGTGCCTTCAGCTTGGTGGCCAGGCCATTTATTTCTGCTTCTCTCTCTCTTTGCAGACCCTGCCCTACACCTCTGCCTTCTGTAGACTCTCCTGAAGATCGTGAGGTTAGTACAAGAGCTGCCAGTGGTCCTCAGGGTTAACCTATGTGCCTCTCAGCCCAGAGTGCCCTGCATGGCTCTGAGTCCGTCCATTTACCTTGGCCGCGTGCCTCTGTCAATGCTCCTCTGTCAAGAGCATCATGTTGGTTGAAGTCATACGCTGTTACAGCTCCCTGCCACAGCCCATGCCCAGGCTGATGCTAGCTAGTCCCTTGCAGCTCTCACTTGTCTCCTTGCATTTCCAAGGCCACTCTGCCGACTTTATTTAATGCGGTTTATTGTTTGTGCTTAATAATTTTCAAAGGCCCATCACCCTCTCTGAGTTCACCCTTAGATCTCCAGCCTGCCAAAGAGGTGGGTTTTTGAAGTTGCCTTCATTAATTCTGCACCTAGCTTCTGCGTTTAACAGCACATGGGTTTGAAGTATACAGCAGCCGCAGTGGAAACATCTGAGAAGCATCCCAAGATACTGCAAATTGTAAAGGGTGATTAGGAAATAGCACGGCTCTCTATCTGTTCATGCCTTAGAACTCTCTTCCTTATATCAAAAGGATTCCAGGATATCAAAATATCACTGTCTGACTCTGATAATGACTTCTCAGAGTTTCAGACATTGATGGAACAAAGATTGGATTTTAATTATCAGCAGCTCCTGTTTTTTTTAAGGCCTTCTGCTGTTGTAAAGAAAAGGGGAATAAGAAAGGAGGGCAGAGAGGAGGAGGGGGAACCAAGTCCTGGTTGGTGGCTGTTGTTTCAGGGGCTCACCATTCCTACGGCTGCGGTGGGTGGGATGTGCTGTAACCGGGGTCTGTCTTATTGGTACTGCCACCATCAGGTTTGCAGTAGCAGGAGTCTATCTCAGAGCACCCAAGTGACCAAACAACCTGGGCAAATTTGCATACCTCAGAAATCATGCCCAAACAATTCAACTGCTATGCTGGACCCAACCCTGGTCTCAGCCTCCTGGAGTCACTCTGCCTAGGGCCCGAGCTGAAGTGCTCACGTCTGGGCAGCAGGGTCATCATCTAACCGCCCTCTGGAAAGACCCTGCTCTAGTGAAAGGTAGAGAAGAGCATGATCCCTGGGGGAATCCTCTTCAACAATGTATATTACTTTCTGCAAGGATATGGTTGGGGATAGTTGTCCCTTAGGATGTTGCTGCTATGAATGCTAAGCCATCATTGGTTTTGGGAGTTGTTGGTGTACCAGCCTTTCCCTCCATACCCAACCTAAAGACAGAAGACTCGACTCGGGGCCCTGAACTTCAGGGCACTCTAACAGGGCCTTTGCAGTTCCGGGACACCTCACAACCTCCCTGGGACTCTGAGCTCTTCATGATCTTTTAACACATTTCAGCAAAGGAAGCATTTGGCTGGCAGTGGTTCCTGTCTGCTCCATTTTCTTTGTGCCTTTCCTACATGCCTTCTCCAGCAGGGACTATGGGGACTTCCCAGGACATCTGGTTTCTCCTGGGAAACCAGCATGGAAACAACGTTTTTTTTTTTTTTTTATTATTAAAACATGTTTATTTCAGTGAAAACTACAAATGTATGATTTTTTCAATTTTTGATATGATAATTTTTACTTTGAATTTTATGCTATAATTATATAAGGTTTGGGATTCCTCCCCACCCCACGACCAGATTTCCATCCCCGACTGATTTTCCCCATATTGTTACAATAGTGTAGTCCTTCATAACAAGTTGTAATTCCATCTGTCTGTTATTTAAGTGTGCCCCAACATTGCTGGTACAGACAACGTCAGACAGTCCAGCATTCCATTGTCTGTGTATGTCCGACAGTTCCATTGGGAGTTGATCTTTGATTTGGAAGTAGGGATGCATATTGCACTGTGTCTTCATGTCTGGATATGGTAGTCTGTATTACTCCATCACTATGCATTCCCTTAAATGAGACGCCATGAAATGAGGTCAACAACAGATATGAAGTTAAAACAACAACAAAAAGCGAAAAACAAAATATAGCGCCATAGAATTGAAAAAAAAAAAACCCACGCCACTGAATAACCAACACGTGGGTGATGAAAGGAAAAGTCAAAAGCCTAGTTTGCAGGATGGTTTCCTATATTAGAGAAAATATATAGTGTTTGTTATTTTGGGATTGACTTATTTAACTGAGCATAATGGTCTCTAGTTGGGACCATGTAGTTGCAAATGGTATGATTTTATTCTTTTTAATGACTGAGTAATATTCTATGGAGTAGATGTACCACAGTTTCTACAACAATTGCTTCTGGCTTTAAGACTTCATGATTCAATTTTAATGTGTCCCATTGAAGAAGCACTTGGGAGGGGCCCTGTGAAGGGCTTTTTCCTTGTTCATTTCACAGCTTTATATACAATGCTGAACAAAGGTGAGAGTAAGGCCTGGCTGTGCGGGTGCATGTATGTGTTTGTGTGGGTAGGCAGGTATGCATGTGTACGTGTGTGTGTTTGCTTGCAGTTGTGTGCTTGTGCCTGGATTGCCCCATGTATTTCTTGTGGCTGGGTGTGATTGCTGAACACACTGTTTTTGCTGTTGCTGATTTCATCTGCAGCAACAGGGTAGAGAGACTGCAACATGATCTGAGTTTGTCCCCGCCATTACGGCCACGGCTGCCCTGGCTGGGAGCTCTGACTTTCCTTTCATTGCCACAGTTGTACAGGCAACTCACGGCACTTCCTAAACAGCAAACCAAAGGAAGCTGAGAGAGAAGCTTATCAAGTGGCCAGATCTGCTCCTGGACCCACGGTGCTGCCTGCTAGCCTCACGGACAGCCGACTCGGGCAGAGATAGTGCTGCGGATTCTAATGGCCTGCGGGATCCGATCTCACCCGCTGCTGCACAGCTGTTCCCACCTTGGGGTTGGCGCTAGCAGCCTTGTGTTGTCCAGCATCCCTGCATGCACATTAGAGAAGGGCAGGAGAAGAAAATCTCCTCATTTAGGATTCATGCAAATCATCCTAACGACTGCTCAGCTCTCCCACTTTCCTCAAACCGCTCACAACAGCTCAGATACACACCTCAAATGGCTCTTCCTCTACCATTTCACTTCCCTTTAAAAATAACCAGCAGTTTATATCTGATGCCCCGGAATGCCCATCACACATTTATTTCATCTAGCCCAGGGCTGGGCAGCAATTAGCAAAGGTAACACTAATTAGGTTTTACAGTGTAATATGAGTCCCTCTAAACTTAAGTCATAGCATTTTAAGCTTCTAACGATTGCAAGGTCATTTTGCTATTCTTCATAATAGCAGAGATGCTAATGAGTGTATTTGGTATGCATAGGGATGCCCCTACTTTCTCTTGGGGCTCATTAGCATTTATTGGGGACACTTTACTTAATTTGTTGCTGAGCTCATGCCCTAGATGTAAACAGTGAACCAACCACCTGAAAGCCTAGAAGGTTTGGTCTCTAAGTGGAATCAGTTCTATTCACGGTCTGGCTATCTGGGTTCCCATGAGATAACCATTTGTTTTCCTCCAAACTTATAAGGTCTGGAGCCTCCTCATCTGATGTCCTTGGCTGACCCACCATTCTCTCCCACCTCCAACTGTGCTTACATGTGTTTTTTCACATGGGAAAAAAATAAAGTTAATGCTATGGCTTGAAAGCATCTCCTAAAAGTATCTCCCCAAGACACAGGTCCCTGGCATTTGGGAGAGAAGCCTTTGGGAGGTGGTTAGGATTAGCTGAGGTCCTGAGGCTGGAACCGCTGATGGCAAAGGGAGTCCGTGGCTGTTTTCCCAAGGGAAGCCTTCGTCAGGCCATGATGTGACAACAAGGTCCTTGGTGGCTGCTGCAGCCATAGTCCAGGCCTTTCCACCCTCCTGTGAGTAAAAAAGGTTTATGTCCTCTATAAATAAACCAGTCTGAGATGTTTAATAATAGCAACAGAAATGGGACTGAAACAATTAGTAAACTGTATACACTATAAATACCTTAGCATCCAATTTCACATTTCAATCTACCAGCCAGCATTATTCTTGACTTGCTTAGACTATAAACCTTCTCTCTTTAAATATGTACTAATTTTATTTGAAAGGCAGAGTTAGAGAGAGAGATAGGAGAAAGTGAGAGGTCCTGATCTGCTGGTTCAATTTCCAAATGGGCACAATGACCAGAGCTGGGTCAATCTGAAGCCAGGAGCCAGGAGCTTCCTCTGGATCTCCCATAGGGGCTCAGGGTCCCAGGGGTTTGAGCGATTCTCTACTGCTTTCCCAGCCCACAAGCAGGGAGCTGGATGGGAACTGGAGCAGCTGGAACATGAACCAGTGCCCATATGGATCCTGATGGTTGTAAGGGAAGGATTAGCCAATTGAGCCATTGTGAGGGATCCCCAGAGAGTGATTTTACAGATCACTTCTGTAAAATGTATCTCCCACATGTGATCAACATTTTATGTGTTTCTTGGAGGGCCTGCAGATAATGCGATGATAGGCAAGATGATAGCAACAGCCAAGCATCCTGGAAGATTCTCCCATGGTGTAGCTGGGAAACAAGACACAGGGTATTTCCACTACCCAAGAGTCTGCATTACCATGTTTGGGTGGCTTCATAGGCTGGTGTGGCTTTTCTTTCTTTCTTTCTTTCTTTCTTTCTTTCTTTCTTTCTTTCTTTCTTTCTTTCTTTCTTTCTTTCTTTCTTTCTTCCTTCCTTCCTTCCTTCCTTCCTTCCTTCCTTCCTTCCTTTCTTTCTTTCTTTTCTTTCTTTCTTTCTTTCTTTCTTTCTTTCATTAGAAGGTCAGTTTTACAGAGAGAAGGAGAGACAAAGAGAAACATTTTCTGTCTGCTGGTTCACTTCCCAACTGGCCACTAATAGTCAAACCTTAGTCCATCTGAAGCCAGGAGCAAGGAGCTTCTTTTGGGTCTCCTACGTGGGTGCAGGGTACCAAGACTTTGCACCATCCTCTATTGCTTTCCCAGGACACCAGCGGGGAGTTGGATGGGAAGTAGAGTAGCCAGGACACAAACTGGCACCCACACGAGATCCCGGCATGTGCAAGGTAAGGATTTTGGCCACTAGGCTACCATGCTGGGCCCTGGGTGGTTTTAAGAGCCCCTGTTAAGAAGCTGGTTTCTTGCCTCTTTTTCAAATGAGTAGAGGGATGTGATTAACTGAGGCACTAAATGCAAACTAAAGAAAGCCTGGGTTGTCTTCACTCCATTTGTTTGCTCAGTGTCCAGAATCCTGAGCTATGAAGTGAACACTGTGTCAGGGGCCAGGATAGGGTGGTGAAGGAGACAGGCATTAGCCCCACTTGTTGTTCTGATGCTCCGTCCAACATGGGGAAGCCGTAACAAGCCTTAATTCCCTGATTGAAAATAAAGAGGTGTAGGATGCTATGGGAGAATCCAGGGACTTCCGGGGGCAGTATGCACTGCTGAGCTCTGGGATTGCGTGATAATGGTGAGACTACAGGGAAGGATGCCATTCTAGGCAGGAGTGACAAATGGAAAGGTCCCAGGGCGGGACGCAGCAGAAAGCTAACAGAACCAGCCAAGAGTGCCACTGGAGGAGGCTGGGCGGCCAGGCTGGTCTGAATATGGATGGGGAGTCCTGTGCACCGTATTGAAAGCACTACCTGTGCTTCTAATGATGGGAGACAGTGGGAGTGCATTAAGTACCAAGGGGACATGAGCATCTCCTCTGTCTTCGTGGCACAGGTGTTTTTCTTGGCCAGTGATGAGGGAAGAGCTCTCGGGCTTTCTGCATCTGGGAGTACTTTTCTCCAGCAAGAGTGGGAGAAGCGCAGGTCATTCCAAATGTCTCCATCTTCCCTGAGCACCTGCAGGGAGGAGTCTCTGAGCCCTCTGTAAGAATGGGCAAATTGGCCTGTGAAAGATAGAACTCTCTGTAGCTCCCAAGAATGAGCATTCTGCCCAAGTAATGCACCTTGAGACTACACCTCATGCTTCCAGCATGCTTGGCTTTTCACAAGGGGCTGCTTCTGTGCAGGGCAAAAGCAAAGGGATGAAGGAAAGCAGCGAGGACCTGAGGGGGCAGGGGCAAGGAGAGGAACTTGGGAAGCAATGCTGTCAGACAAGCACTTCTCATTTCATTGCTACCTCTCTGAGAGAATGCTAGAATATGAAAGGATGACACTCCTCGGTCTCAGACTGAACAAACAGCAGAATTACAACTCCTGCAGTTACTGCAAGGTCTTGTACATAGAGTGCTGGGTTCCTGGGCCCCTGGAGCCACTGGGGGCAGGACATTTGCACAGGCTCCTCTCTGCCCTCCCTGATGCTATGACCCAGAGTCTGATGGAGAGCTCATTCTGTCAGGAGCCACAGAGGTCACATCACCCAGCTGCCCACATTGGGCTGACTGCCCGAGACCCCAGACAATAAATACTCCTCGCAGCACATACTTAAGATGACATTCAGAAAGGAAACTGCAGTGTTTTGTCACCAGAGCGAATGGCACATTCTTACAGCCAGATAATGCAGAAATAAAGTGCATTTGTAATAGACAACAAAAGGATTATCCCCCATTCATTTCAAAGCACCCTTCATCCCACTCAGGGATTACATTCTCTTTACTTATCTTGCAAATAGTTTTTCTTTCGTTCTTATTTTCCCGAAGGAACACATGCATGGCTACAGCAAATATAAGACGTAGCTGTGCTTTTGAAAGACCAGGCCTTCATCAATCAGACAGAAGTCAAACTCCAGGACCCTGTACGTTCTAATCCACTGCAAGGCAGCTGAGTCTCTGAGACCGCAGCCTCATGCTATCCAGTGCTAGTCCCTCGGGAGGAAGTGATGCCCAACAAATTGCAGCCTGGGAGCTCCTAAGAACCTTCCTAGTTGTGTTTCCTGTCTCCTTCTAGGGCCATTGGCAGCTTGCTTCTTAAACACTTCTACTGAGATGGGAGGAAACATCAGAATCTTCGAAGCAGGAAGAACTAATGTGTTGAAACCATTGAAAAGACGACAGAGACGCCCCAGGAAGCTGGGTAGAGGGTCTGGTCCATGGACCTTGGAGTGCCCCAATCAGTTCCCAGAAGACTGAGTGAACCAATCAGGGCTTTGATTTTGCAGAGAACCCTGGCTGGGCTCAGCCCTGGGTCTGTGCAAGCAGCACATTGCAGCCAGCACACTGCCATTCCCCCAGCAGGCAGGTGTGCACTCTGGTCTCATGTTCTCTCATTAAGTATCCTTTGCAATCACATTTTCTTCTTCCGGAGAAATCCTTTCTTCCTATCACATACAGGGATACTTCAGAAAGTTCATGAAAAATTAAATTAGAAGGTAAGTTTATCTTGGAGCCCACCAAAAAGAGAAATATATTTACATTTTTTCACAATATGCATGTGCCCTGGACTGTTTAGAGATCTGTCACATGCATGGATTTCATTTTTTTAGTGCCAAAAATAGACTTTTCCTTGCATTCTATTTTCCTTGAATGTTCTCAAGTACCCTTGAATAATTACATGTCCTGTACGCTGTGAGTACCCCCACAAGCACCGACTTCTCTTCCACTTGGGATTTCCGATTTTATAAATTTCTGTAGGGTAAAGGCAGAGTGACACAGAAAGAGAGACACAGAACTCCTCCATCGTCCATCTGCTGTTTCACTTCCCAAGTGCCAACACTAGCCAGGGATAAGCCAGGCCCAAATCAAGAGTCACCCATGTGGGGGGCAGGCACGCAGGTTCGTGAGCCGGCATCTGCTGTCTTCCAGGACGTCCATTAATAAGAAGCTGGATCAGAAATAGCACGGCCAGGACTCGAACTTGCACTCTGATATGGGACAGAAGTTTCTTAAATGGCAATTTAACCTACTGCACCCCAACACCTGGTCATCTTCATCCTCACCTACCTCAATGTTTCTGACTCCTTTTTCTTGTTAGTCTAAGACTTCTTGGAATCAAAAGATTCTGGGAGAAGGCTGGGGGTGTAACAGAAGTGGTCCGTGGCTCTCAGGGATTCTTACGGTGCTGAGTAACTCTTAGCATGCTCTCTGGGTCGCTTTCCCTCTTTTTACTTCCAAGTCATCAAAGTAAAGGAAACAAAACACAAATCTCATGGCTGTGGACTGCAAACCATGCCACAACTTAAAGGAACCCTGCTTACACCATGGATCAGAGTAGCACTTGTGGCTGCATGCAGAGCTTGGGCTTGACTCCATGACTCCTAGAGGGAGGTGGGATCTGTCAAATATTTTCCCAGGCTCCAACAAAGTCATCTGAGACCTTTAATTTTTCAAGGTGAGAGATGACACTTTGGGACAACCTGCCCTTTAAGCTATTCAAATTTTCAAAAAAAATTAAGAGCTTCCCTCAAGTGTTATTTTGGAAATATCTATCTATCTATCTATCTATCTATCTATCTATCTATCTATCTATCTCTCAGATGAGTGTATGCATGAAACCCAGTGCCCTTCCCCAGCCCCAGGTTTGTGCTTTTGCCGCTGGCCTCCGTAGCTCATGACTAACCGCTTCCCCCACAGGGAGGAGTGTGAAACCTCCCCCCCACCAGGCATGCACATTCACAGCCTCCTGCTGTTTGTATATAACGGCACCATTAGGATATTTCCATTTCTTCTCCCTCGGTTGCGCAATACCACATCAAAAATACATTCGCAGTGGAGCTTATTTTCTGAAGACAGATAATTTGGTTAAATCTCTTCCACTTTGATTTCATCTCCAGTTTCGCACGAGCAGCAATATAACACGCAGCAGCAAAAGCCCATTTTATTCTCATGAAAAGGAATTTAATGACCCTCTGATATAAAACTGATCCTCTGATAAGATGGCATTTGTGGGCTACTTGGGCGGAGGTATTAAGCTGAGTGAATCTGCACACGTTCTCTGATGCAGGACACCTGCGCTCTGAGTGGGCAGGGGTTGGGAGGGCACGCGAGCTTGCAGCTGCCTGGGAAGGTGAGCAGGTGCTTGGCTCTCCCTGGTGGGTCAAACACTGCTGATTGGTTATGTTCCTGCAGAGTCATAGCGGTCATGGTGTGACCTGCTGCCCACATGGGTTAGAAATGTTAAGCAACTGCCTTATAGAATTAAGCATTTTACATCATCCATCGAAGCCAAGTTGTGTGTTCCCTAGCCCCACTCTCCAAGTCTGTTCCTTCCTACTTTGTTGAGATAATGGAGAGCAAAGAGATAATCAGAGTTCCTAGTCAAGAAGCAACAAGAATGGCGTTATCCCAAACGGACCAGCAAGAGCCAGACATGTGGAGAACACCAACGGTTGGAGGACACGTGGAAAACCAAGAGTCCCAGGAGGTGATGTTGCGTGGTAATTGGACAGTTATTTGAAAGCGCTTACTAGAACAGTGCATGCCTGTGTCCTGGCAGGCTGGATGGTTTGAATGAGAGGATTCTACCACTGGTCCCCAAGAATGGGTAATTAGTAGCCATCTAGAGATCCATCTAAGGGGAAAGAATAAAGAAAAGTGTGAATGTAGCAGTCAGAAACAATGAACCAGACGGCAAGTGTTGTGATGCTTTGGATATCTGCACAGCATATCAGAATGGCAATTCTAGTACCAGCTACTCCGCATCCGATGCAGCTTCCTGCTAATACGCATTGAGAGACAGCTTATAATGATCAAAGTGCTTAGGTCTCTGAAACCCAAGTGGGGGAAACTGGATTGAGACAAATCCATCCATCCATCCATCCATCCACACATACATATATAAAACCAGCAAGCTGATTAGAGATCTAACAAGATGAATAATTCTTAAAATCAGTGGTAGGGATAAGAAGAAATTAAATTATAACCGCAGGACAATGTTAATTAGAAAATTAAAATCATTCACAAAGAAAACATTACAAATCTTACCTATATATTCAAAGACCTACATGAAACATATTTACAATAGGTAATCTGTGGAAAGAGGAAGGGAAACTGGAGTGAGGGCCAGGGATTAAGGTGGGGTGATAAACTAGAGGGTCCTCAGATAGGTTGGGGTGCTATTAGCTGAGAAATATGATGAGCCAAAGTGCTTGCAGCTTGGGTTCAGTGTTTTTTGTTTTGGTGTGTGTGTGTGTGTGTGTGTGTGTGTGTGTGTGTGTGAGATACAGCACATAGTAGGTGGCCATTGTAGTAAAACAGATTAAGCCTCTGTCTGGGACATTGGTATCCTATACGAAGCAGTGGCTTGAGTTCCATCTGCTCTACTCCCACCCCAGCTTCCTGTGGATGCATCCTAGGAGGCAACAGATATTGGCTCATGTGTTTGAGTCCATGTCACCCACATGGGAAACCAGGATAGAGTTCCTAGTTCTTGGCTTCAGGGGTCCCAGCCTTAGCTGACTTGAACATTTGGGAAATGAGCCAGTGGATGGAAGATTTTTTTCTCTTTCCTTTCACTCTGCCTTTCAAGTAGATGAAATTAAAGAAACATTTAAAAAATAAAAAATTGGGCCCGGCGGCATGGCCTAGCGGCTAAAGTCCTCGCCTTGAAAGCCCCGGGATCCCATATGGGCTCCGGTTCTAATCCCAGCAGCTCCACTTCCCATCCAGCTCCCTGCTTGTGGCCTGGGAAAGCAGTTGAGGACGGCCCAATGCATTGGGACACTGCACCTGCATGGGAGACCCGGAAGAGGTTCCAGGTTCCAGGCTTCGGATCGGCGCAGCACCGGCCGTTGCGGCTCACTTGGGGAGTGAATCATCGGAGGGAAGATCTTCCTCTCTGTCTCTCCTCCTCTGTGTATATCTGGCTGTAATAAAATGAATAAATCTTTTAAAAAAAATAAAAAGTAAAAAATAAAAAATTACACATGGAGTTATCAAAAAATTGAGCAAATGCCAACATAAGTGGTGATTCTGATACTTACAGTGCCCTTCCCAACCATCTTGTGAGGCTCCTTAACCTCTTCCACAGTCAGTGAGGATGATACAAGATGTGGAAATCTAAAAACTGGTGGGGAAAAAAATCTTTGTCACTCTCAAGGTCCTATGACTATGGGTAATAAGGACTAGCAGAATATGGAAGATGAATTAGAGTCAATTACAGAGTAACTGATCCAAATAGGAAGGGAAATACCTAGAAGATGAGCTACAATCTTGTCAACAGATTTTGTGTGTGAGTGTGTGTTGCTAACCTGAGAAGTGTACTGACTCTCTGACTTGTTTGATGATTCCCATGAGAGGCTAATCCAAATAGGAGCCTCACTGAGTTCTTACAGCCTTTACTCCTATAAACACAGAGATAGCTCAGAAGAACTGAATGCAGAGCACAGCAGCCGTTTGCACTTGTAAATGACTAGATGGGGTTAAAGTTAGGCTTAGGGTTAGTAACCAGTAACCCAACAACCAGTCAACACACAAGCTTTGATAGTAGCAGAACAAGAAAGCATCACTTAACTGACAAGGCAGAGAATTGAAAAGTCCTACTTGGAATTCCCATGACCTGTTCCAGAAGAATCCACGATGCCTACGTCTCTCTTCCAGTCTGAAACATTATTAATCTTGGCCACCCTTCAGCGCCACTGCCACCCACTGATGTGTTGGACCTGGCAGGTGGAGGGGCTGAGAGCACTTACTACCAAAGCTGATATCAAGTGAAAGGCTGAAGAGGGAGCTTGGTTAAGCCCAGAGCTAGTGTTGTAGCTGCTCCTGATGGTCTATAACAGGACAGAACTCTTGTTGCCATGTTCCCCAAATTTGGCCAAAACCATGCCAGGGAGTCTAGTGGCTGAGTCTTATGTAGCACAACAGAGTAAACAAGTGGATGTTCTGGGACAGGCCCCATGCATGGCATTTTCCGAGATTCTCCCAGCATCAAACCTTCTTGGATACAGTCAAAACCGCTCATTAGTTCAGCAAGCTTGCTAGAGCAGGAAGCGATGAGCAGTCATATTAGTTGCTTGGTAGCTGACATTTTGTGAAAGAAATAAGTTGCTCAGCAGGGTGGGGACGGATTGCTTGGGCTGGGAAGTTAAATGTGGAAGTGTTTGTTCACATTGGCTGTAAAGATGGAGCAACCGAACTAATACCAAAACATTATCCTGAAAGTACAGATCTCTGAAATTCTTCAAACCAAAGACCCTTCATCACCCATGACCAAGTCAGGGTTCGGAGCTACTCAAAGGCTTCTGCATGTGGGAAATGTGGTGAAATCTAGGAATAAAGATGACGAGGGAAGAAACGCTGCAAGTCTTTTGATGGCGACCTGACAGGCATGCGTATTCATTTTCCAATAATGCACACCCTTTCTGACTTCTCCTGGAAAGGGTTAAACAAAAAAGTAATTAAACAATGATTTCTTTATAAGTACTGGGCTTCTGAGGCCTGTTTTCTCTGTTGGAAAAAAAAATAGATTTAAGATAATGGCCCTTTCTCCTCAGAATAAATTAAGCTCAGAGATAAAGAATTCCATTACTAATGCCTTTCAGCAAAGCCCAGGCATCCTTTAAAGTCAAACTTTAAAGTATAATGTGCCGTGATCTTGTTGAAATCTTTCCTGTAATGATATTTAAGTGATGGGCAGGGGTATCAATGGTTCAGGCGAAGTATTGATCGTCTATCTTCAGGGTTGCTGGGCTCTTTGAGAGTCTTCAGTTGGAGGAAAGCACTGCACTTATTTAAACACATTTTCAGGATAGTCTCAAGTTAATTCATGTAAGTGGCCCTCTTGGGGGATGGAGAATGCTAGGAAACAAAGGCATGCAGGGCGGCGAATAGAAAGAAGAGAGGAAACTGGAGGATACTCAAGGTGGAAGTCAGTGACAAAGACTAACAATCAGGGCCAACAGCTTGGCTCTGGAACGTTGGCTCAACAGTACATGGCCTATGCTCCAAGTTTAAGATTTTTCTTGAAAAAAAAAATGTGTTTGCTTATTTTCATTTACTTTGAAAGGAAGAAAGAGAAATATTCCATCTGCTACTTTGCTCTCCAAGTGCTCACAACAGCTAGTGCTGGGCCATGTCAAATGTAGGAGCCAGGAGCTCAATCCAGGACTCCCACTTGGGTGTCAGAGACCCAGCTACTTAAATCACCAACTACTGCACATTAGCATGTAATGGATGTTGCAGTGTCTACATTAAAGATCATTTATAGCATTCGGCTCCTGTTATTTTTCTTTGCCATGGGAAGAAGTGACAAAGGAGGCATCTTCACCCTTGTGGCAAGGAGTTGTGCCCTTTCCCCTGCGGAGCAGGGACTTCCTGCAGAGGAGACAACTTGCTGTTAGTCTGAAAAATCTGTACCATCTCAGCAAATGAAGCTCTGTTGTCAGAAGGAGTCAGAGAGACAACAGCAACAAGGATGTCAACTGGGGAAGGAATGTGTGATGGCTTGGGAGTGTGGAGTCCTCCAAGGGGCACTGCAGGCCTAGCCTTGGGTTCTGGTAGGGAGCTTTGCAATACAGCGGAAAAAGCTGGAAGAGAGAGCAGAAAGCTCCTGTGACTCAAACCAATCAGCTGACTCACGAGCTTAGATAAGTTTCAACTTTGGCATCTGAAGTCATCACATGAAACACTGACACATTGGTACCTAGCCCTGAACATGGCTTTGTCATTCAAGTTCATATGTCTTACACAGTGATTTCCAGAGCAAAATGGAAAAGGTCTTGTCACCCATGGTGGTCTCCACAAAAGCCATGCCTCTGGAGGGTGGTTTGTCCAAACTCCTTCAAGAACTTGTTGAAACGAAAAAACAGCTAATGAGTTTGTTGGAATTGACAGCATCCTAGAGTTTGTAGCAAAGGTAATACCAGTAGGTGGCTAGGTGGTCTCAGACATTCTCATATTGGAGCACAGAAAGCTCAGGGTGGTGGTTCCGGCATGGTAGCCTAGCAGCTAAAGTCCTTATTTTGAATGCGCTCTGGGATCCCATATGGACATGGATTCTAATCCTGCAGCCCCACTTCCCCTCCAGCTCCTTGCTTGTTCCCTGGGAAAGCAGTTGAGGACGGCCCAAAGCCTTGGGACCCTGTACCCGTGTCAGAGACCCAGAAGAAGCTCCTGGCTCCTGGCTTTGGATTGGCTCAGCTCTAGCGATTGTGGCCACTTGGGGACTGATTCTTGCTCTCTGCCTCTCCTTTCTGTATCTCTGACTTTCCAATAAAAATAAAATAAATCTTAAAAAGAAAAGAAAAGAAAGCTCAGGGGGCAACAAGCAGGGTCTTGCTGCTCGATTTTTCTCTTTTGATTCCACGAGACAGTGACTAACACTCCCTGTGCCAAGTATGACACATCCTAGCTCCACAGTGTTACTCTTCGGTCAGAAAGACCCATGCAGCCTTAATCCAGGGGTGTCACCCATCTGGAGCATGCACAGATGTATTAGCATGAATTGGCCAAGTAGGCAGGCCAGGTTCTTGTGCTACTCTTGACATCAGCAAAGGAGCATCCACTGTGAGGAAGGGCCTCAGGTAGTTGACAAAAGAAGGAGCCAATTCTCAATCAAAGGGAACATACTTTGTGCTACAGAGAAAGAGGTTCCTGTGGCTTACAATGTTTAATCTGTGCTTAGTCTAATTCTTCAGAATGAATTCATAAATATATGAAGGGCTGTTGTGGTACAGCAAGTTCAGCCACAGGCTACAACATCAGAATGTCTGCAGTCCCAGCTGCTCTGCTTCCAATTCAGGTCCCTGGTAACGAACCCAGGAAAGTGTTGGCGGATGACCCGAGTACTTGGGCCTCTGCCAACCTTAGGAGGACCAGATAGAATCAAAGGCTCCTGGCTTCAACCATACCCACCCGTAGCCAGTCAATAATTTGGGCAGGGTCACTGTTAACGTAAAATCTTTTTCTATCTCTGTGTTTCTCTTTTTGTCATTCTGCTTTTCAAATAAAATAAATATTTAAAAAGAGAGACATATGCATACACATACAAGAATATTCCAAAAAAAAGTTTGTACGTAATGGAATAATAAATTTTTGGTGCAAAAGTTTTGGAAATATATGCATAGTTTTTCCATACTATGTATTTTTCATGAATTTTTGAAGGCCCCTCATTTATACATAAATTTGTATAATATTTGCTCACGACTTGAAAATATTTATTTCTTACAAAATGTGTTCCAAGCTTTAGAGAAAGGCATTTAAAACAAATATACTCGAAACTCCACTACTCTAATGCAGCGTTTTTTCCATATTGTTTTGGTATCTGTCATGCGTCAGGTCAGATGATAACTGCGTGAAGACACGAGCAGGAAGCACGCCCCTGCCTGTCCGGGCCTCACGGTCCTCTGAGGCTGATGAATGAGAACGCCAGCAATTCCACCGCAACATTCCAGCAAGTTGGCAGAATACACCTTTCCAGTATTCCAGGTGGGAAAACCTCACTCTCACTTGTAAGAGATGACATTTTCCATTTCATTCTCCTTCTATTTGTGTTTTTCATTTGAAAACATTTTTCTTGAAAAGCTTTATTTATTTATTTGAAGGTCAAAATTAGAGAGATAGGGGGAGAGTGGAAGAGCAGGAGAAAGAGAAACAGAGATCTTTTATCTGCTGGCTCACTCCCTGTATGCCTGGGCTAGGCCAGGGCCCATCTGGGTCTCCCATGTGGTTACAGAAACCCAAACCCTCAGACCATCTTCTGCTGCTTTCCCCCGGCTGTTAGCAAGGAGTTGGAGCAGAAATGGAGCAGCCAGGAACTCACCAGAACTCATATGGAATGCACGCAACCCAGGCTGTGACTTTACTCTGTGCCACAATGCCAACCCATAACTGTGAGTTTTAAGAAACATCTATTTATGCATGTATTTGAAAGGCAAAAGGACAGAGAAAGAGATAAAGAGAAACAGAGACAAAGAGATCTTCCATTGGCTGGTTCATTTCCCAAGAGGCTACAACATATCAGGGCTTGCCCAGGCCAAAGCCAAGAGCTTAGATATATATCCATGTGCCCACGGGGTTGATAGGACGCTAGGTACTTGTGTTATGCTTAGCAGGCAGACCGTGTGGGACTTGAACCTGCACTCATATAGGATGTTGGCATTGCAGCGGTTTAACCAACGATACATGACACCATCCCCTCTGGATTTTAACCATAGTTCCTTATGAGGCTGTGTCCATTCACCTGCCTCTTCTCAGAAAGGCTTTCTGGCAATAAACAGAAATCTAGTTAGCAAAATGCTGCTACCCAATGTGTTTTCTATATTTATTATATGACTTCATCTGGATAATAATTTTTTTTTGGAAAAAGAAAGCCCAGGGTTTCCCGACCTGTGAAATTAGCAAAAAACAGTATCATTTCCTCTGCAACATATTGTACCTCTGCCTGTTTCCTTGCTTGTCTAATTATTCTAAGAAGAATGACTGTGGTGAGGCATTTTTTTCGTCAGCAAATATGCTTTTGATTTGAGAAATTATTATAGAAAAATGCTGGAAGCTTTATAGTCATCCTTGCTATATTTAGAGGGAAATAACGTTCCTTTGCAATTACCATTTGGTATGAAGTTTAGGCATTCACATTTTTCTTTTCGCTCTCTTTTTCTGCGATTTCCTTCTCTTTTTCTCTAGGTTAACAATGCAGGGATCATAGCTACACAATTATTAAAAGGAGCCCACTTAAATTGAGCCCTCTGTAGATACAGTGGCTATGGCAGTGGTTAATTAGAGATTAAAACTGAGGAATTGAATAAATGAGGTTGCTAATGAATTGGAAAACTCAGCAAAGCAAGGCGAGCCAAGCATTTTTCTAGCTCTGCTTTTCTTTCTCAAACCTTTTTCTCATTTGCTACTATTATCACATCTCCGGCCTTGACTGCTGAGTTTATTACTACCCATAACCCTGGCCTAAGTGGGAACAAAAAAGCAGTAGCATCTTTGCTGAGCTCCTGGAGACATTTGCTGTATTGGATTTATGACATGTTCGGAAGCTCGCGGTCGCAGGAGGCTGGCAACGATGAAAATGAGATATGTTGGGCCACCAAATACTTGCTGTAATCACCTTAATAGGTCAAAGTAACAAGGGAGGTTGCTGGCTAGAAAAACAAGAAGATGGCTTTAAACCAAAGAAAATTTAATATATTACAAGTCTGATTGCTATGCCCTCTACGGGGACTGGATTATTTGGGTGCCTTTCTTGGAATCTTACATTAGCTTCAAGTGCCCAATGAAGCAAGTCATCTTTGGCTACCCTAGGATCAGAATTTGCCTCTACAAGGTGGCCTGCTGTAGGCCTGTCTCCCTGGACAGTACACTGCACACTCGCCTGGAAATACTCCTCAAGCAGGAATTTGTGCACGGGGAGGAGGCTGGACCTTAAGACCCTGAAGGGTTTCAGCAACTCTAAAATGCTATGATCTTGTCAAGGTGGCATTGAGCTAACTGCCTGGTTCTATGAGCACCATTCCCTTTGAAGCTATTTTTTTTAATATACAGAGGTAAAGATTTTAGGACTATTTTTATTCTTTGGACACCGTATTTCGGATCATACATTTCAGGCTTCATTTGACACAAAATCTAGAGGGTTTAAATCAACATTCAAGGTAAACGTCCACATTTTATGACCAAAGGACCACAAAATCCTGCTTATGGGCTCGTTAAAATTGTTGATTATTTCATGCCTACATATTGACTACATCTCCGACTCCGATCACACAGATTAGTAGCAGGGAGATGGCAGCTGATAAACAGGACTTGCCCTGAAGCAGTGTTAAGAGCAGGCACTTGAGCATAAAATGTTTCATGAATAACAGGTCATTCCTAACAGCATTTCTTTAAAATTTTCTAGCCGTACTTCCAGCTCTGCTAGTGCTGGCTTCCTATTGATGGCTTTAAATGTATGTTTTTGATGGGGAGGGGATGGGGAAAGAATCTTCCGCAGTGTAAGACTTTTCTTATTCACACCATCAAACCTCTGTCTCCTGCCTCTGCTTTGCACAGCCATAGCCTAGAGGCATGGGGGCCAAGGAAAGAAGTAAGCTGATTGTACATATTTAATCTTGTCTTACCTATTTTTACCCCATTTCCCTCAATATTCGGAATGTTCCCTTTGTGTTTGTAGGCATCGGTGTTATTCCTCGGAGACAGGAAGAGCCCAGAGAATAGAAACTCTGAGAATGCTCTTTGAAGATATCTAGGACATCCCCAAGGACAGCTAAGGATATAATGAATAATTGACTGCAGATGGTGACGGTGGTGATGGTGATTCCGAGACAGAGAGCAGGAGGTCTCTGTGACAATGTCAGAAGACAGGCAGTGTGAGGGAGTCTGGATCACCTTACGGTTTGGCAGAGAGGGTCGTGGCAGGCTCTGTGTCGGTGGAGTGTAGCCAGCGCTCCCTTCCTGACCGTTTCATGTCTGTGGATTCAACCAACCATGGATGGAAAGTGTGGAGAGGCTGATGATGGCTGACGATGGTTGTATTTGCACTGACGGGGGGGTAGTCATTTTTATTCCCATCCTTATATCGCAATGTAGCAATTGTCTACATTATACAGGTATTACAAGTATTCTAGAGATGATTGAAAGTATAAGGGAGGATGGGGCAGGCATTTGGTGCAGCAGTTACACCTGCATCAGAATATTGGGGCTGAGACCCAATTCTGCTTCCGAGCCCAGCTTCCTGCTAATGCGCACCCTTGCAAGCGGAAGGTGATAGCTCAAGGAGGTGAGCTCTTGCCATCTGTAGCTGAAACCAGGATAGAATCTTGGGCTCTTGGCTTCTGCCAAGCCTACCTCTGGCTTTTGCATTTGGGCACTAAAATAGTAGATGGGTGATCTCTCTGTGTATTACAAATAAGTAAAACAAATAGTAAAAACAAACTAAAGTGTAGGGGAGGAGGAGCTTCAGTTATACAAAAACATGGCACCCTTGGGATTGGTATCCCAAGGGGATTGGGCACCCTTGGATTTTGGTATCCTCAGAGGTCCTAGTAGCAACCCCCACAGACAGCAAGGGGTAGAAGTATCATAAAATGGCCATGCATCATCCATGGACAGCTTTGCTGCCATAGGCCTCTGCTGATAAAAGAGGATTGCAGCTTGATTCTGAGACATCTCTCCCATAAGGACAGGGCAGACTTATTTCTGCATAACTTCCATGCACGGGAAGCTGTGGGAGGAACACGGTGGTGGGGGTGTGGTGAGAGGCAAGGATGGATGTTTATATGGTGAAGTGACTGCTCCTATAGGGGGTTACAAACTAAGAAGCTGCACCAGCCACACAGGCTTCTTGTGAGATGTCAGGAAACTTCTGTCACCTGCCTGGCTTCCTCATTTACAAAATACCATTGTGATACAAGCAACCTTAAGTCACTGCCATGCACCAGATTAGCAGATAGGTACCCATTGGGTAGATCTTTTCATAATGTCCTTCTCATTTGAATTCTCAGTGACAGAAATGCCTCCGAACAAACGGCTCAGGGGTCAGCAGTTGGGGACAGGGACATGTTCTTTCCAGGCCTTATTAGGCCTGTCGCACTAACGATCATGCCACATTGGAGTGGCACGTGATTCAGTGTATTCTGAGACACTCACCATTGTCTCATCTGTCTGGCCATGAACCCTCAACAAACACCTGCAAAGTCTGTGAGATGCTGTTATTGTCTTCTGCCACAGTCTGACAACATGCAGCCCTATCTGCTGCCTGTCAATCCCTGCTGACGGCTGCCAAGTGTACTGTGGGGAGGCAGCCATGGGAACAGGGCTTCCCAAGAGCTCCAGGGGTTGTCTTGCACATGCCTCACTGAGCACAGTTCCGGGGACCTCAGAGCAGAGAGGATGTGCATGGAAGACATGCAACAGGCTGACAGGTGGAGGCATCTTGTCTGGGTTTGTGCCACGGAGTTGTCAGTTCAGGTCCCCAGGTCACAAATCATTTTATCTGCTCCAGCAGATGCTTTGTAGAACAAAACGCCAGGTTGACTTCAAGGCCGGGGACGTGCGCAGAGCTCTGGGCTGCCATGGCACAGCGGCAAGCTCCTGTCCCATCCAGCACCCCTCTGAACCCTTTCCTGACAATCAGCCTCTTTTCTCTCCACGCACTCCACTCCCTTTGAAGACCTGCTGCCTACTGACCACTCAAGAGGCCCAATGTTCAAAGACGAGGTTCCCAGTTACTGAGATCAAAATCATTCTGCCTTGCTTGGTAGCAGAGCTGCTTTTTGTTGTTGTTTGCTTTATTAGAGGGAGCATTCAAAAGGAGGAAGACAAGGGGGAGGACTATAATCCTTAGTCTTTTATTAAGGAAAGGAAACTGAGGTTTAGGAAAGAAAGGATAGCTGTTTCTTGACCTAGGGTGCACCATAGCTTGCCTTATGTTGAAAAGATCATAAACCACAAAATGCCTTTAATTACTAGATCCAGTGACACACTCCAGCCCCTGGACATGGCAAGGCAGGGGCAGCGGGGATGAGGGGAGGGAGGACGGGGGGGGGGGAGGGCGGGGTCTTTTCCTGCCTTCAGGGTTCACTGGGAATCGCACTTGCTGCCTCTGCCCAACTTCACCAAAATACTATCAGACCACAGGACCCTAGTCTGGGAAATATTGTAAAATCAAAATTCAAAGTAGGGTTTATTTGCACCACTGTAAAGTTAAAAAGAAAATTGCAAGTCAAAACAGCATAAGCTGGGTCAACAGTGAGATGATTCCCAAAAACACACACTGCAGTCTATATCAGGTGCGGTCTTTATCAGGTGCGGTCTTTATCAGGTGCGGTCCTTATCCCTGCTGCCCCTGCCCCGTCATCTGAATGTCCTTGCATCTGACGAGTGAACAGGGATTGTCCTGCAGTGGAAAACTGTTTTTGCCTCAACCCTCATTTCCTTTCACTGTTTTTTTTTTTTTTAACACGTACAGGAGAGTTATATTCACTAAAAATAAGGAATAGTATTAAAAACACAAGACAATAAAACTGATTATATCCCCAAACTTCATAATCCGCTGAGACCGCAACATTCTCTTCTGTATCCCAATGTGTAAGGCTAACTTTGACTACTTGCCAGGGCATCTCTCTGTTTGGATTTACCTGTCTTTCTGGAATCCACAAAGAAAATTCAGAGTGGTTGGTTGAACTTTGAATTTTTTCCTTTGAAAAATTCCATTCATAGAGGAAAAGCATGAAAAGAAGTTTACCATTTGATTATCCAAAGGGATAAGCAAACCTAGGAAAAAATACTAAATTCTTTGTTTTGTCACAGAAGACCATTCTTGCATGCCCACCCACTCTTGAGAGGGCCCACCACACAGTGGAGCAGTCATTCAGTAAGCAGCATCACTATTCCCGTGGATGGGAGGACTTGGATTTTGAATGTTGACCACTACAATAGAAAACTACCTCTTTTCCAGGTGGACAGGCCACTTGATCTCTTCAGATCTCCAGAGACAGATACACTGTAAGAAGTTGGGCTCCAAGTTCAACGTGAAGATACCTTGAACCTAGTACAGGGATGGCTCTGTATTTCAAATCATCACCTGTGTAAAATACAAGGACACCTTAAAAAAACTTTCTGGAAAAGTGGAATTAAAGGATAGACTTATTTTGTGCCCCAACTTTTGAAATCATGTTATTTTTCATAACATTTTATTTTCCATTAACAGGGCCCGGCTGCGTGGCCTAGCGGCTAAAGTCCTCACCTTGAACGCGCCAGGATCCCATATGGCCGTCGGTTCTAATCCCGGCAGCTCCACTTCCCATCCAGCTCCCTGCTTGTGGCCTGGGAGAGAAGTCAAGGACTGCCCAAAGCCTTGGGATCCTGCAGCCGTGTGGGGGACCTGGAGGAAGTTCCTGGCGCCTGGCTCTGGACTGGCACAGCACCAGCCGTTGCGCTCACTTGGGGAATGAATCATCAGACGGAAGATGTTCCTCTCTGTCTCTCCTCCTCTCTGTATATCTGACTTTGTAATAAAAAGTAAATAATTCCTAAAAAAGCATGTATTTTCCATTAACTGTTTGAGGCCCCCATCTCACAGACATAATTAGTTTCATGAAAGAATATTCTAGCTTCCCCCATTCGAATAAATGTTCATCTCATTTTCAAAGTAAAATGTTTAGCTGTCAGTACAGAGCCAGCTAGTAAATCAGGTAGGTTACATGGACCTGGAAGTGCTTAGGCAAGCACAATGTTAGTGGTCAAACAGCTGAGCAAATGTAGGGATGATTGTAACCCACAATACTCAATGAGGGACTGGGGGAGGGCACTTCATGCTTACCTCAGAGGTAAGCTTTACAAAGTTGAGGGCATTTCTTTATTTTATTCACTGCTGTATCTCTAGTCACCAGGCCCATCATAGACACTTGACAGACATTTGTTAGATAAAAGAATCTAGGTTGTCACTCAAAATGGTAGTTTTTCAATTCAAAGACACCAAAAGTGAAAGAGATATTTAAGATCATTTTGCCCACCCGAAGCAGCGGTTCTGTGCCTAGTAGCCTGGGTTCACACCCAGGCTCTGTCACATACTAGCTGTGTTGTCTTGGCCAACTTGTTTAACCACTCTGCATGATTTTTTTTTCTTATACCTGGCGTGGAAAAAAATCATGCGGCCCTCTCAAAAGGTTGTTATGAATCTTGGTGACAATCATGTAACGTATTCAGGGTGGGGTGTTGCATTGCATAACACTCTATAAGATTCTGCTATTATTACAATTATTAAGGAAAACTAAAGACTATACAAGGTAAGTGATTTGCTCAAAATCACTCATTCATCTCATAAGTATGTAAGTGCCTCCTGTGTGCTAGAAATGGAAGGTTCTTTCTCAGAAGCAATAGATTACTGCTTGCTTTTATGGAATGGTAAGTCAGGTGGAGAGGGACCGCTAAACAGTCATAAAGGAGATACATAATTGCAGTCCGGATAAGTGCGAGAAAGACCCTGTGAAAGGTGGGAGGCTTAACCCATACACTCAGGGAGTTGAAGGGAGGTGGGAAGACTACCCCAGGGAACTGACATGTCTCTTGTAGACTTAGGCTGAGTGGGTATCAGCAGATAAGGGAAGGGCTGGAGTTGGAGAAGAAATTCCTGGGAGGCATGGCAGTAAAACCCGGGTCCTGATCATGGGATGTTTCTGTTATCCATGAGTTGGCCACGGAACTGTGTACTTCTTTGTCAACTCAACATTTCCTCAAGGCAAGAAAGCAAGGACTCATGATAGGCAGGCAGCTCTTTTTCTCAACATCTGGCACAGCGGTTGGCACCTGGGGAGACCACAGTGTGAACACAGTGAGCTGTTCCTTTAGCACCTGCTCTTTGGTGTAGCACTGAAGGTGGGTGTGCTGGGTTCAGAGCTGCACCCTCATTCCACCCACCATAGGTAACTGACAGCTGAGACGGGGCTTTGCTGAGTCACTCCCAACAGCACTGCCCTGTGTGGTGTCTTCTCCTTTGCACTCAGGCAGGAGTCTCTTGCTAAACCCATCAAAGAGGGGGATGCCTTGTGCTCTCCATAAGCCCTGGAGAAGTAGTGTCTTGACCTAGGAGATGACCTTTGGCTATTCTTTCAGGGCACTCATGCAAACGTTGTACATGGAACATTCCCATTATAAAACACTTGGTGAAAATATGGATTAATTCCCGGGACAGAGTTATGCAAGATTCAGATATATGGTCTGTGATATGGGTAGGATATATTTTTTTTATTGCAATAATAAGTTTCTCAACTCCTAATGGATACTATATTAACTGGAGATGACAAGGAGTGCAGGATGGAAAGCCAGCGATTTGTTAAGGTTGTGGAGTAGTGGTTCCAGTGGTTGTAAAAGATAAAACATTTCAGAGTCATTAAAATCCAGCATGAATTGTCTATCTGAACAGGAAGCAACAAAGCTGTATTGGCCCAGAGGCTATCACCAGATAGCTTTGTCTTTATGTCTTTTGACCAATCTAAAGCCAACACACAGCTCAGTCTCCTTCTCCCACAAACACTGGGGCTTGAGAAGACCAATCCCAGTCCTTCCCAGAAGAGGACTTTCTCAGGAAGGGAAAGGGAAAGTGGGCAATGATTGGAGGAGCCACAGCCTTTGTGTGAATTCTCCTCATAGATGATGAGGAGAGAAAGAGCATTAGAGAGAAAGCAGAGCTTTAAGGCATTGTGGAGGTAGGATCTAGCAAATGGAAAAGATATTTGAACTCCCAATGATCATGTTGTAGTGGTCTGCATAAGTAATGAGGGGTGCAAGGAATGTTTGAGAAGGACTAGTGCAGGCAGTCCTGAGTAGGTGGGTCATTCTAAAGCCTGCCTGTTGTGTACTGAGAGCTTATCAAGGCCCATGCTCCACACAGAGGAGTTTTCATAAAGGAACTCATTAGATTCTCACTGCAATCACCTGAGCTAAATCATAATATCCACATTTAATGGATTGGACAGGTTTCTCAATCACTACAAGACCAAACTCACATAACTAATAAGGCAAATGGGCTAGGATTCAAAAACGAAATTTTAACTCACAGTAATGTGTAATCGTAACATGTCTCTAACACGTCTCTCTTCCAAGGAAATACTAAATTATGAGCGCTTCTCTTTTCATTCCATTTTTCTGTGAACCCTTTGGACCCTCCTTGGAGTTTCCCATGGTCAGGAGGTAGGAAAAGTAGCTTCTCAACACCCTCTCTAACTGCTCTGAACTCAGTGACTGTTCTTGCATCTCATTCTCCTTTGGGGAGTAAGGAGGAAACAGGCAGAGTGGGTGGGAGCCACCAAGAAGCATGAGGAATAATAGGGTCAGGGTGTGGGGTGCTGGTGATGACCAAGATGCTCAAATTTGTTCACATGAGGCTTCTCCAAGCAGAAGACATGAGGCAAGAAGGAGGCCAGTTAGCAGAGAGTCACCATGCCGAGATTCTTGTTTGAAAATGGCAGTGTTGTCAAACTGAGAAAACAGTTTCCCACCCCGAATAAAACACTGACATTTGTCTAATTAAAAAAATCTAATGGAGATTTTGCAGACAGAAGGAAAGTGCCAGTGCATCTGCCAGTACAGTCTCCATATGGCCTGATCCAATGTGTACTCTGTCGCGGGGACAGAGTAGGACACTCCAGTATTAAAACTGTCCAGTCATTAAATTACCTCCATGGTCTTGCTGGCCACTGACAACCAGGGAAGACTGGGCCCAGATTCTGTACTGTTCCTCTTGCCTCCTACTAAGAGTAATGATCTGGCAGGTGAATAAATCTCTGCAAGTGTAAGAGGTAGTAGGTGGGAGGGAGGTGGGGAGAGGAGGGACAACTGGGAAGGACTGTTCTCTTCTGATCCCAGTGGATGTTGGAATGTGTCATTGAGGACAGCATCTGGAATGGCTCAGTAGTTTGGAAAAGAAACCAGGAAGAGCTGCCGCCAGCCCAACATCAATCAGGCTTGACATGACCTAGGCCAAGCCTACAGACCTAGAGCAGCAGACCAAGCCCCTGGCAATATAAGTTCAGAGATTCACTAATAGAGCAGGATGAGAGCATGAGCAGTAGGTAGCATTGGGCTCTTTCCCTGAACATGTCCATACACTGTCTCCAAGCAAACTGGAGGCCTATAAGTCGTGCCCATAGGTGCCTCAATCTCGTCCTTCTTTTCCTCCCCTGCTGCCCTGGTACCTCACTGGGTTCTGTCCATCACTATACCTGGCAGCCCTTCACTTCTCTGCACACTAACCACAACCAGTCCTGTTCATTTCACAATTTGCCAGCAGGGCCAGGTAAAGATTTTAGCACTTTTGTTGGCCCCATCTCTGCATGCCTTTCACCCTAGGCATTGACCATTTACACCTCACACACATGCCAAACAAGAAACCCACCATGAGCCATGAGACAGAAACAAGTCAACTTATCTATTAGTTTGGAATAAAATCCTGATGAACAGAAGAAGAAAGAAGAGCTCTGCTCTCCTGCAAGAGGCCATGCTGGGTAGCTATGGGGCTCCTACCTCTGCCATTCATTATGTTTCCAGGGTTTTTGTTTCCAACCGAGGCACCACAAAGCATCCTGCAGTATCAGCCTAATTACAGGCCTCTCCGCCACTTGTACTGGCATGGCAGGTGAACCATGGCCAAGAAAGCCTCATTGTGATAATGAAATTTGGAGATGAGCTTCATTGGCCACAACTGGCCATTCATTATCATAATCACCAAAGCTATCTTATTGTGATGGCATGAAAGGGATGCTGAGTCATTACATTTAGGATGCACCAATCAAAGCAAGCAAGAAAGGCAATGTCTTAAGGAATTTCCAGCTATGTAGTTAACAGAAATAGCTTTTAAGCAAATAAAAATTTGGTTCCACTCTCCTCCAGCACCTGGAATAGAGATTGCTGGTTGGGCTCACCTCTCCATTGTCTGATGTTCTGTCTCTATGAGAGAGCTGGGATCAGTGGTGATTAGGGTGATGCTAGATTTTCCAAATGTGGTTAAATGATGCTGTTCACTCCCCCAAATTCACCCGACTTTTCCTCCATTGAAAAGCAGCAATGCTATTGAAGGAAATGACCAGCTTGATGGGTAAGCCTGATAGATCGATAAGCTGTCCTCCTCCCTCATGTGTAATTGGTTCAGAATTGCACCAGTGGCCCTATTGAGAATGATGAGGTACGACTCAGGATTGATGAGGAGTGTCTGAAAACTCACCAAGTCGAAAGTATAGAATGGAAAGCAAGCACTCTCTTCCTCTGGATGTAAATCCTGAAGGTTCTACCCCCTACCCCGCTTGTTTTTCGCTTTTGTTTTTTCATGACCCACAGTCATGAGGAAGGCAACTAACGGCAGATGAAAGAGGAAAGAGCTAACAGAAAAAGGAATCCACGGCCTTTTCTAAACTGGACTTTAGTTAAGTTAGGTGACAAAACTTTGGATTGCTTTAGGCATCTGGTATCCATTTCTGACACTGGAGAATGTTTCACGTTAGAACTCGCATTTACTTTTAACATATTGGTTACTCATTACTATGTCAATTAATTCCATAATGATGCAAATTTTTGCTGATGGTATGTTGGAGCTTTTAGTTGATCGGGATGATACTCTGCTGGCTCTGTCTTCAAACCAGAGAGGGTATACCTAAGAAGCCATTGAACTTGACTAGACAATAATATGCTGGACTCTATGTTTGGTATTTGCTTGCAATGGGGGAATCTCAACTGAACTTGAACTGTGGTTATGCAACAAGGTGGAGGAATCCACCATGGTGGGAGAGTTTGGGGAGGGATGGGGAGAACCCAAGTACCTATGAAACTGTGTCACATAATACAATATAATTAATAAATTAAAAAAAAGAATTTTAAAAAAAAGAATTGTACCTACAAACCACACTGAATCTGTTGAAAACTACTCAAAATTAAAAATGTTTAAAGAAAAAAAAAAAAAGAATACCTTCTCTCAAGTCGGCTTGGGAAGAGGCCACACTATGTCGATCTATGCTTGCTTCTCTGGTTTTTTTTCCACTTTATTTGGAAGGCAGAGAGACATAAAGGCAGACAAAGAGTGATCCTTCGTCTGCTGATTCTTTCTTCAAATGCCACAATAGCCAGGGCTCAGCCAGGATCCTGGAACTCCACCGGGTCTCCCACCCAGCTGACAAATGCTCACACCAGAGCCGTCACCTGCCGCCTCCCAGGCTGTGCATTAGTAGGAAGCTGGATAGGAAATGCAGGAGCCAAGACTCAAACCAGGGACTCAATGCCAAATGCAGGTGTCCTGTGTGGTGTTCTCATTCACTGCCCCCCAATGCACAGCATCATTTCTTGGCTTCTGGGGTGTGAGTGAGCATGTGCCATATATAAGTAGGTGATTTGAGTGCTTGACCCTTCTCTTCTCCCTCATGAGAAAGCAAAATCTCTGATAGGCACTGTCTCTGTCACCAGGATCCTAAAACAAAAGACATGTTGAGTAGCCTCAGCTGACGCAGCCCACTTGTGATACGAATGAGAAACACTTATTGTCTTGTTATAGGCTACCGATTTTTAATGAGCAAATATATACCAGCCATTATTCTCTTCTATTACTCTGCGGAGTGATTAAAACGATACAGAAATCTGTGGCACCAGAAAGAATTCAGGATTCAGGGTGCTGTATGCACGCAGACTGTGGTGGTCTTGGGCAATTAGCAGGAAGGACTATGCCAGCTGAGACAGCCTTGGAAGATAGTTCAGAGCATTAGAAAGAGAGGTGGCCTGGCCTAAGCAGCTGAGGCTGCACCGCCAACATTGTCAGCTGGGCTTGTGGAAAGAGGGGCAGTGTGTGTCTGAAATGAGGATACACCATCTCACTCTTCCTCCTGTTCACTGGAGACAAGAAAGCCGACTTCCACTTTCATGTTTGAATGAAAATATCTTAGTGTACAAATTATCACTTTACAATTAATTATGCAGAGCAAGGAATACACGTGAGACCTCAATATTATGACAGCTTGGAAATTTACTGTTTTCGAACTTCACATGCAACAAGTCTTGCCAAATGTATGTTGAAGGGTGTCACATGATTTGACAATCAGCATTTTAATTGCGTGTATTTGCAGCACATCTGTGGGTCAATGGAAGCGTCACAGGCAGCTCGGCATATCACATCTTGATACTGCTTCCTCCAACCTTGGAGAACCTGACCTTAAAACCAATGCTTCCTAATTAGGCCTTGTTTTCATTCTGGCTTTGGGGAGAAAGGATTGTTATCAAAGATATGATTACACCATATTGGAGTTCAACAGGCATCTCAAATGGCTGTTTGAAAAAATTAAAAAAAAATACAGCAGGTTTCATTGCTGGAATCTTCCCTCCAGAATCTGTAAGCACCATGTGAATATCAAGGGGAATTTCTTCAGTATGTTTCTGATTCCATTACACTTAAATCATTAAAAGATTTTTGAGGGTTTTTGAAGTCCAATAACTCTCTCGAGCCTCTCTTTTCCCCCCCAGCACATTTTTTCATTTCTTTTCATAAAAATTAGGAAATTGAATTTTAGCTCTAGAAAAAAAATGGGGATAGCTGCTCGTCAATGATAGTGAGTAAGGATTAAAACCCTATTTCTAAAAAAGTTTGTCACATCATCTATCCATCTGATGAATGGTTGTCTATTCTCAGTGGGGGCATATCTCAGATGGAAGAGATTTAGCCAATCATGATTCAAGAAAAGAGTTCAGGAGTTAAATATTGACTCTTCGTGGTGTATAGTTCTGTTGAAGCAAGTCAGAATCATTGCCTAGCCTGGAGAGGGCAGAATTGCAGTATTAGAAGCTAGATGCGATCTTGAAGACCCTCATGCAAGTCTGTTATGATCTTCAAGGCAAGACCAGGGCTGAGTCTCTTCCCAAGTTCTCTTGGTGGCTGATATTGTTTAGTCTTTGCTGTGCCAGATACAATGCGATCTCTTTGTTGAGAGCATTTCCCATTTCCAGTTTTCTTGGTAGATCTGAATCTTATCTTGGAAGGCTAACAGAGCCATCTTCAGATATAAAAGCAGGCATCTCCCAGTCTAGATGTAAGCTTCATAATGAGCGGTACCTCTTCTACCCACCTTGTGTAGCAACTCCAGACCTTGCTGGTATCTGACTCATTCAGATGATGAATAAGAGCAAGGGATGAATTAATGCAAAGTTAGTCATATGTAAAGTACATTCAGTTTTTCACAGCCCCATGCATCTATTGGACTACCATTGTGATCATGCTCCTAGCGAAGCACAATGCAGAAATGGTCCTTTATTTTTATCTTGCATTGCAGACGTGGTCCAGGGATCTACTGGAGTAGATTTCAGATCATCTGATTTTCTGTATTTTTCACACAGCCAGTTAAGCTTCTGAAGGATTAGCACGCGCCAAATGGATAAGTTTGGGGTCAGCATGGAGGCTTATCAGCCTGATCCTTCAACTGCACTGCCGGCACACCATATATGGGTGTCAGTTCTAGTCCTGGCTCTTCCACTTCCCATCCAGTTCCTTGCATATGGTGTGGAAAAGCAATGAAGGATGGCCCAAATCCTCAGGCCCCTGTGCCCACAAGAAATACTAGGAAGGAGCTCCTGGCTCCCAGCTTTAGACTAGCTCAGCTCCGACTATTTCAGACATTTGAGGAGTGAACCAGAGGCCAGAAGATCTTTCTATTCTTCCCTATCTCTCGGTAACTCTGACTTTCAAGTAAAAAAACCTTTTCAAAAAACCAGTAAGGATCTATTAAAGCACAAATTGTGGAGTCCATCCCCAGTAAGTTCAGGGCCCACAATCTGCATTTTTACAGCAAGTTTCCTGGTGACAGTGCCTGGTCCTGGGGCCACATGCTGGGTCCCCTTCATGAGAGTCATAAAGGTATAGGACAGAGATGGACACTCGCTAGTACACACTCAGGCTGTGACTAGAGTATTAAGTTTCCTTGCTCAAAGTAGAAAGCCAGGCTGTATGGTTTAATTTCAAAAGACTTTGTTTTTCATTAAAAGATAAACAGACCTACTAGTGTATATTTCGTGCTCTGAGAACTCAGTTTAGGGAAGTTTTAACCAAAAATGAAAATAAACAGACATTTTTTTTCTTATAATAATAAAAAAAATTTTTATAGTGAGGAACGAGACACAGGGCAGGGGCTCCCACCTGCTTGTTCACACCCCAGGTGCTTAAGAGGCCAAGACTGGACATGGACTAAGCCAGGAATCCAGGTCTCTCACGTGGGTGATAGGAACTCAATTACTTGAACCATCATTGCTGCCTTCCAGAGTCTGCGTTAGCAGGAACCTGGAATTAGGAGTTGGAACTTAGCATTAATCCCAATTACTTGAATGTGGGATGTGCGCTTCCTAACTAGAGTGGGTCTTTAAAGGTCTGTTATTAGAAAAGCAGAGAGATGGAGAAAGAAAGATGTTCCCACTGCTAGTTCATCCCCCAGAGAGCCAAAACAGTCAGATCGGAGCCAGGTCAAAGCCAGAAGCCAGAATTCCTTCTCAGTCCCCCACGTGAGTGGCAGGGTCCCAAATGCTTGGACCAACTTCTGCTGTCCACCCCGGCATGTAAGCAGGAAGTTGGATCTGATGTGGAGCAGCCAGGACTCAGACCTGTATACAGTATGTGTTGTGGTATGACACATGGTGGCTTAACCTACCTGTATCGCCATCCCAGTCCCTCCCCAACAAGTGGTACCTTAGCTAAACACCCATTCCATGAACTGCAGTGCTGCATGAAGGTTGGGCACTGTGAAGGGCATCAGAGGGCCACTGAGGACAAGCTCTCCTTTTCATTCCTATCAGCAGAGACCGAAGGCTTCAAGAGCTCATTTGCGTGCCCAGCATTCTGGATTCACCTTGGCGTAGTCCTCCAGCTGCAGGCCACAAGCAAAGGAGGCAGGACGTCCCCGGGCCTGCTTTTCCCATGGTTTCTCCTACAGGGACAGTGGGTCCTCCTGTACATGCCATTCTGATGTCTTTCCTTGGTTGTAACTTGTATGTTCATGCTTATTGCTGCTGTATCCACAATAACCAAAAGGTAGGAACAAGCCAAGTGGTAGACAGATGAATGGTACATGCATGCAGCTGAATATTAGTCAGCCATCAAAACGGATAAGCATCTGGTATATGCCGCATTAAGATGAACCTTGCAGGGTCCGGCGCAGTAGCGTAGTGGTTAAAGCCCTCGCCTTGAACGCACCAGGATCCCATATGGGCACCGGTTCTAATCCCGGCAGCCCCGCTTCCCATCCAGCTCCCTGCCTGTGGCCTGGGAAAGCAGTCAAGGACAGCCCGAAGCCTTGGGACCCTGCAGCCACGTGGGAGACCTGGAGGAGGATCCTGGCTCCTGGCTTCGGGTCGGCACAGCTTTGGCTGTTGTGGTTACTTGGGGAGTGAATCATCAGACGGAAAATCTTCTTCTCTGTCTCTCTTCCTCTCTGTATATTGGCCTTTCCAATAAAAATAAATAAATCTTTTTAAAAAAAGATGAACCTTACAAATATTTTGATAAATCAGCCAGATGTAAGAGGATTACATGATGTCACTGACATGAACTATTCAGAGTAGGAAAATGCTTAAAAACAGAAAAATGGATTAGAGATCACCAGAACTTGAGGGTAGGGAATAAACAGGAGTTTCTCCTTAAGGGGGACAGACCTCTCTAATGAGGAAGAAGTTCTGAAGATAGAGACTGGGGAAGGTTGCACAACACTGTGAATGCTATGAGCACCTCTGAATTAGACACTTAAACATGTCTACAATTCCATGTTATATGCCTTTTCCCACAATAAAAATGCGAAAAGGAAAGGAAATAAATATTTAAAAAATAACTAGCAGACTTCTGAACCCTCTCGACATCTCAGCACCCATTCTGCATCCCTTACAGCACCAAGAAGTTACAACCTTGGTGGGAATGATATCAAACAGGCAGGTGCAGTCTGGTTTCTGGAGCGATGTTGGTGGTGGTGGTGGTTGCGCTTTCTGGTGTGGCAGCATCATTACTTCTTCCATAATTCTAAGAGAAAATTGCAGAGTTGGGGTGAAGTTTCTAGACAAATGGTAAGGTGGAATTGGCAGGGTTCCTAGGACCCGAGCAAGTGTGCCTGACTGCTACTGGCTGGTACTGAACCAGTTTCACTCAGTGTGTGATTACACAGCTGACAGTGAGGGGGCAGATTTTAGATTCTGTGACTCATTTCTCAGAGCTGAGTGTCTGTAAGACTCTGCACTGATCTCTGGCAGGTTTATTGCTGCCTGGGAAACTCGTTTTGTGAATTCCGAGAGTTATGAGGTTAGTGCATAATGATATATGCGCCTCTCCGGGGAAGACAGAGACTCTCAGTGACGCAGCTGAAGGACACACGACATGAGTGAGTGAGATGGATGCTGTGGAGGCAAAAGAAATGTTCATCATTCTTGCTCATGCTGGCTTTGCCTCCCCCTGCATGTGTCCAGTTGGGCTTCCATAATGTTCCTGGATCTTGAGGAGAGCTGGTGAATTGCAAGGAAGCAAATAAACATGATTTAAAGGCAGAGGAGACAAATGTGTCACATCACAAAACTTCCCCCTTCATTTATTTCGACAATTTGGTGTCTAATATTTATGACAGCGCTTTAGACCATCCAAGCAGTTTCAGTGTAAGGAGTGAGTTCTTTATAACTTGACTGCTTAGTCTCCGACCAGGTGATGAGCAAGCCTATCGGACATAGGGCAATCACCAGACCACAGTTAAAACCAGTTTAATCTATTTCTGCCCAATTATTCTTCACCCTTATCAACAATTCATGACATATGTTAGGCATACTTACAAAGAGAGGTGAATGCGATATTCCTTGTCGCCTAGAAGTTTATGCCATCCCATTTTTTGGCAGACAATACTAATCAAGTATAGCGCCCATTTTCAAAACACTTTTCTGAACTGAATGCTAGGTAGACATCACCAATGGATTTTTTTGTGTGCAAGGCCTTCCTGCTCTTATGCACATTACCAAGAATGGAGAAGTATCATGCAAGATATTCTTCTGAGATCAGATGAGGTGTTATAGAACAAGCACGATACCAGCATGAGACTTCAGTTAGGTTTTCAAACCTTGCAAGTAGGAAATACAAGTACCTGTGTCATTTGTAGAGTTAAGACTAAAACTTGTGTAGGTTAGGGCAAGTCTGATTCCTTGGCGTGGATGCTCACGTGTTGTGTGTGGGAGCAAGCACCATGGCAGGTATAGCCATCATTGATGTTTTGCCGCTAAGACACCAGAAGCCTGCAGCCCTTGGTTAAATACTGATCACAACCACATCCTCTCCTCACTTGCTCCTTTCTGTAGCTCCTGTGTGTAATTAAAATTACTCCTGTTAAACTAGCATGGTTGACTCAATAAGCCAAGGGCAAGTTTTTGGGTCTAGAGGGTGGAAACTACTTTAAACCCTGGCAGTCCTGGCTGTGGAGAGGAATAACAATTAGAATAATTGATAACTAGGTCCTTGAAGTTGAGTCACTACCCAAGGGCAGCAACATATCAGCGGTGAACCTGACTGGCCGGAGTAGACCACAGAGCAGGGGTGGGGCTCTTCTGGCTGCTGACACTGCAGGAGCTGAGAACAGGCGTCCCTTAATGATGCCAGATGTGCAAAGACTTCCTGAACCTGTGCAGCCAGTTGAGCTCTGTGCAGACTGGGAAAGCAACCTTTTCCTTATATGTACATGAATATGAGGCTGCAGAGTCAGGCCCAAGTTTCCTATCACATGCAAAGAGGTTCAGAGTTGAAGAGTCCTAAAGAGGAGGTAGGCAGGGGCTTCCGGAGTAGGTTTAACGTAGAAGATGTGTGGGACAGGCTTAAGCTGGTGACAGTGAATGCAGACATGACATTGATTTCTACTGATTCCCCCTCTGTAACTTATGCTTCCCATTTAGTTGCAACAATACTAACGATCACCAATCCTAAGTGTCTTATTGAGCGATTGCTACATGCCTGACATGATGCTAAATGTCTTTATAATGATATCACTTAATTATGTCATTTAATCTTCATATCACACCCAGGAAGTACTTATCACTCTCCCTATTGCACAGCAGAAAGTTTTGAAAGATTGAGTAACTTTCCTAAAACCGTAGACTCTAAGTTGACTCGCTTAAGAATCTGACTTCACGGCTCTTGCTTCTAACTACCATGCATTTTCCCCTTTGTGTAGTCTGATATGCTCTGTCACTGGTTGATTCTACCTGTAAAGCTCTTTGTCTCTTATTTCCCCGGAAATGCCTCTGTAGACCCAGATTACTGATTAGATCAACATAGACACACATCTCTGTAATGTTATGGAGCAAGGACACCTATTAACATAGTGCTAAATCTAAGTGCAAAGATTCTCCCTGTGCTGTGGAGCTTGCTCCATCTGAACTGGATGTGAGATTCCAGTTACAGATGGTCTCAGGGGAAGAGATGTTGAGCTCGTTTTTGCTCACAGGGCTATGTCAGGACCCTTTCTTCTGAAAGGATAAATTCAGACAGTTTGTTTTCTGCTCATAGTTTCCTGATTGTCATGATTTTGCTTGGCTATTTCTTAGAATGTTTTAAGATAGATATTGTGGATTGAGTCAGGCTACTGGTTTCTTTGGTTTGTCAGTATGCAGATGGCCCATTGTGGGAATTCTCAGCCAGTTCTCTTAATAAATAATTTGCTCACTCTTTCCTTCTCTCTCTCTCTCTCTCTCTCTCTCTCTCTCTCTCTCCCTATCTACACTTATATATACCATCTCTGTGTCTCCCATTACTTCTGTTTCTCTGGAGATGCCCAACCAACATAGTGCGATTTGTTGTATTTGAACTCCCTCCTCGTCCAAGCCCTCCACACTGCTACCAGTTATTCTGCATTTCTGTGCCCAAATTGTCCCCTTCTCCACAACAGTGAACTTAAATCCTCCCTAGGTCTCTCAAACTTTACTGGAGTTTTCCCTGCCCCTTACCCTCAGCAGATGATCTGTTCCTACTTTGCAGAGTAAACGGAAGCCAACAGACAAGTGTTTTCTACCCACAGATCCACCATCTGGTACTTCGTACTCATCCGTTCTTCTTAGTTCCTGTCCCATGAGACGAGTGTAACATCTCCCAGATGAAGCAAACCCTCGCTCTGTGCTGTGAATTCCTGTCCCTCCCACTTCTCGTGGCCTCTTTTTTCCCGACAACATTAAACTGTGTGCACATTTCTCCCATCCTCACCCCAGGAAGTCAATGGCAAACTGGGTTTTTTGCTCTTTCCTCTGCCTCCACTGCATCTACCTCCCTAGTTCTTCTCTTTATTCACTAGCAAATGCCTTGCTTGATGGGTCTCACTGTTCCTATTTCTTGCCTCCTCCATCCACAGTCCATGGTGTCCCAGCTCTTCCTCACAAGTGGTATCCCTCTGACCCCTCTGAAGTCACCCGAGACCTCACTCTTCTGAATCCCGGTTGCCACTGTTCAGTCTTACATTACTGGTGTCAACATCTGAGGCGACCTCACTCTTGGCTCTTGAGTCTGCCAGCAAGTGCAATGTCAGGTTCAGTCCATCACCTGCACTGGCCAATGCACATACTGGTAGATGCAATCCTCTGGTCAGTTCTTCACTAGACCCACCTCTCATGTGAACTAATGGGTGCCGCAGCCTAGCCCAGCCAAGCCTTCAAAAGGTCCTATCCTCACACACCAGAGGTTACCTTGACCCAGTCAGGGCAACTCCCAATAACTCCCACCAGGTGCGCATGTTTTTGCATGTACCAGCGTGTGCTGTGGCCTAGTCCAATCTTTCCTAAATCCCATCTGACTCTGGGTACTGCAGTTAAGCTCAACCCAGACCCAGCTCACATGTATGCCTATAGATGCTGTCCATTTTTCCAGTCTTGCATGCCACCAGTCCTGGTGCTCATGCTCACCAGTGGATGTAATAGCCTAGCAGGAGAGTGCTCAGAGTTCCCCTACCAGACCCACTCTTAGCCCCGGATCCTTGCTTGCCAAGGCGTACTGTATGTAGTCTAGCCTGACATATCTCAAACGCAGGTACCTTCTCATCGACATATCCTTGCTTAGATTTTCAAGCAAATGTGCTGTCCTGGCTTTTTTGCTGTTTTACTGAATGTTGCACCTTGATTTACCTTTTGGACCTGCTCTGCCTATTTCTTAGGTGTTGCAATGAGAGTTTTGACTGCACTCGTTTCCACAATTCCAGAGACATCTTCCCAAATACACGTGCAGCTTTCCTTAGAAGCCCTGTTAGCAACTCCAGCTCAATGTGCCCAAAATGGACTTCTTGGTTCCCCCCAAACCATCTCTCCTCCACACAGTCTGAGTCCCATGAGTGACTCCTTCATGGGCTCATTTGTTCCTTTTTTCAAACTGAGGCTCCGGCATCATCCATGAATCCCTGCTTTCCCTCATCCCTCATGATCAGTCCAACACTAAGGTCCCTGTCCCTTAGTCTAAGCATTGTTCTTCATTCTACCTATAGCACTTGTCACAGTGATTTAGAGATAGTGGGCACTTGGTAAACTCTGGTCTCAGAGGTTTGCAGATCGAAGTCTCCTGGCTCTGTTCCCTTTGCTCCTTCCCTGTGTTCTTAGTTCAGACCACTGTCATCTGTGCATCCTGCCCCCATGTTTCTCTCTGGTTCAGCCACCTTCCATGCTACAGAGCAGTGATGTTTCAACCACAAGCAAAGACTTCTCATTCTCCCATGTGCACCCTTCAGAGAGCTCTCCCAGTGTAACAACAGGTATTTATCACATATGCAAAAATATGGGCTCAGTTGGAAAGCATGGTTGGGGTCTAAACGATAGAGGGGTTACAGGTGTGCAGGAAGGCTAGCACCCTCTCCTCTCTGCTTCTTTGCAACGCAGCCCATTGGGCTTTGCTGCTCCAACCCTCACGCTGCTCTTCAGAATCTGACCACTCCTCACCAAGAAACAAGCTTCAGAGTGGTGTTGATTAAAGGTAGGGCTCCTGAGAGATTCAGAATAAGGGTTCAAGAATCAGGAGCAGGTTCGCTGCACTAAAAGCACTGTCTCTCCAAGCAAACGTGGAGGCTCCTGGGCTCAGCATTGTGTCACGAGTGCCTGGGTGTCAACGGTATGCTCAACCCTGCTCTGTGGCCACTCTCACTCCACACCCCCTGCCTTGTTGGGTAGCTTCTCTGATGTGGAGAATCAAGGTTGTATGACTATGATTCATTCCTCCAACAACATAGGTGTCCAGTGAAACTGTGGTCAGTGTATGTGGGGCTGGAGGGCTTGGGAGCTGGGAAAAGGGTACAAAATGATTCCTGGGACTACTGCTCTAAAACAGAAGCTTAGGGAGTTCACTCTTATCCTTATAGAGAGGTGTACCCCTTCCCACATGTCTCTCCTCTCCATTAATAAATAAATAAATAAACAAATAAATAAGTAAATAAATAAGTAAACAACGGAGGGGGCCATGCAATACTTCGTAGCCTTGCGTAGGTTTGGCTGCTGTATTTTCTCAGCCATGCCTGCTCCTGCCACACTCAATTACTGTTCACAGGTCTCTGTAAGGTTGCTCTGCTCTCCCATTAGCTTGCTGATGGCCCTGAGATCTAAGGCAAAAGTGCTTTGACTAGATGAGTTGGGCAGGCACAATGGAGGAGGACTCCTGGCAGTGCAAAATGCGAGTCAGTGGGGATTGCCTGGGAGTTAGAAAGGGGTGCAGTGACTGCCCCTGACACAGATATGGGGTCACAGGCTGTGTCAGGGGTAGGGAGATTTGTGGATGAAGTGGAAAGGGCTATTGTGTTGGAACTGAGTTCAGCACACAATCTGAGCAGATGTCGGGGACTGGGAACTTGTCCAGTGCTGGCCTTTGCTCTTCCTGCTGTCAGGAGCTGTTAGCCATCCATCCCTGTTCTCTGCTGGGCCACACATGCCAGACGAGAACCTCCCAAGGTGTTCTCCCCAGGCCCAGGGCCCCAGACAGTGTGACTGTGCTGCGGAAGCCTCCCTACCAGCAGTGTTTCTTTTCTTCCGTCACCCTTCCTGTCAGGGTGCACTCACTCTTCCCTCTCACTCTGTAGTTTTCAGTGTCTGTCTTGATTGACACCACACAGAAAACAGATGTAGTTAGGTCTGTGACATGGTGAAGAATCAACATCCCTGTACATGCACATTGTTAGGGACTCTGTCCACCTGGTAACATCGGATAGCTTATCCTCCTCATCCAGGGACACAGGGCATTAGCAGCGAATAGCTTGGGATGTGTACACCACCAATAACGATGGGCAGACAATGGTGTAGGTGGTGGTGGCAAAGTGCAGGGGAGTGGCCCACCTGGGTTTGAAATAAGCATTGATCACCCAAGAGGTGTGTGCCTCTCTCAGAGGAGCAGAGAAACAACCAGACACTGGGTTGAGATACAGATGTTAGCATTAATCATTCCGAACACAGGACCTAACTGATCATCAGATGCTTGTGGGTCTCTATGAATATTTTCTTATTCCGTGATCATCAGGGCAGCTCTCTTTGGAGTTACATCAAAAATCCTGTGTTCTCCTCCCTCCCTGGGCTCTGATGACAACACACATCCTAGCTGGACAGAACTGTAGAAAGACCTCCTAAGAGCTGGAGCTGTCAGAGGTGACCTGTCCTTAATCTGATTCTCTGCACTCCCTCCCCTTCATGGAATCCCCACTGGCATGCTCTCTCTGCTCCCAGAACTCACTGCCAGAGTCCTTCTTGGGAGCGTGATGGAAGCCACCAGCTACTGGCATGAGAAAAACTGCAGTGTCTTCAACAAGCATCACTTTTCCCACTCTGTTTTGGATGCTGTGCACTGCTAAGTATCATGGAAACCTCTGATACGGGGGGTGGATTCAGAATACTAAAGAAGGTAGCAAGAAAATGAAAGGAAAAGGAGAAAGACATCTCAGTCAGGAGGTTTTCTAATCGCTATGGCTTTTCCCCGTTTTAGTGGATTTGCAAGAGGCTGTAGGAAAAGGAAGGGAAAAAAATCAAAAGCAGATTATTAGCCTCAGCTGCTCTTGCTTTCTCCTGCGGAGCTGTGCCAGCAGCTCTCTGTTGCCCTATCTGCATGCTAAGGGCTGGGGGATGATGCAGGCGAAATATTGACAATGGAGATGGGATTATAGGTGACTTGCATCTTGAAAGATAAAATCAATTAAAATGGACCTTTCCACTCACCAGATAAATTAGCTTCCAGGAAAAAAAATTCCAACCCCCCCCCCCCGTGTTACTAGAATTCACAAAAGACCACTGAGATGGATTGCCCCAATGACAGCTATGGGGAGCCCCTACCTTGGCACACTGTATATGCAGTACACAGGGGATAGCTACTCCTCAAACATTGGCCAAATGCAGGTCTATGTGTGTTCACACTCCAATATGAGTATTTGTGACAGGTATATTATTCTGTAGTTGTTTCTACTTTGCAATGTGAGGCACGCCACCTGTCAGATGTTTACAGAATTCTACCAGGTTTACTTTTTTCAGTCTGTATCATAAAAATAATACCTTATTTTAATAAATGATAGAAATGAAAGCTGTTCTTAGACCAAACCTTTCTTGAGGCTACTTTTACGAGCAAAGGTAAGTGACCTTTCCTACAGAACCATACCAAAAGGGTTGAACAGAAACTAGACTTCCATGCGTTTTATTCTGCTCTTACTCCTCACCACAACTTCAGACCCCAGACAGCAACACTTCCGATAGGAACAGGCCCAGGAGCCTCCATTGTCCAATGAGTGATCTTGGAGAAAGAGTTATCCTAGAAGACTGCCCTGGCAGTGTATCCAGTACCTGTCCTTCAAAGTCCACTTAGGTTTTATCAGGCGAGGAGGGATTTGCAGTTTTCAAGGCCATGATGAAAACTCAGAACTTTTCCATTTGTGCTTGGAAAATGCAGTTGAGGAGAAGAACGAAACAAATGTTTGTTGAGTTTCCCAGGCTAGATGTTTCCTCTTGAAGTGCTCAGAATCTGAGGTGAGTGATCAAACACCAAGCACGGTGGCCAGTGCTATAGTCCTTGTTGTTTTCAAAGAGACCATGGAAGGTAACTTCACTCTGCCCAGAGGCATGGCTTTGAGGATGCGCAGGAGTCAACTTGGCAGAGAAAAGCTGGATGGATCTCAGCATGGGGTAGGGGCAGGAGCTTAGATGAGGAAAATGCACAGAACATTTATAAAATGAATGGCAGATGAATGGGCAGATTATCAGGTGGGAATGAGCAGTCAGAAACGAAGATTGCAACATCCACTGGGTCACATTCTGTCGGCCCTTGAAATGCCTTTCATTTGATCCTGTAAGCAAAGGAAAGCTAATGCATGAATGGGGCTGGGGAGGCTGCAGTCGGGGCAATGTTGGGAAAGAAAGCTTCGAAAGCAATATAGGAATGGATAAAGAAGAAGAAGTTCTTGCAGGTAGTCAGTGTCTGTGACAGAGCTGTAAATGAGTCATGGGTGAAGGCTACAAGCTCAGCATAGAGGGAGCAGTGGCAGGTGGAGGGTTCTGGTTATTTCCAGACATGGGGAGAGCAAGGTGACACAGGGCTTCTCACTTACACCACTCTCTGGAAGAGGTACAGTTAAATAGTAACAAGGAACGCAAGAGAGCTAGTGTCTCATTTTGGTTTTCCTCTTTATTGTTGTTTGTCTTGTCTATTTGTTTGGGAGGGTGAAAGGCCACCAAGTCAAGGGAGATATTGAATTTAACCATGCAATAAATAGATTTGTGGTACTGAGCTGTGCAGATGGTGGTATCTAGTAGGTCCCTCTGAGCTGAAATAAAAGGTCAAGGTTGAATTATGGGTTTGGGAGTTAGGAGCAAATGCATGATTGCTGAAACTATGATTGGATAAATGAACGAAATAAGTCAAAATGGAGACACACACACACACACAGAGAAAGTTAGAGAGAGAGAGACTGGGAGAGAGATAAGTCCCTTGGAATTCTTTTTTTTTTTTTTTTTTAAAGATTTATTCATTTTTTTTATTTCAGCCAGATATACACAGAGGAGGAGAGACAGAGAGGAAGATCTTCAGTCCGATGATTCACTCCCCAAGTGAGCCGCAATGGGCCGGTGCGCGCCGATCCGAAGCCGGGAACCAGGAACCTCTTCCGGGTCTCCCACATGGGTGCAGTGTCCCAATGCATTGGGCCGTCCTCAACTGCTTTCCCAGGCCACAAGCAGGGAGCTGGATGGGAAGTGGAGCTGCCGGGATTAGAACCAGTGCCCATATGGGATCCTGGGGCTTTCAAGGCGAGGACTTTAGCCGCTAGGCCACGCCGCCGGGCCCAGTCCCTTGGAATTCTTAAAGCAATGTGTTCAGGGAATAAGGCTCGGACAGCAAGGAAACTGCACATTCAACTGGGACTGAGCTTAGAGAGAGAAAATGCACAAGAAAGAAAATGATCTTACAAAGGCAAAGAAGAGGGTTTTCAGCAGGACATGGTGGTTGCCATCCCCAGGGAACTGGCAGCAAGACATGATTGTAGTGTGACATTTAGTCCCCACATCTCCTCCCAAGTCTAAAATGCAAGTCATGATGCCAGGGCTACCCAGACAGGGAGGCAAAGGGAAAGGTTGAGAGCACAAAGAAGGGGGCAGTCAGGTGAGAGGGAGACCTGTCACATATGGAATAAACCACGGCAATTCCCCTCTAGACTCTGAGATGCTGTATGTTCTGAGTTGCTCCAAAACATGCAAAGTGAGACCAAGCAGCCAAAAAACAAAAAAATCAGACAACAAAAAGAGAAGTCAAATAAGACCAAATAAAACCAAGTAAAGCCTTTTGGATATGGAGTGCCTGACCCAGTTTTGCAGCAGCGGCAAGAGCCAGGGAAGCCGGCTGCAGCCGTGAATCAGCCCAGGCCCAGAAAGCACCCCAGTCTGCTTGGAGTCCCCCTGGGTACCAGAGCTCCTGGAGAATCTATTCACGGCCTCCAATTTCCCCTCATCGGGCTGTGCATTTGCCTAAGAGCAATTCCACGCTAAACATAACTCAGCCTGGCAAAAAATGGCCCTCTGTGCTCTTTTCGTGGCTGGATATCAGTCTGGCTTCAGCAACACTGAGCCACACACATGCTTATCCTAATTGCATCAGAGAGCTGTGGGGGAGCTGCCGCGCCCCCACCCGCCACTGCCTAACTGCACTTGAGGGAGGCGGAGGGAAGGGCGTGTAATTTGTTCATTTCTTACATTTTATGGAACACTTCACTTTGCTTTCAGCATAATTATTGTTGTACTTTTTGCTGTTTCCCATTTGCTGTGTTTAAAAAAAAACCTTCATTCCCCCTTGAACACTTTTCCTAATGCATTAAAATTAATAACTCGTAACAGTGACCTAATTTGCTTTGAGTACTGTAACACAGGGGTTTTGTTTTGTTTTGTTTTGTTTTGGGTTTGTGTGTTTTTTTTTTCTCCCTCTGAGGTCTGCAAAACCTTTGATATGTTACTGTGGTAACAGGGAGCAACTTGGTAAGTTCATGAATGAACCCCATTGTGTGGCCACAGCCTTCTTTTCCACCAGCTCTGCAGTGGTTGGATCTCCCCTGGCCTGATCAAGGCATCGGAACTGGGTTACTCCCTAGCATCGCCAAACCCATGCTCAGTGAGCACCACCTTGCTGCTCTGCAGCAAACCTTGGATGTACTTCCTCCCCAGGGCTCTGGGACACAACCCTTTCCCTTCTCCCTCCAAGTCACTTCAGGAGCAGGCACTTGATGCAGCAGCTAAAGCACAGGCACCACACCCCACATGTCACGGCAGCAGAGTGCTGGGTTCCACTTGGCTCCACGGCACTCTGGATTCCAGCTATCTGCTAATGTGCCTGCGAAAGCAGCAGATGAAGGTTCAAGTACTTGGGTCCCTGCCACCCATGTGGGAAACCCAGATGGAGTTCCTGGCTTCTGACTTCAGCCTGGCTCAGTTCTAGCTGTGTGTATGCCATTTGGGGAATGAGCCAGAGGATAGATTTGCTCTCTCTCTCTCCCTGCCTTTCAAATAAATACAATTAATTAATTTTAAAAATTCTAATGTTGTCCCAAACTTGAGGCTTCTTCTGCCACATGTGGCTCTTAGTTGAAGCCGGCTGTCTTTCCCTACCTTGATTGTGTGAATCCCAGCTAAGGAAGCCTGTGGGGAGTGAGGGCTGTGTTGCTAGATTTTCTCAAGCCTCAGGCCACCTTCTCTGTCCAGGCCAGTGCTTTCTTCCCAAAAGCCTCCCAGTTGGCCCTGCATTCTGTCCTGCTTCATCCCTGTTGCAGCCGGGGCCATCAGCGCTCATTTACCCTGTGCTAGGTTGCATTGCTCTCTTACATAAAACCTCCCGGGCCCCTCCTTGCCCTCAGACACATGTCCTGCACCCTTCACACAGCTCACCTGGCTCTCCAAGAACTTGTGGACAGGCAACCACACCCATACGGCTTCTTCTGCATACCCTTGTGCACAGTTCTCTGCAACAGCTTCAAGTCCCCACAGTGTGCCACAGTTCTTCTCTGGGCTCAGCACGTTTTTCCCTTTGGTCGGTATCTCCCCCCACCCACTGCCACTTGGGCCATGTCCCTCTCACACAGGGTGAGTGTAGATAGCACCCACTGCCAGGAAGCCTGAGGAGCTCAGCTCCCTGCCTGCAAGCCTCACGGCCCTCTGTGCTTCCACCAGCACAAATCTTGTTCATTCTTATAACTTTGCCTGTTCACATCAGCTGCCACCCCTGGAGCCCATAAACTCTTATGGGGAAGGCCTATGACTGGATAATTGCTGTATCTGTGGCACCCGTCACAGTGCCTGGCACACAGTAGGTGTTTATCTTGATATTAAATGAATGCACTACCATATGGACTGGTATTCCTACCCTGTGGGAGCCTACAGTGCAATGAGATCTAGGTTTGAGGACAATCTTAATTAAGTTTCTTCTGAATGATCTTTTAAGTGATCCATGTAAGCTGCATCCTAGACAAAGCAACTCTTTCATGTCCAAACACTTTTCTGTAGCAAATGTGAGAAGGAAGATTCTGGATCTCACTCACTGTCTGTATCACACCAAGGTAGAACAGAGATCACTGCTCATCCCCAAAGTGCCTCCTTCCTTCCAACCATCCTAGCCAAGATTGCCACCACTTTGCAGATGGCTGCAGCAAGGCAGGAAAGCCAGATCCAGTTGCCTTCTGACGGAGGCAGTGATGGATGAGGTGGAGAACTGAGGCCGAGGTGCCCTAGGAAGCAGCCTGCACCCCCACCTGGATGGCAGTGGCTACACACTGCATGTTTGCACCAAGGTGAGCATAAGGGTTTTATTTCCACAAGTACCTGTAGGAGGAGGAAATTCATCATCACCCTCGACAGACAGCAAGAAAAGGAAAAGAACAAGAATGTATCAAGGAGGCTCGGTATTGATTTTAAAATCCCGGTTGATAAGAAAAAAATGATTTGAGTCCATTTCCATCTTTCTGCTGATCCCTGGCTCCATTTCTGACTGAGTCTTACCAACTAAAACAAAGTCCAGGAGGAATCCCCCACCCCCTGTTGACATTCCCACCAGGGTTTCCGAACAGCCGTTTGCCTGTATGTCCAGAACAAACAAGGACATGTGTGTGAGGGGCAGGTGGCTTCCTGGGCCTCATCTGGGGAGCAGTCATGCAGGCCAATCTGGGGTGCCCTATTTCAAGCCTGATTTGGAACAACACATTTACAGCCTGCTTAGTGGCACACGGACACAACTGAAAGCATTCCTATCTTTATGGAGGTGTTCAGCCAACCCGAAAAGGGGGAGACTCATTGCATCCGACCTGGCAGGGAGGAGCCAGGATCAGGCCTTGAGCAGTCTCTGCCACAGTCTGCCCCTCATTCCCTGTGGAATCTTTCCACTGGGAACTGTGTGTTGGCCAGGAACTGCCTCTCTTTGCATGGCTGGGATCCTAAGGGCAAAGGCCCATACATTTAATGTACTTGCAAGTGAACAGCTTCTATGTGTTAGAAAGAAGTCTGCTCCAAGTATGAATTCGTAATTGCTTGAGATTTCACCTCCTGGCCACACTTCTCTTCCTATGGAGTTATTAAAACCCACACAATATGGTCTAATAATTTATTAATAGTCAACATAAATAGATAACAGCTCACATAGCCATAATAGCCCCTGCATGTTAAGTAAGCGGAGATTATTCAACAGACACATAGCTTCAAAGAGGAGGATGGTTATCAGAGTTTGGATTTACTGTGTGGGGTAGACAAGTTTCAACTGGCTATCTTTGTCACTCTGTCCTGCTAGCATTTGGAGGGGTGAGGGACCAGAAGGTCCTGCTCAGCAGAGAAGGACATGCTAACGAATGGGCAAGGACCGCACAAGTACTTCACAGAACAAAGTCCAAGCACCAAGCATTTCATGTTTTTTGAAAGAAACCCATCAGTCACACATCTTCAATCTCATCCTCAATGTCCCTGCCATCAAACCCAGGCAAGTCTTTCTCCTGCCGCTTCCTTTATCTTGGCTTTCTGCAGCATTAATGAGTCTTAACTCAGTGCCATTCTAGGGGGTACTCCCTCTTTGCAAGCCCGTTCTCCTCTGGATCATCACAGTAGCTGCTCTGTAGTAGTGTTTTTGAACGTTTTATGAAATGTCAAATGTGATAACTGATGCTTGAAACCAGATGAGAAGGAAGATGAAGGAAAACTGTGTTTATTTGGAGATGAGTCTGCAAGCTAAAAAATACAAAAAAATCTACAAAAGGATTCCTAACAGGGTTGATGTTGCGATATAATGAGTTAAATCACCACCTGGGACACCAGTATCCTAAATGGACTTTGGTTCGAGTCTTGGTTGCTCTACTTCTGATTCATCTTCCTGATAATGGGCCTGGGAACAAAACAGGAAATGACTCCAGTGCTTGGGACTCTGTCATCCATGTGGGAGACTCTGTCATCCATGTGGGAGACTCAGCTGAGACTCAGACAGGGCTTCAACCCTGTCCAGCCCTGGCCATTGTGGCCATTTGGAGGGTGAACCAGCAGATGGAGGGAGTCCCTCTGTCTCCCTTTCTCTCTGTAGCTCTGCCATTGTAATAAATAAATGAATCTTTTAAAAAGTTACAAGGAGTAATAAATTCGTTCATCAAGGTACAACATATGAGATTAACACACGAAGTTGATTTTGTTGCTATAGATAGGCAATATTTTAAAAAATGAAGTTAAGAAAACAATTTCACTTATTAAAATTTAAAATACTTCCAATAAGTTTAAGAAAAACAAGTGAAAATATCAATATCCTGTATCCCCACTGAATTTACTGCTATAAATCTAAGATTTTATGCAAATACAAAAGACCCAAAATAGCAACAACAAAAACAAAACAAAAAAATAGAAAACAACACAGTTGGAAGCTTTCCATTTCCTGTTTTTAAAATACGTTACAAAATTACAGTAATTCACACAGTATGGAACTGGTATAGTGATAGATACATGGATGAAAGGAAGTAGAACTGAAAGCCAAGGATAGGGAAGATCAATGAGAGGACTCTTTCCAACAATGGCGTTGCAACAGCTAGGTACACACACATGAACTCTGACCCTTGACTCACCCCTCATACTCAGATTAACCAAGTTTTAGTTAGGCTTAGGCATAAAAATTAAAACTTCTACAAGGAAATCAGTAAAAATGGTTGGGACCTTAGTTTTTGCTTTTTGTTTGTTGTTTTTCTGTGTGTGTGTATCACAGCTATAAAAGGGGCATATTAAGAATTTGGATTTAATCAAGATTACAAAAAATTTGTACTTGAAAAAAAACACTCTTAGAAAATAAAAATAGAATCCATATGCTGAACGAAAAAAATCAGTAAGGCATATAATAATAGATAAATAATGTATATGTAGAACTTGGAAAAATACTTAAAACTCAACTATAAGAAAGCAAACAACTCAACTAAAAAAGGAACTAAAGTCAAGTGAATAAGAAAACAAGTCATACACTGGGCGGAAACACTTGCAAACACGAGATCTAAAGATGGACTTCTTCAAAATACATGAAGAATTCTTCAAAATAAATAAGAAAATCAACAACCTGATTCTTTTAAATGACAAAAGATTTGAACCTCACAAAAAATGATACATACACACATGGAAAAGAAGCATATGAAAAGATTTCAACATCATATGTCATCAGGAAACTTCAAATTAAGACAGTGAGATACCCTAAGACATCAATCAAGAAAGAAAATCTGTAACACAGACAATAACAAATATCAACAAGGATGTGAAACAATGCTGTTAATCCTGGTTGGTAGAAGTGCATTATGGCATTATAATCTGGCCACTTTGAGAACAGCCTGATTTTTGTTATAAGACTAAACATACACTTTACTATGTGATTGAGCAAAATGGTTCTGCTTAGTATTAATCCAGAGAAGTAAAAAATTTTATATCCATGTGTTCTATTCACACAGGAGTAAGGCAATTTACTTTATAAATACCAAAAGTTGGAAGCAAATGAGATCTGCTCCAGTGGTGAAGGGATAAACAAACTTCGGTACAGCCAGAAAATGGAACAGACTGAAAGAAAACGAACTATAAAGTCAAGAAGAAAAATTAAAAAAAAACCTTAAATGCATATTAGTAAGTGAGAAAAGCTAGTCTGAGGAGGCTACATATCGTATAATTCTATCTCTATGACGTACTAGAACAGCAAAAGTGTGGGGACAGAAAAAAGATATGCAATGGCCAGGAGTTGGGGTGGTGAATAGTGTGCAGAGTTTTGTTTTGTTTTGTATTGGACAGAGAAACCACTCTGTGTGATTATAATGGTGGACCAGTGTCCTTCATCATACAGTTGTCCAGACCCATAGAATGTACAGCATCTTGAGTGAACCCTGGTTTAAACTATGGACTTAAGCTCACAATGAGGTGTCAGTGTAGGCCCATCAATCATGAAAAAAATGTCCCTTTCTGAGATGGGAGATGTCATTAGTGGGAGAACTGTGCATTTGCAGGGGTATTTTCTACTCAATTTTGCTGTGAACCTAAAACTGCTCTAAAAAAACATGAAATTCACTTTTTAAAAATAAACAAAATCCTTGTGAATTCATTCTCCAAAGATGTACAAATAACTGATAAGCACATAAAATATTTAATGTCATTAGTCATTAAGGTATCAAATTAAAACCACAGTGAGATACCACTTCATACTCAATAGAATGGCTGTAATTCAAACGACAAATCGCACCAGGTGTTAGGAAGGAAGTGAGGAAACGAAGTTTCAGACATTGCTGTGAGAAAAAGGTTGCAGCCACTGTAGCAAGCAGTTTTTCATTTTCTTGAAATTATACAGCAATTCCACTGTTAGATATCTACTCAAGAAAAACGAAGACATTCAAGTCGTTACGAAGACATGGACATGAAAGCTCACAGCAGCATTATTCATAACAGCCAAGGGAGTGGGGAAGTGGAAACTAAACAACCTGTGGAAGGATAAACAAAATGTGATACATCCACATTAACGTACTGTATACCAAAACGTACAAGCACTGATCCCAACACTGATGCTACAGCAGAGGTGGACCTCAGAAAAACAGTGAGTGAATGAGTCAAATATAAGATAGGAAATGTCCGGACAAGACTAAAGTATTAGAGAAAGTGGAATTCTGGTTGCCCGCAGCAGGGTTGGTAACAGGGTTTGTGTGCACATGGGTCTGAGGGATTTCTCCGGGGAGGAGTTGTAAACATGCGTTGCAGTGATGCTCACACGACTGTGTAGATTTACTGAAATCCATTCAATTGCAAACCTAGAATTGTGAGCTTTATGCTACAGAAATCCTACCTCAATAGCGCTGCTTGAAAAAAGGAGATACTTATTAAGGATGCCAAGAGGGTTCATGCATGGGGAGGGCACGTGTTAAGGAGACTATGATCGATTTTACATAACCCTGTCACTGGTGAGTCTTTCAGGAATGTTTCCTGCTGTTCCTAGAATTCACTGTGTTCACCCAAGGCACAGCCTCACTCTTACATCAAGCAGAGTCGGTTGAAGTCACCAAGCATCATTCCCCTGGCAGAATGTACCTTCCCACCTGGCCAGAAGGAGGGGAAGACCTGCCGGCTAGTACTAAAACAACCATCACCTTCCAAACGTCTGCAATTTATTACCTGGGCAATGGTGTCACCATTTACCAGCTGGCTGACCTCTCCTTTATGCAAGGGCTTGGGTGAGGATAATGACTTCCTTTTGTAAAGCACTTACAAAGTGCTTTAACATACACCATTCTCATAGCCACTTCATCAGTCCATGTGGCAGGCATCATGGGTTGACAGGTTCCCACTGTCACCCCCATTTTTGTCAAGGAAATGTGAGCACACATTTGCTGATAGATCTTGGGGGAAAGCTTCTACTTTTCTTGATAGGAAGAAGCAAATGCTTTGCTTCTTCCTCTTTCTGCTTCCCCATGCCTGGAATAAGGATGATTCCTTGAAACTAACAGTAGTCATTTTGGGACTACCAGAGGTTCAGAGGGAAGAAGATGCTGTCAGAGTCCCAGGGAGCCATGGCCATGCTGATCCTCACATGGGGAGGCTGCTGGACCAAGCCTAGCAGTAACTCCCTGGAACCTGGGGAAGGAAGACAAGAACAAAACCCTGCCTATCTCACTCCTTGATTCCAAGACCAAATGGTCAGAAACCAGAAGAGCAGGGGCTTTACTTGGAATTGGGGATTTAATAGTACAACAGGTGCAATAGCCACAGCAACAAAATCCACCTTTAATGCACAGATCAGGTGCCAAGTCTCTGCCTCCACCAGGGCCTTTACTTCTCAGTCATCTTGAATTCTGATCATTCAGCAGGATAGGCATTGCTAATTCCTAGTTTATGGATGAACACACTGAGGCTAAGCAAGGTTTAGCAAATTATTCCAGGCCACAGAGGCAGTCGGTGGTGGGGCCAGTGTTCTAAACTGGTGTGTGTCTTGTCTGCTATCAGAGAAGCTTAAAGGGATAAAACATACTTTCTAGGATTAAGGGACCAGCTGTTCCAGGTTTTAACTGATTGAGATCATTACATACTAAGAAAATGGACCTGATTCTTTAAGCCATAACATAAAGTTTCTAGACATAATTTCAACCAATTATATGCTTCAAAATTGATCTCTTCCAGGAAGGGAACTACAATGAAGACACCCAGGGATAACTGCCAGGGTGGGGGGTAGGTGCAGAACATGTCAGAACAAAGGTTAATCTCCAGGTGGGAGGGTAAAGCCCAGCCCAAGTGGCTTCTAGGGCAAAGATTTCGTGCAAGAAGGAAGCTTATGGCCCAGGCACCAGTGGTGGCTGTGACTACTAATCTCTGGAATGGATGGGTACATTGAGCAGTACTTGAGCTGCCAGGGGTGTCCATGCATGCTAATTTGCATGCAGAAGAGGGTGTTGAGGGGCAGTGAGAGGATTTGGAGACGTTAATTGAAGCTGCCGTATCTCCCCAAGAAATGACCTTCCTTGTCTGAGATGGACAATGACATCAGCCCAGATGAATTGCTCAACCTTCAGGAGGTTAGTGAGTTTCTTTCTTGGTGCTTTGCCTACACATCAACAGCGACTGGAATAACTGACTCATGGTCTGAGGTGATAGAGAGGCCCTTCGGGGATCCCATATTCCTATCCCATATTCCTATCCCAGGCTCTCGATGGAGCCTCCAAGAGGCTTCCTTATTTTCACAACTTTGCTCCAAAGGAGTGTTAGGTGAGAAATAAACCAGTTCTTGCATCAAAAACACCATAATCACTTAACACTGAGGATATATATATATAATTATATAAATTTATATATATATATATACACACACACATATATAAATTCTTTTTCCAAGATTAGAAAAACAATAGTTGCTTCTTTTGCCTTTTATTTCAGCAGGGTTCCAGATAATGAAAAGATTTATAATTAAGCCAGTAGATTTACTTTTGCTATGCCACCCTAGATTATGAAAAAGTATAATTATATGCAATTAAAAATGAGCAGTATTTCTTACCCGAGTGAAGCTTTAAAAGTCATTATGAATCCATTAGCTCAGCAGACCTTACAAATGGCCCTCACTTCTCTGGACTTCATTTAAATTTACAACAGAAGGAAGTAACTTTTCCCTATTTCTGTGGCATGTGTGTGTGCATGTTCCCAGGAATGTCTTTACTCTCCTCTGCCACAGCAGAAACTGGTCACTCATTTTTTTTTCCATTCTTGGGCCCTGTTTGTAGCACTGAACTTGCCACATCTTGACACCTAAGCCATCGTCTAGGATGCTGGCATCCAGTGGCGGAGTGTCCATTCAAGTTCTGTTGCTCTGCTTCTGAGCCAGCTTCCTACTGGCAAAGCAATGGAAGATGTTCCAAATACATGGGCTCCTGCCACTCACGTATGAATCCTAAATGGAGTTCCCAACTCATGGCTTTGGTCTGGACCATGAGAGGGGAGAAAAGTAGATGGCAGATTTCTGTCTCTCTTCTTCTTTGTTATTCCACTTTTCAAATAAAATGGATAAATATCTTGAAAAGAAAGTTACGCACTATGAAGAACACTGAGGAGTGGCCTTACAATTCTAACTTAACCTCCCGTCTACTTCTCTGCTACCACAGTTAGCAATTCAATCCTGTTACATAGCTAGCCCCAGATGGAGTCACAGTGCTCGCGCCGGTGCACTGGATTTTGCTCCTTTTAGTTACCTCAGTCAAAGCTTGATCAAAGCTTGATTCACTCTTCACCAGAGGACAACATATACAGAAAAATCAAGCTAGATAATTCAGGCATCATTCATGATTGCATTGCAACTGAGCTTTTATGCATGACAAGAAGTTGTCATGGTTGAATGCATCCTCAGCCTGAAAATAATGGGTCTTATGCACAAGTCCATTTTCTCCCATGCTTCAGTGTCAGAATCATCTTGGTGTTCTCCTTGGCAGTGGCCCAGCAGTTACGTACGTAAAAAAGCAAGCAGATAGCTCTCATTGAGCTTGTTGATGACATTCTAGCCCTCAGCAGTGGTTCCATGTTTGGCTGATAATCAGAGCCATCTGGGAAGCAATTAAAAAAATTCATACATGAATCCTGATCCAGACTTGATGATTAGAAGTTCTAGCAGTGGGGCTTAGGAAACTATGTCGTTCAATCACTCTTCAGGTGATTCTTAGACAGTCAGCCTTACACGATGCATAAATCAGCATTTGCAGTACTCCTGTCCAGGATCTGGGTACACGCAGGTGGGTAAGAGAGAAGGCTTGAGGACTGGTCATCTTCCTAGACTCTTCTTCATTGTGTCTTAGTCTTAGTTTTCAGTGGCAAGCCTGGATGGACAGATATATCAAGAGAGAACTCTATCTCTTGGCAGTTTCCCCAGAGTCTGGGTGGACGTGGCTGTCCCCAGGATAGGTGATGCATCCATGGGAATGGTAGCAATCTCCCAGGAATCAATTTCAATATAATTAGAACTGCCTAATGGACCAAATACTCCAAGCTGAAAGGCTGTGAAATACAGGGCTAGCCAATGACAAAAGGACAAAGAGTTGGTGAATTCTTGAAATGCTAACATTTTCCAGTGGTGTAGCCTTGGTAGAAATTGCTTCATTTTTCTAGGCACAGGCCCTTAAGAAAAATTGGACCAAAACCATCTAAGCTTTCTAGCTCAAACATGCTGGAATAAGGCGCATTCCAGGGGAGTTCTGCTTTGATCTCCAGCAATGAAGGCATTTGCATGCCACATTGCTGAAACACTTTATGACTATGATCAAGTTCTTACTCTCTCTGAGCCCTAGTTTACTCATTAATGAAACTGGAACAATAGTTGGGAAAAGATGAAATGGTAAGTGCGCCTACAACAACTAGTGTGATTCCTCACACATAGTGAGCATCGAGCACCTGTTACATGATCTCGACATCACCATCACCAGCATCAATGTCATTGATGTCATCATCATCGTCATCAAAACCATTATTCATAGAGTTCCAAAGAACTCAATTCACTCTGGTGTTATAGAAGGGTAACAGAGTGACTTCAGAAAATCAACCAAAGAGTCAGACATAAACCAAATAGAAGGTTCTCGAAAATATGGGATGACCTATTCTGTGGAAGTCCCTGAATCAGACCCATACATGTTTCTGCTGTGCCAGCTACAGGAGTCATTCAGGCATCAAGGAGTAGCTGCCAGACAGGGCTGCCAACCTGCATTCCTGCTGGTTACTCGTGTGTGTGTGTATGTTGGAGGGAGCTCTGTGTGTTATTGGAATAAGGTCTCAGAGTTCCACAGTGTGGCCTTCATCCTTGCTGTCTTTGTGTGGCCAGGCTCCCTGGACTTACAGGGAACAGCCTCTCTCTCCTGGGTTGCTGTGCAGTGTCACTCCACCTACCTTTTCACAGCAGCGTCTCAAATCCAAGTTTTAAACTCCTGTGCACCCCCACCCACTCAAAAAGCTGGGTTACAAGGCTGGGCTCACAAACATGCAGGCAGTAAAAGATGGCAGCTCTGATTTCTCATATTCAGGAGGCTGTGTTGTTGTGGAGAGACACATTAAAAGATTTCATTCTCTGATATCTCCCCCATCCACCCTCTTGTCTGACAGAGTCTCCTGGGCTGTGTCTCTGCTTGGGGGCCCTGGTTTGCACAGATTTCTGATCTGTGTTTTCACTCGAGTCACAGGCCCTGGTGCTGCTCCACTGGGCAGCTTTCTAGGTTGTTGGGTTGGCTTCTGAGATTCCTCTAGGGCTTGAGCAGCTCCCACAGTCACAGAATTCATTTTCACTTCTTCTCTCCTCTCAGTCACCTGCTTGCCTGCTGCAGGGAGATCTCAGCCCCAGCTCGCGAAGCCCCAGCCCTGCAGCTGCTCGCTGTTCCTCTCTGCCTTCCTCAGTGCCCCCTCTGATAACAGTGTCATTGACACCATCAAAAGATGGAGTTGTATTCAGAGGATTGCCCAGATATGTCTGATGTTGCCTATCAGAGTGCCAATTAATATTTACACAATACCACGAAGTGTGGGTGAAGGACAAGTCCAGGGCAATATTAAATCAGTGGACCAGGAGATAAATGAACAGGAACACATTAACATCAAGTACATCTCAGAGTCTAAGTGCCATCTCTGGTGGGAGGCAGACAAAAGGGCACAGCCTTGGCTTCACTGGGGCCAGAATGACTGATGCAAAGGCTCAAGGGCAGGCATCTCCTTCGAGAGAAGTCTTGGAGGCCGATCTCCATAAGTCAAAGGAAGGCTGACACTTCCCCCTATGTCCTTTTTGTTTCAAGAGCACCTCCTTTGAATGAGTGAAAAAATAAAGTTGAGAAATGGGCAATTCCTGGACCTGGGCAGGGTGATGATGATGGGCTGAACATTATTATTTGATACAGGCTGCATGGAGAGTTTTCAATTTGGGCATCAAGCGTCAGGCAAGGGAACTTTGTGCAGGGCTCAGAGACGGCAGTGGGAAGGTGAGAGAATGAGTTAGGCTCCTTAGTCCCTGAAAGCTTCTGGAAAGATAGAGGTTCACCTGGACCTCCCAGTTACCATCAGTCCAGAGCTCCATCTGCCTGTCCTGCTGGTCAGTTTGAGACCAGTATGGCTGCAGCACAGGCTCTATGAATTGGACTGGGGTGCTGTGCTTCCCCTGTCTGTATACCTGGAGTGAAGGTCAGCAACCTCCCCCACTCTTTTCTCAGCGTAGGCTGGAGGTGCATGGAGAGAATTGAATTCCCTCCTCCACTGCTCCTGGGGTTGCTAATTCCTAGTTGCATTATCTTTCATTTGGATAACAGCATGGGGGATTGTGAGATATTGGCTCTGACCAAATTTAATCTGCAGGCGGTGCTCTGCCCTCTTTCACTTGCCTTGCATTCAAGACCCTAATGAAGAGATTTATCCGATTGGTTTACCAGAGTCCTACCTGGAACAAATCACTCCAGCCCTGCACGTTGCCACCTCTCTGCTGTCCACTCCAATCAAGAACCAGGGCCCTGGTAACTCTCTTGGTTCTGAAACAAATTAAATGTCACTGACAGACTCTGTCTGCTCACAGTGCTCCATTATGCTTCACTTTTGGTTTGCTTTGGCAATGACAAAACTGCTTTGACACATTCGCAGATTCTCAGGCCGTGTCCTTGTCCCCTGCCCCTGGGTCCCCACTCTAAGCTGTCCAGTGCGATCTCGGCAGTGACACAAGCATTCACATCCTCCTTGGGCAGTCCAGCGTCTGCAGCTTTTCAGCTACAGATTTGCAACTTTGAGCAGCAAGTGCACCTTGACATGCCAGGCAGAGGTGGGAGAACGCCTTCCTTCACTTGGTAGCAAGATTGTGGAAAGGCCCCTAGAGCGACTTCTCTCACCTTTCCTCCAGCCATTCAGTGCCTTTGCAAGAAGTCACTTTCCTTCCCTATGTCTCCACAGGTCCCTAAAAGAATGCAGCCTGGGGCTCTCCTATCACTTTTAATGTTTGCTTACAATTTAACACATCCTCAGATATGTGCCCCAGGCTGTGAGGAAGCGGGTCTTACGTTATCTCTGGTGCCTTCAGGGGAAGTCGTTTACCTATTTCCACCCTAATTACCTCATTACACTCACAAGAGACATTGCCTTCTCTATCTAGGCTCTTCCTACCCTTTCTTTTCTTTGCATGGCTGGACTAGAGAGGGGAAGAAAATCCCATGCAGGTCACCCACCATGACAATAAACATGACTACAGTTATAAAGTCTGTACTTTCCAGGTGGGCATTTGGTCCAGAGGTGAAGATACAAGGTTAAGATACTGGCATCCCAATTCCAGCTCCCTGCTGATGTGGGCTGCTGGAGGAAGTCTTGGGAGACTTGGGAATTAGAACCTTGAGATGAGATGTTGGAACTCGGGGCTGTGTGGTTCCTCTCCCTGAAATGGCCCTGAAGCCACCTGCAATGCTGTAGATGTCAGTTTGGATGTTGACCGTTCCCAAAGACCCATCCAAGTACTTAAGGCTAAAGCACCAGAGGACAGGTGGCTGTTTGGGAGATGGGACCTACTCACAGGTCCCTGAGTAATTGAGGTTGTCCTCCCAGAGAGAAGTTCATGTAAGTTACAACTGACGAAGTTTGGACTCAGTTACTCTCCACTTCCTGGCTCTTCAAGTGGTCCTTCCTTCACACATCTCCGCTACCACCATCCACCACTTTTATCAGAGGCTATTGGATCTTGGAATTAACTTCCAAACCATGAGCACAAGTGTTTTACTCCACTGACAACAAGGTGACTAACACACCCTTGCAACTGTAAAATGAGTGGTTATGCCCCATGCTGCAGCATATTCATTTGGAGGTGAGCCTGTTAGCCTTGTCTTTTGGAAATGAAGATTCAACTGATACAATATGCCACATCCTGGGAGTTGTATGACTTGGACTACAATTCTGATTCAATTCTTGTGCATCGAATCACCTTGCCCATGCCAACTAATCTCTCTCTAGGTCTCAGCTTCTTCATTAATAAATTGCTTTTCGACTGTATTTATAAATAGATGAAAATGATGAATAGGCTGTGCCTATAAAGCTTCAGAGTAACTAGTTATTCAGTAAGGTGACTTTCCACTCCAAATTTCTGTGAATTAATTGATTCATTTCTACAACTTATCTTGAGAACATGTTTTATGTCAGTCACTAAGATAAGAGCACATAAAACACTCCCCAATATCCATAACAGAAAGGACATTACTCAGGTAATATAATTAAATGGCTATAGGAAAATCAAATGCTTGGGTATACTAATAACAGGTAGTGATAATGACTGCTGTCATTAGTGTTGTTCTTATCGTATACTTGGCAATACATTCAATGTTCTATATGGCATTTTTCAGTTTATCTGTGCAAATCAACCATGTAAGATAGAGGCCACTGTAAACATGTTGTTCAACAGTATTTATTGTGTAGCTTGATGCAGTGGGTCCTGTGCAAAGTATCTGGCATAGCCATTCAGATATTGCATCTCCAGTAACAGTTTCCAGCGACACAGCTTGCTGGTTAAGAGCAGAAGGAGCCAGAAACCCAGTCTGCCAAGCCTTAGATCCAAAGTTTCTAGCTGTTAATTCTCACGCTTATCTTAGCATGGTTTAATGATTTTCGTAGCATCAGCTAAAGCCAGTGTTTTCTGACTCAACAGCTTACTCACTCCCAGAATCTTTTTTCTATTCAGCTTCTCAGACTCATGAACTGACATCCTCCACATGCCCTTTCCTTGGGACATGGCCGTTTTGTATTCTCTCTGCCTCTCTGGTTCTCAATTTCAATTGTCACCTGAACATGGCTATTTTCTTTTTGTCTTCCCTTTTTGCTCTCTCCTACACCTTTCCAGTAACTCTGTAAAATGTCTGTGAATTGGCTAAGCTGAAGGACTCCAACCTGCTCTGATTCCAGATGAGCAAATCTAGCTGCACTTGATGAAGCCTGGGGCAGATGTGGAGATAGGGAATTCAAGACCAATTTTCAGTGGAGCTGAAAATGGGGGCATGCTGAAAGATTTTGAAAGTCTTTAGTTCTCTTATTTTGAATTCACATTTGCTTCAACAACACAGTGATGAGGATAAGCATGAACAATAACTGCACTGGGTTCTATCCCACTCAAATTTTTTAGGATAAAGAGCTTTGCGTCTGGTTCTCACCAGTTGCATGGGAGATGGTGTGACAAGCAACAGGGAGATGATCTCCACAGCTGGGTGGGATTCCAAATGGAACCCATGGCTTTTCACTTATGTAGGAAATCTGGAATGTTAATGCTTTAATGCCTAAGATTACTTTATGAAATTCTCCAAAATAATTACCATTTTTTTCAGACCAATCTAAAATCAGTATAGTCTTTGACCTCAGCCTAGATAGGTAGCTGTTAGAAGCTGTATGGTCATTTATACTGCCAAGAAGCATGATGGTAAAACAGAAAAGCACCCAGCCATTACCAACCACTGTCAAAAAGTTGTTATGTGCTGTCTGATAGAATATAGGGTCAGGCTCCTCAGGAGTTAACTGGGAAGTCCCAGCTGCTGCTTGGCCACCCTAAACTTTTACTACAACACAGCTCCATATTTTCTAAGAGGTGCTAAAAATGAGTTGTTCATTAAAACATATTATTGGGGGCCTAGTGCGGGAGCCTAGCTAAAGTCCTTGCTTTGCACATGTTGGGATCCCATATGGACACCGGTTCTAATCCCTGCATCCTCACTGCCCATCGGCTCCCTGCTTGTGTCCCGGGAAAGCAGTTGAGGATGGCCCAAAGCCTTGAGACCCTGCACCTGCATGGAAGACCTGGAAGAAGTCCCTGGCTTCTGGCTTCAGATTGGCTCAGCTCCAGCCATTGTGGCCACTTGGGGAGTGAATCAAAGGATGGAAGATCTTCCTCTCTGTCTCTTCTCCTCTCTGTATATCTGACTTGCCAATAAAAATAAATAAATCTTTTTAAAAGACATATTATTGGATGTTTAGCTACAGTGTAATTGATTTTCTATCCATGGCCTAGTGGTTAACCCTCAATAAATACTTTTTATAATCAACTTAAGCTACAATACATACTGCATTTAATATATTTCTCCTTTGATTGAATAACAAGCCAATTCTGTGACATTGTAATTTTATTTGACAATTTAAAAAAATTGTCAAGATTTGAAAACAGCATAAAAAGAACTCTGTGGGACTCTGTTCCACTTTATAAAGAAGCTTGGTGCAACTGAGAGCTCAGCAGAGTTTCAGCCTTGGCCCAAGTACTGGATATTAGCTAAGGCCCAGAGAAGTCAACTGCCAAGCTCCTAGCTGCAGATCCTGTGGAACTGTATCTGAAATGTTATGCCCTGCCCTTGATCCCCAGTGCCATGTTCTGAGATACACTGCAGCTCTCCCCAAGGAGTGGGGAAAAAAAAAAAAAAAGAAAGAAAGAAAATCAGTAGGGATTTCAGGCTTCCCAATGAACATCAAAAACACTTTAAGCCTGGTGTGCATTTATAACACCCATGGAATTCAATTTCTTAATAGTTTTCTTAATAGCCCTTTCTCCGTTTCTTAAAATAAGGGAGTCTCTCTTGACAGAATGAGAGTGTGCAAACGATTGTCCCAACCAGAGACAGGTAAGGAGGCGGTAGCACAATGGTTTGTTCAGTTCAAGGGAGGTAGACAGGCAGAGAATAGTAACTTTGGAGCCTGAAGATCTGCGAGGGAGAAAATAGCCCCAATTTGTCCTCAAAAACTCTGTGAAGTGCTCACAGAACCCCCAACCCCTCCATCAAGCCTCCAAACATGCACACACACACACACACACACACACACACACACACCCCACCACCACCACCACCACCAGCACCACCACCACCACCAGCACACCACACCACACACAGAACACACCGAGGAGAGTCAAGAACTCATGTTCACATATGTAATGCTTTCAGTAATGGGCTTGGCACAAAATAAGAGTTGCAAATATTAGCTCTTGATATTTATTATCATACAACACAGTTTTTTAAAAAGATTTATTTATTTTTATTACAAAGTCAGATATACAGAGAGGAGAGATAGAAAGATCTTCTGTCCGATGATTCACTCCCCAAGTGAGCCGCAACGGCCGGTGCTGCGCCGATCCAAAGCTGGGAACCTGGAACCTCTTCTGGGTCTCCCACGCGGGTGCAGAGTCCCAATGCATTGGGCCGTCCTCGACTGCTTTCCCAGGCCATAAGCAGGGAGCTGGATGGGATGTGGAGCTGCCGGGATTAGAACCGGTGTCCATATGGGATCCCGGTGCATTCAAGGTGAGGACTTTAGCCGCTAGGCCACGCCGCAGGGCTCACAACACAGTTTTTAAAAACACTTTTCAAAAGGCAAAATCTTTCTCCTCTGTGACACACACACACACACACACACAGAGGTCGTCCATCTGCTAGCTCACTCCCCAGGTTTCCACAGAACCTAAGAATGGGCCGGGTTGAAGTCGGGAGTCTGAAATTCCCCAAAAGTTTCCTAAGCATTTGAGCTATCATCTGCTATCTCCAAGGCACATTAGCAAGAAGCTAGCCAAGAAGCAAGGAAGCCTGGACTACAGGCAGCAGCAGTCTGATGTGGCAAGTGAGCATCTGGAGTAGTGATTTGGTCCACAGGACCACAAAACCTGTCCTTACAACGTCAGGTTTGATTCCCTTAAAACAAACAAACGAACAAGCAAGCAAGCAAACCTTTTAACTGGATGTAGAGAAGAACATGGCCCTGTGATTGATTGATTTATTCCCTAAGATATGTTCCTAAAATGAATTTTCTGGGTCTGTAAGTATGGTTTTAGCTGAGCTTTACAAACATACACTCACTCTTTCTAGAAGTAGCCCATGCGTTCATTAAGGGGAATGGATTAGAAACCTTCCTGAGGTGCTGAACTCTTCATCAGGGAAAACTAGCAAGAAGAAGCAGAATGACACATTACTAGAACTTCTAGAAGAAAAAAACATTAAAACATAAATGATTTGTAGGCAGTTGGAATCTGAGGTCCCTTCTAGCTGCTAAGTTTTATGAGTTGGACTCTTCTGGAACAAGGAAACTGTGATACACAGTCATCTTTCTGTGGAGCGGCAGGCAGGTATATTTCAGACTAGCAGCAAACAGGCTGCTCAGCTTTTCCCTAAGAGGCTCCTGCACAGCATCTCCTCATGTAGCCACTGACAGAGGAGAATGAGGGCCTGCGCAGCACACTGTGGTTGGACAAATAGGGGTCTTTTCTAGAAGGGCATTCTCTTCTGTAGAGTGAATGGGAAGCGTGCTGTATCTAGGACACATTCCTAAAATAAAATCCAGTAGCCATCAAGTGACTCAGTGTAGCAGGTTTCATTCTCCAAGAGCTGAGGACTGCTAAGAATGGTAGGAACCACCCACAGATGGTCTGGGTACCAGTTGCATCAACAGATGCATACACAACACAGCCCTTTCCTCCAAAGCATCCCACCAAACTCATATTGAGTTCTCTACTGTGTACACTGAAACCAAAATAAATAACCTAAGGAAAATCTGTACTTGTGTGTGTGTGTGTGTGGAGGGGGGATGGACAGCCAAGATAAATCAGGCAATGGGCCCAAGAGGAACGTAAGGCATTTAGATACTCTTCATCTACTGCTAGTTTTTTTTTTTTTAAATGAACATCTAAACACCAGATCCCTTTCCAACTTTAAAATGCACAAGGACACATAAGGCCCATTACAGCAGGGCTGAAGCCCTCTGGCTAGTGCATAAGATCTTTTGGAATCTGGCATTCAATTAATTTCATGTTTCATAGTCAGGCTGGTCTTTTCACCACCGTAGTTTTCTCCCATCACTTGTTTCTGCCTTCAGGCCTCTATCCAGGTTTGGTGCGTTACAAAAGCTCTATCATTCTCTGTAGTCCATTTAAGAAGGTCTTCCACCTTAACTGCCTCCTGTCTCCTCTTATCTCACATTATAGAAGTAAGGTTGTGTGTGGGGAACCATCATCTTTATGCTTATCTTAGGAAACTGGAAGGCTAAGATAGTTTACTAAGAGTTCCATCTGCATACAACATCTAAATTCCTTGGTGGTTAAAGAGACATAGCAGACCCAGGTTGAAAGTCAGGTCTCTTGGGAAAGGGAGATTGATTCTGTCAAAAAATAAACAAATAAACAAAAACAAAGGCAATTCCTAAGACCAGCCCAGTTAGAGAACTCTTACCCATGAGGGTAGGGGACTTACTTCAGAAATGGGAGGCAGTTCACAAACCCAGCTTTTACATGTAGTGACAGAAAACAATGTTCCCAAGTTCTTACCCTACTTGCATCAGCCAAATTCATTTGCAATGTAATGTAACTCATTCACAGCCTCTGGAGACAAGGACATCTGTGGACCATCACCTGCCACCTACCCCAAGAGGTAACACACATGTCCTTGTGAGGACAGCCTTGGGGGAGGAGCCATATGTACCTTCTGATTTAGGACAGAACAGGAGAAATGGAAAAAGTCCAACGACCAAGAGACAAGAGGCTGAGAAAGAAAGGCACATCAAGCGATGCTCTAGGTGTTTGATAATGGACACAGGCTGTCGAATGTTCTCTAATTGGAACATAAACCTCAAAAAGGAAGAAATGATGTCTTACATTTTCCAGTTGATTTCCCAAAGCATCTGGCTCATTGGAGAACACACAGAAGATGTTCAGTAATGCCTTTCTGGCCCACGTGAGTGGCAAGGAGCAGGAAGAGCTTGCGAGGGTAGCTGCTACTCGTGCCACTAGAAGATGTCTGTGTTCTGCTCAGGAATGAGAGAGCAGAGCAGACAATCCTACACAAGGAGGTCTGACCGTGTGAGGGGATCCAGATGTGCGGCTGAGGTTCCTCCTCATGGTGGAACAGCTGGCTGCACTTGCAGTGGTATGCGTTCTGTTCACACAGTTGTGCCAAATGCTTTCTTGGCACAGGCAGCATTGGAGCCAAGGCAACCAAAAGGAGAACCAAGCTTCTGGAAGATGAAAGAGGCAGGAGTCACAAGTCTGACAGTCTGACTAACCCTGCTAAAGGGCCGAGGAATTGGCCAGATGCTCTGTGCACATCCTCTCTGCTTTGTTGATGAACTCTCCTTGAGGAAAAGAGCACTTTGCCAAGAGGAAAGGGGGAAGAAGAAACAAAAATGATGCTTTTCAAGAAAGTCCAGTCATGAACCACAAGCTTGAACTTAGCTAGAACAAACACACACATATATACGCAAGCGGTCTTCAAAAGTTCATGGAAGTGGGTATTGTAAAAAATCTCTGCAAGAACTTGAAATTGCATGAAAATAAACTTCTATTGTGATTTCATTTTTATTGAACCTTTTGGCATTCTGTCATATTTATCCTATTCAGTTGTCCTCAAAAATGATGGAAAAAAAGATAGAAGATGGAGGGAAAAAGAGGATTTGAGAACAAATGGAGTTTGTTCTATTTGTTTATGGTTTAAACATGTTGCCAAAGAGGCTGTAGGAAAGAAGATCAACAATGCAGTTGTGGGTCAAACACACACACACACACACACACACACACACACAGAGTGAGAGAAAGGCAGAGGAGAGAGCAAGCAATGGAGTATAAGAGAGGCAAAAGGCTGATTGCTGACAGAAAATAATCAAATTGGTCTTCAATTTTTCACAAAAGAGTCATTCTTGTGCATTTCAACTGCAGACTAGAAGAAAACAATGTCTATGATTTCTGCATCTCAGAGGTCTTTCCAACAGCTTTTCTGATACACTGTTTTTATATCAATTCTGCAGTGATGTTCCCCGGTGTTACAGTCATCAGGTTTTTTCCCTGCCTGCCACAGGGTTATCTATTGGTTCACTCTCAGTCAGGGATGGGCCAAAACAAAGCCAAGCACCAGGAGCCCCACCTGGCTCTTCCCCAGGGTTGGCAGGGTCTCAGGCACTTGAACCACCTTTCGCTGCTTTTCTCAGGCCGTCACCAGGGAACTGGGTTGGAAGTGGAGCATCCCGGGCTTAAACTAGCACTCATAAAGGATGCTAACATAACTTTACCTGCTATACCACAATGTCAACCGCCTGGCTCAGTTTTGACATTTTATTTCAGAGTTTCATTAAAATTGAGTGAAAACTTACTTTTTGCAATGATAACTAATTGTTTACCACTTCAGTGGAGAATTCATTGATCTACTTAATATTCATTGGTGATAACGTAATACACCTGGAAACTACAAATTTCCTGGGGGCTCAGAAATTCTATTTTTGTGCTCTGCCTTCTTTACAGTTCCCTGTCTCTCATCCAGCCCAACCTGCCACGTCTTCCTCCAGCTCTTTACCTGACAACACAGAAAGGACAGCCCGGAAGTCCATAGTCCTCTCTGTGTGAGATGGAAGTCAGATGGCTTTCCTAAATCTTGCAGCATGGTTAATTTCAACCTAGGATGAGCCCTGACAGGCCATCTAGCTGACTCTCACAGGCAGTTCACTGAACAGCCGTCAAACATGGTGGATGCCTGCCGTGTTGGCTTCTCCTCATTACGCGGCTCAGCTCACCCTTGAATATGTCTGTCTGTTCCTATATGGGGCAGAGCTTTCTCTCCCAGAGAGCTCACTTATGGCCATAGAGTGAGCAATTGTTAGGTGATGGCGGCAGAAAGGAGAGCTAACTGAAGCGCATTGTCGGGGAGACAGTGTGTTTGCCTCCTGGCTCCTTGGCACGCCTACACAATGACGAACAGAAGAACACGAGCTGTGTCTCAACTCAGCAGAAGTTGAGCACTTGGTATGAGCTGCGGGAAATGACTCCCCCGCCCCGGCACACACACACACACCACCCCGACATTGGCCTTGCTCTGGATTTGGCATCGGTGCCTGGAGAGTCGTGTCTGCCTGGGGGCTGCTTCAGCAGGCGTGTGCCCTTCCTGTTGCAGCTGGCTTGAGGCAAGGCTTAGCGGAAGGGCCAGCAGGGTAAGGCAGTAATAGAAGGTATAGGAAAGCAAAAAGCACGTAGCTTTAACCCCTAAAGAAAGCATTTCTCTAGCAAATAGCTATAGCTTTGAAGGCAATCGACAGAAAGCTGGCTTAATCCATGTTCTGGAGAAACTTACAGCTGCCTGCAGTTTTTAATTAATACACTGGGCTCTCTGACAAAGGGGAGGAGGTCTGGGAGTATTAACAGATTTACCCACTCAAACCCGAGAAAGTGTATCGAAATAGAGGCTTTGGCTGTGTGTGGGCCTGCACCTGCCTTGGCTTGTCCTCTCTTGAGTGTCAAGACCCTTAGTGATCTTCCATGAACCTTGAGCACAGAAAATAATCCTGTGGTTTGGGTGGGCAAGGAGGACTTTCCAGCTACATCTCATTCCACTTTGCTGCAGTCTATTTTTTCTTATACCACCGGTTGCTTCACTTACTGAATGGCCACTACTCACAGTCAAGGGATCCAAACTGAGGAATGACCTTGAGACCCAAGACTTGAGCTAGGTGTCCTCACGGGGTATGTAAGCTTCTATCCCTATCCTTGGCTCCAGGTGCTGTAGCTCCACTTAGAGATGTATTCAGGACTGATGTGTTATGATTGTGCTGGCTTTCTACCACCAGTGTCCATTCTGATTCTGCTGGCTCTGTTTGGTCAGTGTCATCAATATGTTGATTTGCAAATACTTTCAACATTCCCCTGGAAATACGAATTGAATAAATATACAAGGAAACGCAAAATGGGCAAAGGTCTATGAAGAGTCAGACATGGAACCTTGGGGTCATCATGTGGCCAGGCTCACAAGGGGAAGTCCACTTGCTGTGCTCCCAGGATTCCTTTTGTGGTCAAATACCCCATTTGTCTTCACCTGCTTATGATACCTATATCCTGTTGCTGCCAGTTTCCCAGTCCTTGTCAGCCTGCCTACTTCTGTTGTCCATCTGTCCTGTTCAGTCACTCAGTCAATCAAGCAGCACTTGCTGCAGAGCACACAGGGAGCACTGTGCGCAGCACAAGGCCTTCCTGCCTTTCCAGACGTTCCCTGCCCTCTTCCTGTGGCAGGATCTTTCTCTTCTGGTTAGTGAATCCGATGTCAGAGTCATTCCATCTGACAAAGTCTCTCCTGGTCTGAAACTCCCTGTCTCCTCATATCTTCATCAGTCCATTTCCACATGTCTAAGCATTTTAATGGCATATGGTTCCGGGGGGAATCTCCAAATGAGAGAAAATTAGCGACTGTGCTTATTGGGCTAAAGAAAATGACTGGAGGGGAAGTTTTTTTTAAAAATACCCACAAGAAGCAGCAACCCAAGGAGATGTGACTGCAATAAAAATGATGATTTTTGTTAGGGGTGGTGGTGGCAGTGGATTATCAACTGCTTTTTCTTTTCCCTGGAATGCGTCACAGTCATTAATTTGTTTAATTTATTTTTTGCCTCTTCCCTAGTGGAGCGGCCCCATCCACTGTCAGCCTACCCATCAGAACAAATTACACTTTGGAAATATCCGAGTGCTTCAAATTTCCATTAAATATAATAAGAAATCACAATGCATGGTTCTGGCCTGATGAATACTTGCCAAGGATCTACAAGCACTTTTTATAATTGCTGCTAAGCAATTCCAGCGTCCCCCTTGGTGATGCAGAGGTAGACGAATAGGTCCAGGACCGCCAGGCCCTACAGTAAGTTGTACTTGTGTGCATGCCTGTTGGGTGGTATTCCTAAGCCTGTTTCCATGTATATGATCTGACATTTGCAACACTGAATTTGCAGGAACCACATTTGCTGCCTTGTGGTTTCTATCCATTGAATCCCAGCTAAATCCACCGTGCCTGAACTGGTGTCTGTTGTTAACTGATGAAGCTACAGGACTTGCCTGGTGAAGACACAGCTGACTCATGGCTTCTAGAAGTGAGATTTACAGCTTCTTTCCAGGTTCAGGAGTCTCAAAGGCTTGTCTGCATTCTTTCTTGTCCTCTCCTGCTGCTCTCTGACAATGGACCATTGCGTAGGACATGGAAACCGCTCCCCACTGCAGGTTGGCCATCCTAGGGAACATTGCTAATTGATGATTGCATTCTATTTTCAGGATGTTATCTTACTTGCACAGATTGGAAATTGAAATGTCCAAGGGTTATACATATGGTAGATATGGCTCTTTCAAGTCAGAGATTAATTGTCAAATATTAATATTTATTTTTTTCTTGTAAAAGCTCATCAAAGGTTGTCAGAGGAAGGTGAGAACTCAGATTCATCTTACTAAAGTTCAGAATTCTCGAGAAAAGGCCCTTAGCAATAGCCCAAGAAAGATTGAGGGCTGCAAAGAAAGGTTGGACTGCAGTGGCTTCATGAGTTCTTGGACAAGAGAAGGTTCTTAGAAGCTGTAGGGAGCAGACTGCCTGCTCAGTCAATGCTGTCTCTGTTTGGGTTGGAGCCTTTTTAACCTCTGCCTATGCGAGAGGGAAGGACTAAGCAGAGTGCCAGGGTGGTGTCAACAGAACTGGATGTCTGGAGATTGGAGTCGGTACCAGCATTGCCAGTCAGCAAATGAGGAGCTGTTTCATTCTCTGTAAAACAAGTGAGGTGTCATCCATCTCCAAGGCTTCCATGCCATTCAGTAATAACATTGAACATTTGTGGATTACTTTGTAGTTCACAAGACACAGTAAAGAATGGGCGTCTTCTGTTGTCTTAAAAAGCCTTGCCATTTCTTATGATACTGTGTAGCTTTGTTGCCCTATAGCTCAAAGAATTGCCGGAAGAGTTAAGGAAGATAATATTTGTGGAGCACAATGACTGATAATCAACAAATGTTAACTCACTTCATTTAGTAGTTGCAGTTTAGAGTTTAAAAATAAAATAAAAGGACATCTGGGATTGTGACTAGGAAAGAGTAATTGTATGATTGTAATCATTCATCAAGCACAAAGACAGAATGCTGCAAACACAGGGACATCCCCAGAGGAGCCGAGATCCTAAATGAGTTTCCATGAACGTTTTATCTTACGGAGTTTGGACAAGCATTTTTAAGACTCCCTTATAGGCGGTGCTCCACCTCACACCTTCTGGTTTTGGGCACCCTCTCTCGTTAGCATGGATCCTGAGACTGAGCAGGCTGATTGCCCCACACTCTGCAGTTGTACAGCCACATTGCCAGTCCATGAGCAGTCTCATTCTCCTGTTTCATCCATGCTTTGTCTGTGGATCACAGAGAATTTTCCATCTTTCACACAATTCCCCAACCATGGGACCATTCCTCCGACATGCTTTAAACCCCACTAGTGTTCAAGGACATCAGACCCTACCACTGTGACTTCAAAAGTTTCCCATGCAAGTCTGTTAGCACCTGTCAGAAGTGTACGTTGTGCATGTTTTTGTTTTACTTATCTTTCTAAGCTGGAGTCTGTGCTTCTCCTGGGCAGGAATTCTGATGGACTCATTTCTTTTATCCCTTAGTTCCCAGCAGTGCACTTGGCCCTCAACAAATACTGAATGAATGTCTGATGTCCAAATGAATGATTGAATGAATGAGTGATTTCCTTTGGAAATCTGACATGTTCAGAGGAAAACCTTGACCTAATATAGGAGACAAGACACAGAAAAACAAGTGAATTTGTTTACCAGAAATAAAGGACAGGTGAATTCTCCCTGATTCAATGTGAAATGAGCAAATGAAGAGCAGCAGTTCTCTTACATGCAGGTGGTTCACATCCTGACTACCTGCCCCAGGAGAGAAGCTTTATTAACAGAAGGTTTTGTGTGTTTGTTTTTGTTTCTGTGTGCCATTGTTAGAAACCCAACCAAGGACACTGAGGCAAACCGAATCTTTCTAAAGAGCCCCTGGAGAGCAAAACTTCAGAAGCACAATTAGTTTTAACTCATCAAAATGGATTTGATTTGGATTGTGGCTCCATGCAGCCACAGACCGTCCAGAGACAAGATTGCTGAGTTGTCTGCTGGGTGGAAAGGATGCAGAGGAGACACCAGCACCATGCAAAACAGCTGTCCGGAAAACTAAAGGTCACACTGCATGGACCCCACTTGTATCCTGACCCCATCTCCTTTCATCTTTTATTTTGTCAGTGTGTTTTTCTCAACTGTTTAGAACAATTTAAACAAATGAAAAATAGTCTTGGGTAGACTGAACTGCTGATAGCACTGATAAAATGATGGAGTGGAGATAAACACTGGTAGAAGAGATGCAGCTAACACTCAGTTTTCTGAATTAATGAGGTGCTTTCTCCTTACCATCTTCACACACAGACACACACACACACATACAACATCCTTGAAAGTTTGGATGCACTGCTGATTGCAAATGGGCCCATTAAAAGCAGATAAATCAATGGGAGATGCATAAAAAAGTCTCATTTATCATAAGATGTGTTGGACAGGGTTCTGAGTTTTACATACATTTATTCTAGAAATCTGTTTATCTGTGCAACATTTCTGAACAAAATGCTTTGTGATGAACCATTCTCTCCACTTGAATCTATATGGAAAGCAATTAAATTCAAACCCCAAAGACAAAACGTGATGAACACAGCAGCCATGCTATTGATCTGGCATTTTGCAAATGTCCTTCTCTGTTTTGGATACCATTTTCTCCACACACTGCACAAGGAAGACACCTCCTGCTTTTGGGAAATACATCCCTTGGGCCATCAATCAGGGCTAATCCTTTGACTACTGAATGTCTGAAGGCTATGCTGTGAGAACCAGAAATGCTGCCCCTGGAGCCAATAACCTTGCTCAGTCTCCAGGATGGAATTCAGGGCTATTGGAGTACATGTTAGCCAGCCCCAGACTGTAATTGTTCTGGTCAAGAGGTGAAGAAGATCTGGGGGAAAAGTGACAGTCACTCCATGGTGTCCCTGTCACATGGGAAGCTCCTTTGGGGTTATAGGTCTGTCTGTCATTCCTCCCTTCTCAGCCCCTAGCATGGGACCTGCAACTACAGATTCCAAGAAAGAAAAAGCCTCCACCTATGCCTAGGGCGAGTTCTAATCAATATTCAATGAATACATGAATCTTGGTAAAATTTAAACTCTTGTTTTTGAAAGAGAAAGAGAGAACAAGAGAGAGTATTTCCATCTACAGGTTAACCTCCCAAATGCCTACAATGGCCTATAGTGACAGGACTGGGCTGGAAGATGAGGCTGGGAGTGAAAAACTCAGTGTAGCTGTCCCAGTGGGTAGTAAAATCTCAACTACTTGAGCCATGACTGCTGCCTTCCTGAATCCATATTTGTGGGAAGCTAGAATGATGGAGTGATTATGGACAGACAACAAATTCAGATATTATGCTGTGGGATGTTGAAACACAAAGGCTGCAACAACGGCCCAAAGTTGGACCATTTCAGATGGGTCCGTGACTTGGGGTGAAAGCCGCACGTCCTGCTTGGCAACAGTGTTCTTACTATGGAAAGATTGGTGTTCAATGTTTACAAGTCATAAGACTGAGCAGCATGTAGGCAGCATGATCTCTTCCAAGACAAATGATTTCTAACTTTCCAGCAAAGTCAGCTGTCTATTTTGACAGACTCTGTTAGGCGTTTGCCTCATCTTTTCTTCATTCCCTGTTGGGTCAACCCCTAACTGCAAGCAGAAAAGTAAGAACAGAAGATGGAAATTCTCGGAGAATCACTGTGGTAATCTTACTTCAGCATTTCTACACAAATGTCCAGGGAGGCACCCGGCAGCTCACCCTTGAGGGCATGCCAACAGATTCTGTTATAAACTTCTGCAAATAAGGATTTATTAGAACAGAGTCAAGTGACAGATTCAAAACGAACGCTGCACAGACAAGGACCCTGTGGAGATGTTGACTTTTTTCAAGGTCAACACTGCGATTTATTGATCTAAGAGGTAAATATTGGAGGAGGCTCAGGAGGTCAATATTTGCCCCAAGGCAAATAAATCTTACCAGTGACCCCACACCAAAATCTGTACACAGTAGATGTAGTTCCAAAATGAATTAACTGTGACATGAGTAAGATTTCATTTCATTAGATTGTCCAGGGCAAGCACTATTAATGCTAAGCATTTCAAGTTCAAAGTTCTTTCTAAACACCCATTCAAGTGTACTACATCCTGCTAAAGAGATAAATTTGCTGGTCTCCTAGCTCATCAGATGGGATATTAAGGCCAAGAATTTTTAGACTATTTTACCTAAGTCACAGTCAAAACCCACAGGGTGGAGCTGACACTTGACACCTCTCTTGGGATGCTCATATCCCATACTGGAGTGCTAAGGTTTGAGTCCCTAAGTCTGAAGTTCTGATTCTAGCTTGCTGCTAATATGTAACCGAGGAGGTATCAGGTGATGGGCCACATAGTTCAGCCTCTGGCACCCACATGGCAAATCCAGATTGAGTTATATGCTTCTTTTTTTATTAATTATTTTGCATTATGTGACAGTTTCATAGGCTCTGGGAATCCTCCCACCCCTACCCCTCCCCTCCCCCCTGGTGGATTCCTCCACCTTGATGCAGTATTACAGTTCAAATTCAATCAAGATTCTTTCCTTGCAAACATATACCAAGCATAGAGTCCAGCTACTTATTGTCCAGATAGGTTGAACAGTTTCTTGGGGAGACCATTTCTGGTCCAAAGTTAGAGCTGGTAGAATATCATCCCAGTCAATTAAGAGTCCCAATATAACATCAACAGCAATTTGCAATATTATGGAATTGACATGGTTTTGAGTAACCAGTATATTAAAAAAAAAAAAAAAAGCAAGTCCTAACCACAACTTATGATTAGCTCATTGACATTTCAATTTTAGTTTATATTCAGGACTGGCTGCTATATACCTTAAAATGGCTATAAGGTACCATTGAGCTGTCTCCTGTCTATTTCATTTTAGTATTTAGCCATTTGTTGTGTTGAAGTATAATTTTGCTGATCTTGGCAGATTTTAGGATAATCTAGACTGGCTTGTAACTCTAACAAGATATTTGTCAACATTTAAGGTGCAGAACACATTTGTTTTGGGGGGGGGGATGTGCAGGAAAATCCTCAACACTATGGTGAGGAGTATGAGTTATATGCTTCTAACATCAGCCTGGCCCAACCCAGCTTTTGCCGGCACTGGGGCAGTGAGCCAGAAGAAGCAGGATCGGTCAGATTCTGTCTCTGTGGCTGTCTCTTTGCCTTTTCAATAAAATGAAGGTAAAAAGAGAAACATTTTAAAGAATACTGTAAGGGTATGTTGGTTAGAGAGTATTGTGAGCACTAGAAAGGGTCTCTAGGTTAGTGACTCACTTGAAGTTCCTGAAAAAATTGATAGTCCACTTGAGTTAATTACTTTAATCCATCTGATTTACTTCCTATTCTTCACACATGTACTTGGGCTGGTCTATGTTGTTGCTTATTTACGAGAATGGATTGTGGTGTTTATTTGTCATAAGCTTTAGCTTCAAAGGCAGGCACTCGTTCGGGAAAGGTGAAGACTACCAGTGGACACAAAAAAGAGAGTGGATCCATGATCCATTCTTTCAAATGCACAATTGTTATCATTAGGTTCCAATTCTCCGGAATTTCTTGGCTTTCACAGGGGACCACTGGTGTGTTGGCACTGAGAAATGCCAATTATCCTTTCTCTGGCATTATCTCAAAACTGAATTTTACATGCTATGAAATTTTGGATACTTTGCTCATGGACAAGATAGAGCTATGGATAATCAGAACTTTGACCAATCCAATATTCTTATTTCTTCCTGACTTGGGAATATATTGTTTTACTGTGCATTGTGTTGGGCTCGTTATGTTTTTCTCTGGATATTTAACATTAGGAAATAATGAGTAATTCTCGACAGCAACAAATGACAGCCAGAGACAAGTGACAGAATTCAACACATCCTAAGTACCCAGACAGTTACCTCCATGCTGTCTCTATGTCATCTACACACAGGAACTGGAGTGGACTGGCCTCAGCCTTTATAATTACGAATTTTCAAACTTATTTCTATCAGCTTTCAAAACTGTTGGATGTAAGGAGTGGGATGTTAATGGTATGACTGCCTATTCACCTTCAAAGGAAAGAATTTGCTGTGAAGAGATGTAAACAGCCCATGCCACAGTCTGAGATGAGAACCTAGGAGTCCTGACCATAGGCTGTGTAGGTACCTATGGCTTCCCTCCCTAATGGGGTGTCGGTCTGGCAATTGCCATCTGGGGAAGGAAGGGACACCAATATGATTTGGTACTGTTCACAAGGGTAATTTGACTGACAATATGGCACAAATGAAAGTATACACAAGGTTTAATATTTAATCATGGGAAATGAAAAAAATGGCAAATGAAGGCTAGTGATGAAAAGATCTGTATCAAGTGAGGATTTCTGCTGATTGTGGGAGCAGCCCACATCTCCTGGGAGCCTGAGTAAGCAAGGAACCGCTCAGCAGATAGTTACCTTGGGCATATTGATTGTGGGTGAAGCTGTCGGCTTTTTCCTCCTACTTTTTTGTTTTGCTTTGTTTTGTTTTTTACATCACGCATCCTCCTAAATTCTCGCATGCACCGTGGGGCTCTGTAACTTGAGGTGTATGAATGGTGCTGTAGGTTCCTGTGCTCTACCCAATGCATGCAGCGGTTCACCAATTCTTCCCTCATGTATTCACAGGTTGGGTCCCCAGTACACAGGGTGCTCTGAGTTCTCACACAAGTCCAGGGCAACCTTCTCTTAATTGGCTGAGCTGAGATACTGATAAACTTTATCTATGGCAAGTTACTGAACCTGTAAGTTTCTTAGTTTTCTACTCTGAAGGACAATTGCACGAGAACTTCAAACAACGAGCCCACTCTGTCTCACGGAGCAGTTCTGCATAAGCAGTAGATACTGTGGGTACAGAAACATATGGAGTGTCTGGAACTGCAGTCCCAATCTCCAGGATTCTTGAGGGCCCTTGGGAAGCGAGCTCAGCCAACCACCAGCCTGCCATGAACCTTCAGCCTCTTGAACCACCTCTCTCTTTCTCTTTTTAAAAATACATTTTATTTTTTATTGGAAAGCCAGATTTACATGGAGAAAGATATACAGAGAGAAAGATCTTCCATCCACTGGTTCACTCCCCAATTAGCCACAATGGCCAGAGTTGAGTTGATCCAAAGACAGGAGCCAGGAGCTTCTTCAAGGTCTTCCACATGGTGCAGGCTTCCAAAGCTTTGGGCTTCTATTGCTTTCCCAGGCCACAAGCAGGGCACTAGAAAGGAAGTGGAGCAGCTGGGACATGAACTGGTGGCAATATGAGATCCTGGCACCTGCAAAGCAAAGACTTTATCTGCTAAGCTACCTCTTTGGGCCCTGAATCATTTATTTACCACTTTAAAATAGTATTATTGTTTTTTTTAAAGATTTATTTATTTATTTTTAAAGAATTACACAGAGCAAGGAACAGAGAGAGAGAAAGAGAAAAATCTCTTTTTGGGTTCACTCCTCAGATGCCAGCAATGGCCAGCACTGAGCCAGACCAAAGCCTGGAGGCAGGAGCTTCATCAGAGTCTTCTACATGGGTGACAGGAGCCTGGACACTGGGGCCATCATCCTATGCCTTTCCAGGCCATTAGGAAGCTGGATTGGAAGTGAGCAGCCAGAACATGAACCAATGCCAATAAGAGATGCTGGTGTCACAGGAAATAGCTTTACCTACCACACCACAATGCTGGCTCTTAATATTTTATGTTTTAGGAAAATCCACTTTATCTATCTATCTATCTATTGATATTTTAAAAGCACACACACACATACACACACACCTTCCATTCACTCCACAAATACCTGTGTCTGAGTCAGATTAAAGTAGCTGGTCTATCTTCAACATGAGTGGCAGGGATCCAGACACTTGGCGCCACCAATGTTGCCTCCTAGGGTACTCATTTGCAGGAAGCTGGGATGGGCAACAGAACCCAAACCTGAACACAGGCACTTATGTCCCAAGCAGTGTCTTAACCACTGGCCTGTTGCCTTGTATTTTTAAATGACGAACAATAACTGCCTTTATTTATGGGATATAATATGATGCTTTGACAGAATCCAAGGACATTAAAAAAGATCCTGAAATTCTCTTTGACCTGGAGTCTAAGGCTCATATTACTCAAAAGCGAGCTGAGTAGCTCAAAGACCTCTGACCCCTGGAAGAAGCCATAAACACTTCTTGTCTCATGAGTGTGCAATTACTGCACTCTGATTAGCCTACCCGCTGCAAGTCTACTCTCACCATGTCTGATGATGCTCTCTCTACAAGCACTATAAGTTCTCCCTGCCCTTTCCACTGTAGTCAGAGGATAGCCCTGTTCAAGAAAGTTACAGCAAACAGGCTGTTTCCTAACAAGCGAGGCTCCCACAAGCTGGGGTATTTCACGACCTCCAAACTGCAGCCTCTGCTCCCCAGAGCCATCCTGCGGACTACCCTTCATCGTGCCCTTTGCTTCATGGGAGAAATCCCCTCATCTCCTGTGCTCTCTCAGCGGCCCTGTGTAATGCCACCCTCGGACTTGTGACATCCCTCTCCCAAGGGAGGAACCTGGCATGGAGGAAATAGAGGATCAGCCGGGATCACGTGCTCAGCATAATCAAATGTCCACTCACATTCCAGCCTGCAGTGGCCGGGCCCTAGGCTCTTTTCTTCACATTATACAGCAATGAGAATGAGAATGACAGTGGTTCTCAATTGAGGGCAATGTTGCCCCATGTCCTGCCCAGGGGCACTGCTGACATTTTAGTCGGTTGCAAGTAGCGGAGGGAGTGAAAGCTGCTGGCATACAGTGAGCAAGGGCCCAGAGATTTCGCGACACATATTGCAATGCACAAGACAACCTCTCACATCAAAGATTCACCCTTTCTGAAACACAAGATGGGACAATGTGGAGAAATCCCAAGAGGACGAATGGCAGGAGACAGTCTCCTGTTAGCCTGGTCCTTATTCCTGCCTCTTCTCCAGAACCAACCACCTTCCTGCAAAGACACTTTGCAAAGGACTTTGGGATACTCGCAGGAAAGTTAATAGCTAGATGTGCAGTTGTTGGATTGTGTGGAGCTGCCGGGAAAGTTATTTTAATTTTGCTTTTTAAATTAGTTTGGGAGTTGGTGTTCTTTACATAATTACAAGCTGACAAACATGCTTCTGTATTTTTTTTTAATTAACAGATATTTGTATTCAAGTTCTCCAAATTACATACTGCAGCTTGCACATTACAGGACAGCTGCCACGCTCCAGATGTGGGCAATAACCAGAACATGGTAATGGCACAGGCAAGGGGAAGGAAGCTAGGAAATAAACAAGAAGGGAGAGTTAACATATCTGGGTGGAGAGGAGCAATTTTAGTCAATGAGTGTTGGCCTTTTGTGGCCATGAATACGCTGGCTTCTCCCACATTTTGAGATTGGTTGGAGCATTTGGAATGAAGCCTCCTGGGTCATTGGTTGCTGCCATCAACAGTTCACCGGCTCCTTGTAAAAGTAGATCAGAGATGAGACAGGGCACATGTAATTCTATGATGGGCACGAGAGACGACTTGGATCACCCCTGTTTACAAGCATGCTATCAAACGTGCTAAGCTGCTCCTGGAGAAAACTGTTGTGTGAGGTCAAACTGTTGAGTTGATTTATAGAGCCCGTGACATGACTGCACCCTTTGGTTACTTCAGACCAGAGCAGGCTCACTCAGGAGCCCGTAAGCCAGGCACGGGACACCATGGGGATCCAGTACTAGGAGAAGGAGCTGAAGAATAAAATTCCAGTGTCAGGGCTGCCAGCAAGCTTGCTGTGTGACTCCAGGAAAATACATGCTCCTCTCTCTGCCCCAGTTCCTCATTTGTTAAAAAGAGTGGGTATGACTGGGTGATTTCTAAGTCCCTTTAGCTCTCAGGGGGCTGCAATTAGAGATTTTTAAAAAAGACTTCTTTCTTTATTTGAAAGGCAAAGTTACGGAGACGGAGTAGGAGAGGATGAGGGACAGAGGGTGAGAGAAGATTGCATTTGCTGATTGACTTTCCAAATGAACAGCAGTCAGCTCTGGACCACAACAAAAGCAGGAGTCAGGAACTGCATCTGGGCCTCTCATATGGGTTCAGGGGCCCAAACGCTTGGACCACTTTCTGCTGCTTTCCCAGGTGCATTAGCAGGGAGCTAGACTGGAAGTGGGACATCTGGGACTCTAATCAGCATCCATATGAGATGCCAGCAAGAGAGGCAATGTCTCAACATGCTACACCACAATGCTAACCCCAGAGGTTCTTTTTTTTTTTTTTTTTTTTTACAAATTTTAAGATCCAGAAAAGCTTTTCAATATCATTTAGTTCATCTCCAAAGGACTCGGTAGCCCATAATTCAGAAAAGTAGGCTCCAGTGCAGTCTCCTTCCCCGGGGACAGGAGAGGGCATCCAGGTGCGAGGTGATGGACTCCATTTACTCACTCTATAGACCCTTCCTGGGTGCCTCTCCTGGGTAGAGGGCATGCAGAAATGTGACTGATTTTTCTCTTTATGATGTCCATCTTTCAGGGGGCTCTGGGGCAATTCTGCACAGTGGTTCCCATATTGAAGCATAGAGAGAGTGAAAGGGGTGAAGGAAGGACCCTGTGTGGGAGCCTACTGGCTAAAGTCCTCACCTTGAACACACCAGGATCCCATATGGGCACCGGTTCTAATCCCGGAAGCCCCGCTTCCCGTCCAGCTCCCTGCTTGTAGCCTGGGAAAGCAATCAAGGATGGCCCAAAGCCTTGGAACCCTGTACCCATGTGGGAGACCCAGAAGCAGCTCTGGGCTCCTGGCTTCGGATTGTCTCAGCTTTGGCTGTTGTGGTCACTTGGGGAGTTAATCATGGGATGGAAGACCTTTTTCTCTGTCTCTCCTCCTCTCTGTAAATCTGATTTTCCAATAAAAATAAATCTTAAAAAAAGAGAGAGGGATGGAGGAAGTGACAGAGTCTGGAAGACCGTGAAGGTGTGATCCAGGAAGGAGGGAGCAGCAAGGTCTTGCCAAGGTGAGGACAACAGGTGATGAGCATATCTCAGGGTGGGACACAAGTCATGTTTGCATGGGTGCACTCCCGGGCTGACTGAAAACAAAGACCATGGAAAATCTGGAGGGCATGAGTGCTAATGAAACCTATCATGCTCTTCTCTGCCCTTGCAGGTGCCAGGTATCATGTGAGTGAGTCATCAATGGACACTCCAACCCTATCCAGGGTTCGATACTATGGTTCCAGTCAAAGTGGGGCTGCATGCCTTGCTGATTCTCAGTTGGGTGGAGGAGAGAGGGTGGCTGAGCTCTTCTCTTCTTGTGCCTTTTCGCTGTACATGCTGCAGATCCAGATAATGTGCTAATCATGAGGAGGCCAGGATGGAGTTCCTGGCTGCATGCTTTGAAACTGCCCTGACCCCTGCTGCTGTGGCCATTTAGAGTGTGAACCAACAGATGACAGCCCTCTCTCTCTCTCCTCTAACCGTGCCTTCTCACTTAATGACTAAGTGAAGTGGGTTTTTTTTTATTTGAGATTTTTTTTTTTCAGTTGACAGAAGAACACAGAACACCTGGCAGAAATCGGTCTTGTTTTCATAAGCCACAGGGCAGCCACGCTGCCTAGGGATGGAGAGAACTGCAGCTTCTTCCCCACCCCCACCTGCTTCCCTGCGGGATGGGATCTGAAGCATTTCTCCTTGCTGCTGTTCCTCACCGTCCACAGCTCGTCCACTTCCGTTTCAGACACTACTCTCTCTGCTCACACGCACTTTTTTTGGCTCTCTTTATTTTTTGTTTAATTTCCTTAGGATGTTCTCCTCTTCTGCTTTCCCACCTTCTCTTTATTAAATAGCACTCTAAAGATCGCAGGTAAATAAGTATGAAGCTAATTGACACAGCTGCACCAATTAAATGGAAAAACATAGGTCTAGAGCAAAGTTTCAAAGGAAGTAGCCAGCATTGTGAATCTTTAAATCCCTCATCTGTGCTAACACTACACAGGGCTTCAAGAGTGTTTTTTCCTCCTAGGACGTTGATGTCTAAAGAGATCTGATGTCAATCACTCAGTATCATTTTACGGGCCAGTTTTTATTTTTATCTTTGCTTATTCAATTACTGGACCACTAGTGAGTTTTTATATGTTGTGACAAATTTTCAATTATATATAGAATAATAGACATGAGAGTATTTCAGAAATGGAATAAAGAAAAGTGGAATAAAAAGTTAAGTTGTATGTGAAATGAAATTGAAATCTATGCACAGGAAGGATTTTTAAAAAGTTCCTACAAGGACAGGCATTGAGCCTAATTAGTAAGGTTTCAGCCAAACACCCTTGTCATTTATCAGGATGCCTGGGTTCACTTCCCAGCTCTGGCGTCCAATGCTAGCTTCCTACAGGAGAGGACCCAGGAGTTGGCTGTGATATTCAAACAGCTGGGCTCCTGCCACTAGTGGGTTTGTCCTGGGACCACTGTAGACATTTGGGGAGCGAACCAGTGGATGAGATTTCTCTCCCCATCACCTCATCTCTCTGTTTCTCTTGGTCTCTCTGCCACTCTTTTAAAAAAAGGTTTATTTGTTTTTTATTGGAAAGTCAGATATAAAAAGAAGAGGAGAGACAGAGAGGAAGATCTTCCTTCCGATGATTCACTCCCCAAGTGGCCACAATGGCCAAAGCTGAGACAATTCAAAGCCAGGACCAGGAGCTTCTTTCGGATCTCCCACTTGGGTGCAGGGTTCCAAGGCTTTGGACCATCCTTGATTGCTTTCCCAGGCTACGAGCAGGTAGCTGGATGGGAATTGTGGCCGCTGGGATTAGAACCGGTACCCATATGGGATCCTGGTGCATGCAAGGCGAGGACTTTAGCCAGTAGGCTACTGCACCAGGCACTCAAACGCTTTTTTTTTAAGTTCATGGAAGGGGCCAGCACAGAGAGTTACACATAGCCTGCACTGCCAACATCTCATATGATCACTAGTTGGAGTCTGGCTATTCTACTTCCAATCTAGCTCCCTGGTAATGAACCTCATAAAGCAGCAGAAGATGGGCCAATAGCTTGGGTACCTGCCACCCAAATGGGAAACTCAGACTCCTGGCTTCAGCCTGGCCAAGCCCTGGCCATCGTGGTCACTTGGGGAGTGAGCCAGATCTTTCACTCTGTAACTCTGCCACTCAAATGCATGTGTAAATGTTTTTAAAAACTTATTGTTATTGGAAAGGCAGATTTACAGAGAGGAGAGACAGAGAGGAAGATCTTCTGTCTGCTGGTTTACTCCCTCTGGAGTGACCACAACGGCTAGAAATGAGCCAATCTGAAGCCAGGAGCTTCTTCCGGGTTTTAAGCAAAAAAAACTAAACTGGAAGTGGAACAGTTGGGACATGAACCGGTGCCTACATGGGATGATGATACTAGAAGTTAAAAGGCTCAGAATTAGCTTACTGTGCCACTCCTTCAGCCCCTATAAATAAAAAAAAATAAAATCTATCTATCTATCTATCTATCTATCTATCTATCTATCTATCTATTCATCTTTCTATAGCTCATGGAAGACATGGCTATGAAATAATTGTGCACAAAACACAAAAACTTCCACACCAAAATAAACTAATCTTTTCATTCCATCTCGCATTAAGTTTTTTTGAAGTACCCTCATGTATCAATCACTTCCACAACAATTCTAATTAAGTCAAATTTTGTGAGTTGAAGAAGTCCCGTTTAATTCAGAACACTGCTTCCAAATAAGTGACACCTCAGGGGCTGTGGAAACATTTGCAAGCGAGGCTCTGAGGAAGCCACTGCCTCCAGACATCCACATGGCAAAGGGACTACCATCAGGAAGACGTGGCAGTGCTCACGGCCTTCCCCTGGCCTCCAGCCCCAGTCACCTCCTGCAACCTGGCTGTGAAGGGCTCAGGTAGTTTCAGGAGCTGACATACTGAATAAATATTTGTTTTCATTTCTCGCTTTTTTATTGCTTCCCTCCCATCTGCGTAACAGTCTTGCCTTCCTTAATACTTCTTTCTTGTCATCTCCCCCTAAGCAACAGATTCTTACCGGGATAGCTTTTGATTATTTATGAGCAGGAAATACTGTCTACATTTCTGGTGACATAAATCCCAGAAACAAAACTGATTAAACGGTATGCAAAGTGCTATGTTTGGGAGGCTAGACCATTAGTCGAGAATCATCAAGGTATGATTGTGATTCCTGAAAGAAGGGAGGGTTTAGAGGCAGCTCATTTTGTGCCCCAGTTTTCCCAGCTATCACCTGAGAATAATGATCTTTATCTAAAAGATTGTAATCATCGCAAATTGCTTAGCAAGTCTCAAGTGGCAACTGCTAGGTGTGAAAAAGACAGATGTAGGAGTCCCTGCGAGTGAGACGGGCTTTTTACATCCTGTTCCAGGTGCTGTCTTCCTCGGCTGTCATCTGACCTTTGGCATCACCAGATGGGTTACCTAAACTCAGCGATCCTGGGAAGACATGTTACCTTAGCAAAGAGCTCCAGAAGGAACCTAGCAACGAATGAAACCATGAGTCTGATCCTTTGCTTTGAGCTCCATCTCAGGCATTACAAGAAAAGCATTTATCATAAATCAACATTTCCATTCCAGATCACCAGCAAAAGGTCTTGAGTTCATTCTCTGTGTCTTTCTTATAGTTCCTCCCTCAAAGCTGGCAAGAAAATCTTTGGTTTATTATTTTACAAGATTAAATAATCACTTAATTGTCCAAATATGTCCAAATAGGTCACTTGGCCTTGGCACGTGGGACAGACTAGATGACCAGCAATTGAATTCAATACAATAAGGGCAATGTGGAAACATTTAGGTTAGGACAGACAGGTGAAGGGTTGAGACAGCCCTTTCTGCAACTTGGGATGAAAAACCCATTGCTACTAAAGTGCCACAGAAGCTTGTCTGGCTTTTCCTATTTGAAAAATTGGAAAAACTGGAAGGCATGATTCAGTGGTGCCTTTCACACTGAGAAAATGTCATGAGGCAAAAGGAATCTGTGTGCCTTCTCTGGAACTGGGGCCTATGCAGAAAGGTCTGACTGAGAGAAAGGGAGAAGGATGGACATGCATGTTCCCACACGCCCCCAGGCCTCTCGAGGACAGAGTAGACGTCTACCAGGAATCCCTGCCTTGCTGCACGTTTGCTATCTCTTCTGGCTGCCTGGAGAAGCAGCCCTTCTGAAGTCTGATGCGAATTCTTCCCTTGAGAGTCTTGGTGGAAAACACAGACTCTTCCTGCAGATGTAGGCACTGAAAAATTAGAACTCCCAGTTTTCCCAGCTTCTCTTGCAACTAGTGTGCAGGTCTATGACCTAACCATGACTAATCCGACCCACTTCTCAGACCCAGCTGTGGGGATTAGTGGTCCTGAAAAGGCTCCCTTTCCAGTAGGCCTGGCAACTATGACAAAAGCAAAGTCTGCTTGTGTTGCAGGGACAATTACTCTGAAGATGGTTTTAAATAATATTTAGACAATCTTGATCCTGGTTCCTGGATCTTTGTCTCTTGAAAATTCCATGACAGGTTCAATGTTCTTTTCTAAAGATATCAGCCATTTGGCCTCTGTGCTTGCCGTTAAGGGTCCCAACCAGCACAGTGTCTACCTTCATGTGTATGTATGCCACATATATGTACAAACTTCTTTTCTTCCTTCCTTCAACACTCTCCTTCTCTTGGACAATGTTATGACATGGTCAACTGAAAGCAACGGCGTGGGGTGAACTTCTTGCACAGCAGTTAAGATGCCATTTTGAGTGCCTGAAACCTACATGAAAATACTTCTGTTCAAGGCTCAGCTCTACTCCTGCTTCCAGGTTCCAGCTAATGCACACCCTGAGGGACAACAGTTGATGCCTCAAGTCCTAGTGTCTCCATATCCCATAGAGAAAAGTCTGAATTGAGTTGCCAGCTGCTAGATTCAGCCTGGCTTAGGCCCAGACATTATGGGAATCTAGGGAGTGATTCACTGGATGGGAGATTGGTTTGTCTGTCTTCCTCTGACTTTCAAATAAAAAAAAAAATTAAAAAAAAAAAAAGAAAAAAGGAAACTTGTTATAGAATCAAAAATAGGGCCGGGCGCAGTAGCCCCCACCTTGCATGCACTGGGATCCCATATGGGCACCGGTTCTAATCCTGGCAGCCCTGCTTCCAATCCAGCTCCCAGCTTGTGGCCTGGGAAAGCAGTCAAGGATGGCCCAAAGCCTGGGGACCCTGTACCCGCATGGGAGACCTGGAAGAGGCTCTGGGCTCCTGGCTTTGGATCGGCTCAGCTCCGGCCATTGCGGCCATTTGGGGAGTGAATCATGGGACGGAAGATCTTCCTCTCTGTCTCTCCTCCTCTCTGTATATTTGACTTTGCAATAAAAATAATAAAATAAATCTTTTTAAGAAATCAATAAATAAAAGCAACTGCAGAAGAGTGAGAAAAAGCTGTTAGTTCATTTCCCTCCGTCACATATAAAGTGACAAAAAGAAGGAACAATACTCTGCTCTGATTGAGCTGATCCTCTTAAATTCCGTCCACCTTTGCCCTCAAGCTGGATGCTGGCCAAAGTCAACGGGAATCACGTTTGTATAACTGAGGGCATGGTTGAACCTGGGGAGACTGCAAAACAATTTCAAATGCAACTTACTCCACTGCCAACTCCAAGTGTTAAGAAAAAAAATTAAAAAGAGGATGGAAATTGAGTCCTGAAGCCAATCTGCATGAGCGTGTTAGTCATGGGCTTCTGAGTAACTGGCCGAATGTCCCCTGGCACACAATTGTAATCATTTATATGATGGGGGAGGCTTTCTAAGGCTTCTGTGTCCCCAAGATTAGCAGCCCTCCACTGCCAAGTTCAAACAGACCCTACAATGTTGACCTAGCCTCAGGAACCATTGCTAACTTTCAAGGATAGTCAGCCAATGCGTGCGGCATTTCTTCATGTGAAGGCTAAGTGTCTGCAGGGGTTGGTAGAAACCAGTCAGTGCCAGGCAGGGTCATCCACTCTGAGCTGAAGAAGAATTCTTCCAAGTTGAGGTCTAAACTCTGTTCTGCTACAAACTATCACCAAGACCTCAAGGAAGTAACTTCTCTCTGAACCTACATTCCTTTTTCTGAAGACAGAGTACTAGCCCATTCTGACATGGGATGTATGGCATGGATTTAGAAGACAGATATCTCAAGGTCATTAACTTCAACGCTATCACTTGTTACTTTTATTGTCTTGGGCAAATAACTCGATATCACTCATATTTTGACATTTGCTTACAAAGTTTGGAAGGCTTAAGAGTAAGGATATATACCCAGTAGGTGCTACATTGCCTGGCAATGTAGGGCCAGGCAAGGAGGGACTCACAAATGCTGGCTTCCCTCATCCATTCATCAAGCATGCACTGATGCACTCACTGTGCCATGCACAATCCAAAGTGCTCAAGCACAGCAATTTATGTGACACATAATGTATTTCCTTTGTACTCAGTTTTCACTCCCTGTGAGAAGAGTAAGGTTCATGTTTGCGATTCTGGAGGTAGAACTGGAACTCTGATAACCTTCAGCCAACAGGTGAGTTCCTAGGGCAGAGAGGGGCTGGGATTGAGTTTGTCCTTGCTTTCTGTCAGTGGACAGTGGGTGGAGAAGGCATGCATGGGGTTGAATTAATTGAAACATTGTGAACAAACTCCAAATCCACAACTAAAACACAAAAGCAAATAAACAAAAATCCTCCTTCAGACCAGAGCTTTTCTTTGTTTTCCAACTGTTTGTTTCTTGAACTTGTTTTTAAAACTTATATTATTTATGTGAGAGGAAGACAGATAGAAAGACATCTGCTAGTCACTAGTTCCCTCTGTGATTGCTTTCAACTGGCAGGAGTCAGGAATTCAATCTGGATCTTCTATGTGGGTGGCAGGGGCACAACTACTTGGGTCATCATTGCTCCCACCAGGGCTGTGGTAGCAGTAAGCTGAATTCAGAAGCTGGAGCCAGGGCTGGAACCCACCTGCTCTGGAAGGAGACGCAGGCACCTCACAGGCAGCGTAAGTGCCGGGCTGAAGGCATGTCATCCCCTCACCATTACTTTGCTCTTTGGTGCTTGACATGGTTCTTCATTTCTTACCTGTATGTCTCTGGCTTCACTGTCACCACTATGTTACAATCAAGTGTTCTTTTCCAATATATTGTGTTTCGTCAACTGAGTTTTAAGCATACGGAGAGTTTTGGAGGTCACCTTTGCTGAACCTCTCTTCCAATACAACCATTTCCTCTGTGCTACTCTAATGCATTTTAATTCAATTTCTGCATAAAGATGGTGTGGAGGGCAGGCTGGAGCCTAATGAGGACACCGGTTTCATTCTTAGGAATCTTTCACTGTTGCATGTTTCTTTCTCTCATTTCCTTGTACTTACAGTTTGATTAGATCAGAATTTCCTGACTATCTATTGTATGCCAGACATCATGCTCAGAATGAGGACAAAGCACACATGTGAGAATACTAGTGATCTCCCTCCTGCAACAATTCACAGTCAGCTTGGGGACTAGTAGGACAGGATTCTGTCCGGTCAATAGCATGGAGCCTTAATTTTAGCTCCGAGGACACATCATGGTTCAAGCAACTGCTTCTTGAAATGTGAGCTTTGGACCCCTGGAATGGAAATCACCGGGGATATTTGTTTAACTGCAGCCTCCTGGGCTCCTGTGGCGATGAATGAATCAGATTCCCTGGGGACCTTACACCCGGAGTCTCAGAATCTGCAATGTGAACAAGCAGCCCAGAAGAGGCTCATGCAGAATAAAACTAGAGAACCCTCAAGCCCTGTTTCTGCCTCAGTAATTCTAATTTTTTGCACCCCTCCTAAAACTGCATAAGCCCCAGGCTTTTCAGCATCTTCAACCTTCTCCAGTGTCTCAGTTTGTTAATGGCTCTTTAAGAGGTGGCCCTTATTATAGTGTGCCCATTCCAAGTGTGGGCACATCCAGAAGTGGTCGGTACCGTGGACCATGAGTGTCATCAGTATGAGCACAATGCCTTCTATAGTGAAAGCCAAATACTGGGTTATTTGTAATCATGTTAAGCTGTCAAGATAGCAACAAGACAGAATAATACTCCTTTCGTTTAGACTCTGGAATGCACCTGACAGAAGATTTGTTTGTCAAATTGGTGAATAACACAATATCGCAAGAAGAGATAGATAATGCAATTATAAAGAAAGATTTCTTTTTTTCCACTTCAATGAGATGCTAGCATGACTTACCCTTAGCAAACCTAAGCTAGCTTTCAGCAACCACAGATAATTTCTGGTCATTTATGGGTCATCAAATTAATCTTTTACATATTTATTTTATGGAGATCTTTCTTAAGTCTACTTGTTCACTGTGTCCTAAATTGACCACCATGTACTGCTCCACTTAAACAAAATTATGATCTTGTTCTGGACTCTTCTTGTTTTCTAGAAATTCTGAACTATCATTTGCTCAGAATGGCTCCAAGGTTCTCTTTCCAAATTGTTTCAGTCTCCAGGAGAGTGGCTTTCTCTAGTCTAGACCTAGTAAACAGGTTTGTATCACATGCTCTCGTCATCATCATTACTGACATTTGCTTTTTCCGTGTGTCAGATCATAAGTGTTTGGCTCCCAACATATTTTTAAAAATTCACATGGCAGATGACTGACATATGTACTCCAATGTGTCTGTTTCACGGAAGAGGAGGCTGAGCAGTTGAGGTTACCCACGACACAAGGTATTACTCCCTGGTGAAAGTGACGCTTAACCCTTATCTGGATGATTCGAAACAATTGCCTCTTGTCATCTCTTACCAGCACACACTGGTTGTCAGATTTTGGTTCTTCTCAATCAAGCTTATTCTCTCGTGAGTATGAAGAGCATTATGCAGGGTTAAATGCCACAAGAGAAGTAAAGGATAGCTCGCCACAACTGGCTCACCGTGCTGCACTCCTTAAGGAAAGGTCCATTTATGTTCTGCCTCGTTCTTGGAACGTGAAGGTCTCATTGTTCTCTTTTGCTTTTTACTTTTTCTATAAGCTTCAGCTCATTCAAGGTCCATAGAAGCTGCTGCCACAGGCTCCTGCTCCTCTTTCACAGTATCCTGCAACCTTTGTGTATGTCTCTGTCAAACCCAACTATCTCAGTGTTGCCTGTGCAGTGGTGGTTTCTCCAGATTAAAAGATTCAGTCTTTCCTTCTGCATCAGGTTAATTGGTATGATTCTATGAAAGGACATGCTATTTCCTGAAGTTTCTGTCTTTCTTTCAAGAAAAGATTTATTGGGGCTGTGGTAGTGGCATAGCAAGCTAATTCTGTGCCTATGGCACTGACATTCCAGGTGGATGCCAGTTTGTGTCCCGGCTGCTCCACTTCTGATGCAGCAACCCTGATGATAATCCTGGAAGGGAGTGGAGGGTGGCTCAAGTTCTTGGACCTCTCTCTGTGCTCAGGTAGGAGATCCAGAGGAAGCTCCTGCCTCCTGGCTTCAGATTTTCAGATTGGCTCAGTTCTGGTCATTGTGGATATTTGGGGAGTGAACCAGTGGATGGAATCTCAGTCTCTCTCTCTCTCTCTCTCTCTCTCTCTCTCTCTCTCTCTCTCTCTCTCTCTCTCTCTCTGTCTAACTCTACCTTTCAAATACAGTTTAAAAAATACAGAAAAATGAAAACCTGTAAGTTGGGAACTCCGCCCAGGTCTCGATTCACTTCAGTCATTCACTACTGCCTCCAAAAGCACATATCAACAGAAAGATGGAATCAAAAGCAGAGCTTGATTCTACACTATGGGATGCAGGCATTGTAGCTGTTAGGCCATGCCTGTCCTGATTCTATCTTTCTGAAGCCCTTTTTTATATTGTGTTTTTGATGGGCTCTGGAGATTATCATTATGGCTAAGATAGGTGTCTGACTATGTCGGGTGTTCTGTTTTTCTGATCAACTCTGCTTTCCTTCAAAGCTCACACTTGCAATGTGTGTCCATTCTGGCTTCCTTCCTCCACACATGTACTGGATGCCTAATATATGTCTGTCTACTTCACCAAGAGATTTTTGCCTCATTGGCATAAGGCCTGGCACATACTGGGTGTTCCATAAATAGTTGTTTGAAAAGGTGAAAGTTAGAATTGAACACAGAGTAGAAGACTCAGAGTAGAAGAGTCCCTCATTGATTTTATTCTCCCCAATCTTTGGAATGATCAAACTGCCTGTAAGGCAATTAAAAATAAAGTCAAGACTCTATTTTGGAAAGGACTAGATTTCCAGCCGAGTTCTAAGAGCCAAATGTCCTAAGAGCTGACGTTTCCCACCCTGGTTGTCATTGACTTGCCTGCTTTATCATCTGGGTTAGGAAAAAGCACCATATCCTACATAGCAATCACCTCCCTTCATTGTTCTTCTATCCTCACCTGGATTCTGCCAGCCACAAACCCTCCAATCTGGAACATGGATTCTGTATGAATGATCCCACTTCCTTGGTGCCCGGTCTAGGGACAATCAAACTGTACAACATCACGCCCCCCGCCCCATTCCACCCCCCGCCAAGTGCCTTCCTCCAAGCTTACAGCACCAGACCTGGGAACAACTGTTAGAAACGCTTGTGTTTGCATCATTAGACGTTTCCAAGCTATTCCGATCTGTTACTCACTGCACACCGGGAATCAGTGACATAATTGTCGCATTGTAGGTTCCGCCCCTTTGCAACGCGTTTCTGGAAAAGCTGCTGTGCATTTCTTCCTGGGAACTTTCCTGCTGCCCTGCCTGATTGCCTTTAAGGTGGGTGTGTTCTTCCTCCTTCTTCTCCCTCAGGAGTTAACCACCTGTGATCTGCTCAGGTGTGTAATCTCTGTAGCTAGCATCCTTCCTTCTGCCCCCCTAAGTCCCTGCAGCAATGAAACCCTAACAAAAACACCCTGACAACCTCACACAGATGATTGTTTCTGTCCTTTAGGTAATTCACACTCCTAGGTCAGGAAGTTCCCTGACTTCTGCACAAGGCATGAAATCCTGGCTGCTGCCCATGGTCTCTGTGAGGGGCTTACATCCCCTCATTCTTCCACAAACATGCAATTCCCAGGCATTGCTACCCCAACCACACCCTGACAATTGGAATAACCAACTTTAGCTCATCCTTGCAACTTTGCTTCACAGAGGAAGCCTTCTCCAAGAACTCTTCCCACGAGGTGGGCTAGGCATCCCTGCTGCTGCTCCCACACAGAGAACTGCACATCTCCCCCGGGTGCCCACCTTACTGTGCTCTGTTGTTTGTTTACGCATCTGGATTCCGTTCTCCTGGAGACACCAAGTATACTTACTTGCCTTTTGCTCAGTTTGGCAAACTTTCCAGTGTGTACTAAGAAAACAACAGGGGGCCTGCCAGAGGTGGAGGAAGCAATTTCAAAGGGGAGTGTGGAGAATGAGCAGCTGTCAAACAAAAACTCAACTCCCCAAACACAGGCAAAAGCACAAACTCCCCGACAAGCAGTGATTAAGGAACCTCAAGCCCAAATTCACTCGGAACAAAGGACCCATCCACAACCATTATTTATCAAGCAGCAAACACTGTCTTTTTGTTCCATTGTCAATGTTTCACAGACCACATCTGCCTTTGGGCAGACAGGGAAGAGAGAAAGGGAGAGAGAAATGAATAGAAACAAGAGTATGAGTTCCATTTTATTTATTTCTTTTCCATATAAATCAGCTAATCTGTTTAACATTCATATTAAAGTTGTAATCACCTTTGCACACATTAAAATACAAACTAGCACAAGTAATAGGCCTTAAGAACAACATTACAATAGCTATTAACATAGAACAGCTACCTTATCAACTTACAACATCCCTATAAAATAATAACTGCATCCAGGATTGATTTGAGGGAAATTCATTCTCCCGGAACACTGAAGCCTGACTTGGAGTCGGGGGAAGGTGGGAGTCTGGCTGTCCTTGGCTGGCTCAGAGAGGCAGTTTTGGGGGAGTGGAGAGAAACTGACATAGAGACAGAAGGCTTGTTCTGTAATTTTGACTCTACTATTCCCCACAGCGGTAATGTGGAGCAAGTTTCTTAATGAAAACTCAGTTTCCTCACATACCAAATGAAACAGAGATTTTTCATGAGAGTATTTTGGTGAAGGACTATGTGAGATGCTACGAAAGCACATGGCAGACAGAGCAGGTACTTCAGGGGCAAGGGTCATCAAGAAGGGTCCAACTGCAGCCTAGAGAAGCCACACACAGTGTTGCATCTTTTGTTTGCTGACTTGTGGATCGTTTGTGGAGCATTGTCAGGGAGGATCAGATGATACAAAACATGTTCAAACAGAGCGCCTCTCCTGTGGGATTCGCAATGGGGCTGGGGATACTTCAAGTACACAACAGGCTGGAGAGAACTGCACACATGATGCAACAGAATACCCAGAACATGGAGGGAGCGAGGAGAGGGTCGCCCTGCAACTAGGAGTGAGGACGCACCCTCACAGAACAGGGGACATTGCAGCCAAGCCCTGAGGTTTCAGGATGTCTTCAACAAGCAGTGAGAATGGTATTTCGGGTGCAAGGAACAGCATCTGCCATGACCCAGAGCATTCCACATACAGGGAACAGCAAATGTTCTGTTTTCAGCTGAAGGGCAGGCTGCGGTGCTGATGGGGCTGGAGAGACAGCTGCTGTCTGCGGGAGGAGGAGCTTCGGCACCAGGCAAAGGTGTTCCAGGTACCAGGGGAAGGCATGACAACTCACAGTCCTGCTTACCGTAAAAATGGTTAGGAAGGAACTTTCCAGTTCTCATCACAAAGACATGCTCAATGTTTGAGGCCCTGCATATGCAGATCTGATCATTACTCAGTGTATTCATGCACCAAAACATCACATTGCAAACCACGAATATTATTCTGTATCCATCATGAATAATGAAATAAATAATAAATTTGAGCCCCTAGAAGTAGAGAGTAGAATATGGGGAGTGATGGACACCTACATACAGTTACTCCGAAGGAGTAAATGCTGGTGTTCCCTAGTGCAGCAGAGTCACTGCAGTTTGTAATTATTTATTGAATATAGTTCATATGCTTTAAAGAACTAGGAAAAAGGAGCTTAAACTTCCTTAATATAAAGAAATGATACATGTTTAAGGAGGTGGAAATGCTGATCACCCTCATTCGATCATTGTATTTGTTAGAAATATATGGGACTTACATAATACAATGTAATTAATGAATTAAAAATAATAAAAAAAGAAATATATGGGACTATCACACCGTGCTGCATAACTATGCATCATCTATAAAATAACAATAAATGTGACTCATGTTTAGCCTAATGGCTAAGATGTTTATATGCCATATTGGAGTACTCAGGTTCAGTTTTTTTTTCTTTTCTTAAAATTTATTTATTTCATTGGAAAGGCAGATTTTCAGACAAAAGGAGAGACAGAAATATCTTCCAATCACTGGTTCACTCCCCTAATGGCTGCGATGGCTAGAGTTGAGCTGATCCAAAGCCAGAAACCAGAGTCTTTTCTGGATCTCCCAAGTGGGTGCAGGGTCCCAAGGCTTCTGATCATTCTCTGTTGCTTTTCCAGACCACAAGCAGGGGCTAGATGGGAAGAGGATCCACCAGGACATGAATCAGTTGATTGTGGGATGAGGGGGTTCTAACTGCTAGGCCAAATACCTAGCCAGACTTTTCTTAAAGTGGGGAGATGGTGCGTATTTTGCGGCGTTTTGACAATCACATGTTTGGAAGTCCAAGGAGATCTTGGGCCACATGTGCATGGTGGGTGGAGGTGGGAGGGAGGCAGGGATGGCTTCAGTCAGCACAAAGCCAAAATACAGTAGGCTCCAACCTGATGCCCCAGGGGCAGGAGGAAGCCTCTATCTGCACCTTGGAGGGTGCCCCTCCCTAGGGTGCCCAACAGGTCTGGCCTGCGGGGCCTCTGGTGGCAGTACTCAGAGGACATCTCTGAGTGTGGGCACTGCACATTTGCTTGCTGAGGGACTCTGCCAGGAACAGCCGCCTTTAACCACCTCATTAATATTCAAATCTGTTCAAGTGATTTCAATTTGAATTCTATGCATATTATCAGATAGAACAAAATGCAAATATATACAAATTCATCCATATGAAGAAATAAATAGGGGAGCTCTGCATAATAGGATTATAATCATTCTTGGGGCACATCTCTCTTAATTCCCCAGAGTCAGCTGCCCAGAAGTGAGCCTGGTCTGGGGGCAGGTTGTCCCCTGATGCTGAACTCCTGATGTGCCTATTTGCAGCTGTTCTTATTTTCCATGGGTTTGTCTTCCCCTGGGTTCTTCCTCTAGAAGTGGGGCAGACTGTGGCGGTGTGGTGTGAGGGTAGGGGTAGACTCAATATACTCTCTAACTATTTTGGAGCTGGCCCCAGCTGGAGTAGTAGCTCTGGTCCTCGAGTATGCCCATTGGCTTTTGGGTTTCCAGGAAAGGCTCTCATATCTCCAACCTGTCTATGGGGTCTTCAGAACCTGGGTTGGGGGAGATGGGAGGGTGAGGAGGCGCTAAGCTCCAAAACACCTTCCATTGTCTGTAACCTGAAGGGCCTTTGCAGCACACTGACTCTGCCAACCTAAGCCACCGCCGGGGCCTCTTGTTCTCACTCCAGGTTGTTTTGGTGCACGGTAGGACGGGTGAGGAATGCACTGTCCAGTGCAGCCTCCCCTTCCATGCACTCAGGCTTTCCATCTACTTCCTCCACAGCCTCGCCAGATTCATTTCTAGCCAATCCAAAGTCAAATGCCAGAAGCTCAACCATGTAGGGAGGCAAGGGGAGAACAATCAAAATGTGGGCAGTAACTGTCCTACGCTCCAGCAAAGCAAAGGCAGAAAAACACAGGACCTGTGCGTCCTTCTTTGTGTGCCTGTGTTATCGTTTCAATGGCAGGATGTCAGGGTGTACGGTAAGAACGGGTTTCATACTCTCCGCTAAAGGAGTTAAAGTCCATTGCTAACATGAGTAAGGTTTACCTTAAGAATGTAATAAATGGGGCCTGGCACAGTAGCCTTGCATGCACCAGGATCTCATATGGGTGCTAGTTCTAATTCCGGCAAGCCCGCTTCCCATCCAGCTCCCTGCTTGTAGCCTGGGAAAGCAGTTGAGGACAGCCCAAAGCCTTTGGACCCTGCACCCGCATGGGTTCCTGGCTCCTGGCTTCAGATTGGTGCAGCTTCAACTGTTGTGGCCACTTTGGGAGTGAATCAATGGATGGAAGATCTTCCTTTCTGTCTCTCCTCTTCTCAGTATATCTGATTTTCCAATAAAAATAAATAAATATTTTAAAAACGAATCTAATAAATGCACCTGCTAAAGTCTCCAGTGATGGTTCCACCTATTGGTGGCTCTATTGATGAATATTAGCTTAATACATGCCAAGTTGTTATATAATAACCACTTCTTACCAAATACCTTTGCTTGATAATCTCCAAGTGCTTGACAGATATGTGTGAGAGTGAAGGTCATTTTCTCTGACTTGCAGGGAGATTGAGGCACAAAGAATCCCTACATTCTTCCTAAAAGGGTGCGATCATCCAGCTTTTGCCTTGGGTAGCTGTCATAGACAGAATAAGCCACAACTCCCTAAAATGTTCATGGTCCAACCCCTGAATTGACTGTTTGACATGGCAAAGGGGATTCTGCAGATGGGATTATATGAAGGCTCTTGGAAGGTAGAGAGTGTTCTGAATCCCTTATTGGGATTGGTGTAATCACTGGATTACAAGTTCCTTACAAGATAAGATAAGATCAGAGCAATGTGAAGAAGGATGCAAGCAGAACCAAGGGAGTAAGAGATCACCAGCCAAGGGGTACGAGTACCCTCCATAAACAGGGAAAGGCAAGAAGATGGATTTCCCTCCTTAGCCTCCAGAAAGAACAGCCTGTGAACACCTAGACCTGAGCCCTGTGAGACTCATTCTAGTCTTCTCACTTCCAGATCTGTAATATAATACATTTGTGTTGTTTTCAGCCAAGAAGTGTGTTGTAACTTGTTATAGCAGTCAGCAATAAGATTTATTACAATAGACTTTTGCAGCCTTCCCAAACTGAGGTTCCTGTTTCAAACAAGGGAACTCAGAAAGAACACAAGAATGTTCTTTGCAGGTTTCCCATGGAAGGTACTCAAATAGAATATTTCAGACGCATAAGGAATAATTTAATATAATACTACAGTGTTGCTTTGGTGGACATAAGAAGTTACGTCTAACAAACCCACAAACAAGGTTTCTCTCAAAAAGACACATCGTAGACCACCTTGAAATGAAACTGAAGACGTTGAGCAAATCTATTCTGATCCTGGGCACCAGGATCTGGAAACATCAGACCTGAGTGTGACAAATACCTTACTCCTGAAGGGTGTCCTTCAGAGTATCTCAATGTTCCCTCAAGTAGGCTCTGGGGATATCAGCTTGTGAGGCAAGCAAGAGAGAAAACCTGCTCCCAGGGCCACATGCAGAGCTACACACCAGGTGTGTGGCAGAATTGGTGGCTTCTGACCTCAGGCATGGGGCCTGTTCTACTGCTTGGAAGATGAGGAGTTGTGCTGGGCGCAGTGCATTTAATGCAATTTCCTTGTTGATTGACAGACCACATGCTGACATGTCACAGCAAGAGCTGTATGAGGGAGGTCACAGTCAACTGCCCTGGGAGAGTTTCCAGGCCACTCTTGCTTGCTATTGCTGTTAAGAGTTTATTATAATGGAGCCACAATGTCCTCTTCACCAAGCCTCATTTACTAGAGAGAACCTCAAGCAAGTGCAGTTTTTACCCAGTCTGTGTTGTGGCTGGAATCAGCCACCGCTTTTTTGCTTGTGATTTGTCCAGGCTCTGAACCTAAATTTTCCTTGTGCTCGACACGCTCCATGTGAGCGTACTAGGTCTACTCTGCTGAGCGCTTTCTAAATACACACGTGGGGACTTGGAGGAGAAGGGATAGAAAAACCCCTGGGGTTGGATTTGACACTTGTGTGGCCTTAGACAGGTCATGTGATTCAGCTTGGACTCACTGTCTTCATTTCCTGAAGTGAGGATGGGAGTCGGACGTGGGGAAGAAGGCTTGAATAGTTGTGTGAGTGTTCAGGAAACTATAAAATACTCCCCAAGTGCAAGCAGGTTGAGTTATTATCACCTTTTCCCACAGGAGTACTTGGTGCTCATAGGTACTCCAGTTGCAGAAAGCAATAATCATGATAAGTAGAGCATATTCTCTGATAAAACACTTTCACAGGGAAGTAAGGGAAATGCCAGCTCAGGGAGGAAGAAGGAGCTGGACTCTCTGGCACTGGATGTGCCGTCTGTGTAGATGAAACACCGGCTGTGAAATGATTTTTGCATCCAATACTGACAAAGGCACTGCCCACACAGGTCACTAGGACCCTGACCTTCCAGGAGTTTGCAGTGTAGAAAGGAAGGCATGCAGGAAATAAGTCACTTAAATATACGGTGACGTGAAGCATAAGACATTCTTATAGACAGCTGAAGACAGAGAGAAGAAAACCACTTGAATTGGCTGATGGCGCAAGTCAAAGAAATGCCATTTTTGCTCTGTGGGGCACAGCAAGCTGAGTCCTTAGGATGGAAATTCACCAGAGCAATGTGGGGAGAGAACATAGTGATGCCAGAGGGAAGAAGGACCAGAGGGGGCGGAACACATTCAGAGTGCCTCAGCAGCCTGGTTTGGCTGGAGGGAAGGGGGTTTGTAGGAGTGGGTGGAGAGGTAAGCTCTGCTCCCACCTGACAGTCTGTATCTCACAGGTGTCAGAGCAGCACCAGAGGAGCACAGGGCCATGCAGCGGGTGGAGGCCTGGTGCCTCCCTGTCTGCCACACTGTGCTGCGGTCACGGATAAGCCACTGAAGTGCATCACCAACAAGTGGGGACTTTGAAACCTTCTTGTGTTTAAGGAGCGGACTCTCGTGTTTCACGGTTCTTTGTCTGGATCAAGCAACAGCCGAGACTGTGGCTTTTGAGCCCTCGATCTCTGAATCTTCCAGAGGTTCCCCTGAGTGTCTCACACAGCAGCTTGTTAGGTTGTCTGCTGTTAGCCTCTCTTCTTCCGGTCTGCATAGCACTGCTGGTGTCTCTCTGCCCTTCGTCTGCCATCCCTATACTATTTGGATACTTGAAGACATGTGCAGGACATAAAAGGCAGTCACTGCAGGGCTCGGGCTCGCTGTGAACCTGCCGCAGGTGCCCTTCTCTGGTCTCTCAGTCACTGGGCTCAACAGCTCATGTATTTCTCTTCCCTTTGGTGACTCTGGTTAAGAAAGAGGCCCAGAGGCATGGTGATGAGAGTATCACTGTTCTGCGAATTGCAAAATAAAATGATAGTAGCAGTGAGCAGATCCCAGTTCACAGTGAAGTGAATATCAATGTCTGTGGTTGTATTGACCTTGATGGTTTAAAAAACAAAAAAAGAATTATTTGGGGGATGTAGGATGCTATACATCGAAATCTCTTCCCATTGCAAAGCAGAATATCTATGCTCCATGGACACAGGCATCTCTGGTGTACAGTACTGACTTTCAAACCAGATTCCTTTTTTTTAAGATTTATTTTACTCTTTTATTGGAAAGGCAGATATACAGAGAGAAGGAGAAACAGAGAATGATCCTCTGCTGGTTCACTCTCTAAGTGGCTGCAATGGTCAGAGCTGAGCTGATCTGAAGCCAGGAGCTAGGAGCCTCCTCTGGGTCTCCCACGTGGATTCAGGGTCCCAAGGCTTTGGGCCGTCCTTGACTGCCTTCTTGGGGGCACAAAACAGAGAGCTGGATGGGAAGTACAGCAGCCAGGACATGAACTGTCACCCATATGGGATCCTGGCAGATGCCAGGCAAGGATTTAGCCACTGAACCATCCTGCTGGGCCCTCAAATCAGATTCTAAAATGCAAGTGTGAGAAAATTCACAGCATGATTAGCCAGTTCTTTGTTGACAAAAAAAAAAAAAAAAAAAAAAAAAAAGGATGGTCAATGGCAAAGCTACCACAGGGTTGGTTTTCTAAGTTCAAGACTTAGTGTGCTTCTTGCGCCCGTTCTCACACGCAAGTCATCCTATCTCAGAAGCTCCCATGGTTCATTGTGAACCCTCTGGCGGTCAGGCCCTTCCAGACTGAGCGTCTGCAGAGTTCACATGCATGTGAAGATTGGGTGTGAGTTGAGAGTGATAGAGCAATGTCTTTCAAGTTCAGCACGTGCCTTGGAGCGGGCTGGAGGGCTCCTGAAAGCACAGAGTTCCTGATGCGAGAGGTCTGGAATGGGGCCCAAGAATGTGCATTTTTTCAACCATTTCTCAGGTGGTGCTGATTGAAGAACCACTGTGAGAGTGAGTCCATGAACTCAAAGACCCAGGAAACACACAGAGACCTTAGCCCTGCCTTGATAAGGAAACACTTGCCTCTCAGGAATGCGCAAGTGAAGTCCTTGCTTAGGAGCTGGGAGACAGATTGGCCAACTAAAATTACTTTCCCATGAAAACTGTGAATGCATAACTCCCATAGATTCTACAACTGAAGTCAACAACGCAACAAGATTAAGATCATGTAACTCCAAAAACACAGCGGCACATATGCTTTAATCTTCTTGCGCATGAACTCAGTGGTATGGATTGATGTGGATTTTAGAGTACCTGTTGCTGTTGAGAGAGACAGACTGGGTTCCTATTTCAGCAGGAGAAAGGAAAGGAGAAGGAGCTTCTTGGGGTGCTTATTCCAGATGGTGAGCAGCTCCAGGATTTTGTAAAGCAGAGATTCCTCTCTGTGAGTACCTCTGCTTTGGTTTCGTGGAGACAAATCGCAAAGTAAAGCCCATGGCGGGAGGAAAGGGTATCCATGTGGATTTGGAGCCTGGCAACGGCCAACGAAGCACGGCTGATTCAGTCCACGTGTTCCACTCAAGGGCCCGGACTGGAATAAGCAAGCAGGAGGTTTCTGTCTTCCATGCCATGGTCTATCTGCCTTGCGTTTTCCCTCTGTATTCCTCTGATTCCATACAAAGGAGCTTGGAGAACTTCAAAGATCTTTCATGTCTTGCTATTTTATCATAAGTTTCTATCTTAAACCAATATTACGATTTTCAGCGCGGCCTAGGTAGATGCATGCCATCTTCTGAAATGATTTCTGACACAAGGCAAGTTGTACCTGCTGAAGCCAAGGTGAGAATTACAGGCTGAGCGCCATTCACACTCTCTTATGTTCCAAGAGCCTTTTTGATTTCTCCCTGACGACCACTATTAATCATCTCAGAACCATGTAGTCTCTTGACATTTTTACTATTCTGTACTTGACAAAAAAGGAGGGTTTTGATGTCCTGGAACGCTTTTTTATGTAGAGGAGTTTCCGCTCGTCTAGCACACAGCTAACACCACGCTAACCTCTCCCTGAGCGGAATGAGGTTTACTTTATTTTCTTTGCATAAATTCACAGAAGGAAAGTTGGGGTGGTGACGTGTTCTTGTTAAGAAATCAGCGTTTGGCTTTCACCATGTTAGGTCAAACTTGAATCCATTTGTGGAAATGAATGGCAGGTGGTGGCCACAAGCAAAGCTCCTTAAGTTTTAACTGAGCTTCTATAGCAGGGAAAGTTCGCTTGCACTTGCAAATCAGTCCTTTTTCCCCAACCCAGCCAGTCAGGCTGGAGGAGGAGCAGAGGCTGGCTAGGACGGACATCTGTGGGGGTACCTGTGCATCTGGGCTTCTTCCTGACGGGGCACAAAAGCTTTGGCATCCGTACACAGCTGCCTCATTGGAGACCCTGTCACTTAACAGCTGAAGGACCCTCAGGTGTTACACAATCTGTCTGGTCTTCAGTAGTTTTCATTGGCAAATGGGTATGCCATTTGTCACCAGCTCTGCTTTATTGGACTGTGAGAATGACATAAAGGAAAAGCATCGCAACGGGCTTCACCGCAGGCCTCGGGGGCACCTCCACCATAGGCACCTCCCACAGCCAGCCCCAAGTCAGCAATTACCAGGCCTCCGTATACCCAGAAACAGGATGAGGCCTGTGTGCCACAAGTTCATGCCAGGTTCTAATTCCCTCCTGATCTCATTGCTCCCCCCCATCCAAATTCAGCCTTCTCCAAAGCGGCATCAGTGGAAACTCTGTATGGGAAAGCAAGGGGGAAAGGCTACTAAACCAGGGACCACGAGGGCAGGTGCAATACAACACAGCCCTTGTTGTTACCGATCACACCATGGAGGAGTGAGCCCAGCCCCTAAGATTTTTTTTTTTTTTAGCAAATTCTTAAACTATACAGCTCTACTTTTCTGATGTATGCACCACCTCAGACTCCTAATTTTTGTAAACCTTATGCAAAAAGTTTTTCTTCTGTGACTGGAGGTGCTCCAAAAGTGCCCTGCCATTTGCCAGCAGAGCCGGCAGTCAAGTAGAGAGCGCAAGTCTGTCTCTTTGCAGTTTCTCTGCCTCTCCCCAGGAAGGGAAACTGTGGGAGGACCGAGTGGGGCAGCTGGCTGCTCCCCTTGCACCGGAGAAAGCAGCAAGGTGCTCTGATGGGATGTCACAGGCACCTTCTGGAAGAGCCACTGGCATCCAAGACCTAACGAAAGGTCACTTCATGTCCCATGACTTTTGGCAGCACACACTGCCGGTTCTGCCAGCCAGTCAGGCCGCACAGGCACGGCAAAGGCGTGCACAGCAGGGTGGTGGCCCATCACTTCCATCATCCTAGTTCTACTCTCTCAGTTGGACTTGGAATTCTCAAAAGATGACTACAGGGAGCTCAGAGAGAGAGGAAGATCCGAGCATTGATGGGTCCCTGGACCACCAGGGCTGTTCTGCTGTACTTTCTACACTGGGAACAGAATCTACTTCCGCACTTACCCTCAGTACGTGCTGGTCTTGCCGGCAAGGTTGGATTTTCAAGCAGTCATGGCTTATGGTGGTGTTTTTTTCTAATGGTGCCAGTAGAAATGAGTATTTCCTTGCAGAGGTGCAGACAGAGAAGTGTTTTGACAGCCTGCCCCATTTTAGTACCTGTTTGTTTAGCTTCTCCAGCACTGGAGGGAAGGTCAGTTCAGCAGTAACACTGGCTTCTGATGGAGGGTGGAAGTGGAGGTGGGTGCAGGCTCAGCACGGGATGGCTTTGGGGAAGCAGCAGAGGGCCGGTCCTGGGGAGGACCCATATGCAGCAACCCCTCCCCTCCTTCATCTTGGATGAACTTCAGCCCACGTGGAAGCTACACTGAGCTGAAGTTCTCACCATCTTTGTGTAGCTCTCACGGTCTGGTGAGCATTTTTAATCGTGTACATGTTGGCCCTCACATCCACACAACCAGGAGGGCAACCCAGTCTGTCCTGGGAGAGCTAGTTCCCACTAAAACGACGCCCTTATTCCCCCATGCCCACCCCCAACTCCTCTTCTCCTTTGCCTGATCGCTGCATCCCACGGGGCTTCACATCCACCGGCAGCTCCCAGCAGCAGGCTTCTTCCTCCAGCCCAGGGCTGCGCTTGCCCAGGGCTTTGCAAGCGCTGCTGCTGCCACCATCAGGCTAATTTAGGAATGGCAGTCCTCGCGGGGCTTCAGGTCCCAGCACTTCCCTCCCTTCGCAGCAGGTATTGCTTGCTACTCAAGTGAGAGTTGGGTCATCAGCTCCTAGAAGCAATGCAAATCCCTGAGCAGGTGGGGTGGGTCGCCAGCGTTTTCAAGCAAGGTGCAGAACGGGCCCGGTGTATAGGAAACACAGACTCCGGAGAGTTGATGGGTGGTTTATTTTTCTTTACCATGGGGCCGGTGTGAAAGTCCCACTTAGCGCTGCACCCAGATGGAGGCTGTAAGTTTCCGTCCCTGTATGCTTGCACCATGAGCCTACCTGCCTCAGCGTCACTCTGAAACTGTCATAGCTCCCAGCATCGCCAAGGGTGACAGGTGGACTGTCACACTGCATCCGAGTGGAGTCACCTGTGACATCTGCGCATGAATGATGGAAATGGGCACTGACGTGCATGAAAGCACAGAAGGGCACAGTGGCTTCTTGCAGGAGCTGAGAGTGCATGGCTTGCCAAAGGGCATTATTCTTGCCAGTGACCTGGACAACCCAGTGGGCATTCAAGGCCTTCCTCAGAGAGAAGCAACTCCTCACTGGGCAAGATTACTTTAAATAGTCAAGTCCTCTCCTCTGCCTCCTGGGCCCCCCTCAGTATCTTGTCACAGGCACTGCTTTCTACTCCTTTCATTATTTCTAGTTTCATCACAGTATCCCAGCAGTTCCTCGCAGCCTTCTGTATGCCCAATAACGCTGATACCAGAGGCAATAGAAAGTGGGTATTTTAGTCAACCAATTAAGGAAGATCTCTGCACTTTTTGCTTTCTTGTTCTCTCTCTCTTTCAGGCTGGGGAACGGGGTGAGAGAAAGGGGATTGGTCACAATAGGGGCCACCCTTGCAGTCCCCTTCAGCCTGAAAGGGTGGCTGGACACTGCTGATTCTCGCCAATTGTAACAACGTAGCTCCTCCCGGACCACAGCTATGATCTCCTGAAGTTTTAATGCTGATGACCTGGAGAACTGAGAGCAGCAACGCCTTGAAAAACATCAAGAACTTGAAGAAGTGAGCCAGGCTGGCTGTGTTGTGGAAGGTGACATGCAATCCTGGTCAGCTCTCATTGTTATCATGGTGATGAAGCGAGACAGTGCCTGTGAGAGCCTCTCTGCAGCCTGGGAAAGCTTATGCAAATGCTAATTATGGTCACAGTCATCACAGTAAGAAGATAATTACTGTCACTACCACCAACAATAAGGCAACAACTGTAAGAATTTGCTAGGTACCTATAAGAAAAAAATGTGCTGGCAAAAAATCCCTCTAATTCCTCATCCACCTTTCTCTAAAATAAAGAGTTTGTTGCTAAGAGATAGATAACAATCAGAGAATCTTAAAGTTGCAGAGAATTGGGATGGCATCTAATGTAGTCTCTAACCCATTTCTTAGGAATTGACTCCGGATGGCCTAGATTCTACTCTTTGCCGAACATGAGCAGCAGTAGAAAACTGTCCCATGAGCCGACCGTAGACCCAGACTTAGATTTCCACAGTCTTGAGAATGTCACTGTCTATTTCTTGCAGAGCGCTTGAGGGTTTTGCTTCCCCACTGAGCTTGTCTTGCCAGCCCCCACTGATTCCTGAAGGGAACAGCCCACAGGGATGGCGCTAGTGACATGCTCTACTCTTGAATGGAAGCTAACTTAGTGCTGGATTCTTTTAAGGCATTTGTAACATCTCAAGAGAATCGTATGACTTGTAACTTTGTTTCCCCCAAAGCTAACAGAGCTCAGCTTCCTCTTGAGAGCAGGCGTCCCTCTCTCCCCTTCAGGCTTATCGATCATCCTCACTGGCACAAAATGAGAAGCTTTCAGAAACTGGCAAAGTCCATTCTTTAATATGCCCTGCTGGCCTGGGGTCCAGCGTGCACTCAGGGATCCCTGCATTTGGTCCCTGCCTACTCCATATTCGTGCGCTTCCGTCTATTGACTCTCCTCCCCTGCCTTCCCTCTAGAAGACAGACCAGCTGTTGAGGTGGGTTCCAAACTCCTCTCTTGATCTCTTTTTCATCCCTCTATTGACCAACTCAGAGAAAAAGATGAACCAGAAAGAGCAACTATATTCTCACTCTGTTCTACTAGTTTTTAACCCCATATGAAACACAGAAAATATTGGGAACACACAATAGCATGTCAATACTAAAGTCCACTATATACAGAGGACCCATGCTTTCAAGATATTGACTTACTTCTATCACCTCATCCTACAAATGTGCCACATGCTATTCATGGCTATTTGCATACGAGTCCCTCTCCACCCACGCATCCTCTTCCTCTCCCCTAACACACCAAGATTCTACCCATCACATTACCCCCTGCCTTTGACCATACCACTTTTCTGTTCTGCCTCCTATGTTTATATGGAGGATTCTTCAGTATCATTTAAATTGAAACAGAAAGCTCCCCTCCTCCAGGCAACCTTCCGTGATGCCTTTGGCTATCCTGGCTGCTCTTGGAAGGCACTGACACTTGTGAGCCCATCATACTGTTAGTGTGAACTGCAGTGTCTGCTCCCCCATCAACCTGACTGCAGATGTGCGGTCTCAGATATTCTTGCCTCAGAACCCCTGGCACAGTGCCTACCTGCTGCCATGAGTTCTGGCCAAGTGGTGGAGGGCTGGACTCCCGTGTCAACAGATGCCATTTGATTACAAAGGAAGGAGCAAGAAATTTGGTCCAAGCAGCCACCAGTAGAGCCCCTGGGGAAAAGTATGGCATGATAAAAGGTGACATGTGTTTTGCTGAAATTCCCAGCATCAGATTCCAAGTTCCCACCTTGCAGGTATAATTGGACAAAGCTGGAACATGCAGTAAATGCCCAGTACATACAGTGCAAGGGAAGGCACCGTGGAGATAACTGACCCTGAAGTGCACACATCATGTCAAACGCAGACACATGTGATATTGCTGTGGCTTTAATTTAACAACTAGCCTTGACTAGGAGGACACGAGCACCAGATGGAAGATTCAGATGACAGTATAGTTTCCACTGGAAAAAATGAATTTGCTCAACATTCTGGAGCCTCCAAGGCACTTTAGCAACACTTGGTGTGTGTAAGGGAGTGGGGGAGGGCAAGCAGTCAGGGAAAAAGCTCTAGGCTGCTGAGGACAACCTCCCCTAAGAATGTGGCTACCTTTGCCACATCCCCACCACACCCTTGGTGGCCGTGACTTCCAGGAAGGAGATGGACAGCTGCCCGGCTTCCACTCTCCACAGCCAAATGGATTGGTCCCCGGAGAACAGTGGCAGGAGCAGGGTTCAGCCTGCTCCAGGCCTCCAACTTGTTACCAAATGTACCCCTGGGAGGCTGACATTTATTTAATCCTCATGGTGGTGTTGACTTCGTATTCACTGAAACATTGTGTGCTTACAGGAGTCATTTGTTTCCAAGCAGCTTATGCTAAATTGCAGTGATATAAAGAAAACACTTATCCAATATTGACATTTACTGACTTCTAGAAAAATACAGTCAGGATCTTCATTTTTAGCACTGGAGAAGATGACGGGGGGACGACATCATGTTTGATCCCTAGCTCCTTTAATGGGTCAGAACTAGAAAATGAATGAAAATTGCTGTTACATGTGGGGAGAGGGCATGGCCAACACTCCTGACCCCCTAGTGATCCTGGACTGTGCAGTGCCGGTTGGTTACGAGGGAGGGAAACACTAAAGCCCTACCATGCTTTAGCAGAAAGCAGGGCATAGCATCCTTTGTCTGGTGATGTATAAGGATTTATATTCTTACTTGACATGCACACTTACGTGGGCACATCCTGTCTTTCCCCTGGGAAAAGGATAATGGCCTGTGATGGTGCGGTCCTGCGTCTCAGTGCAGGCGATGCTCTTATCCTCCTCCCACTCTATCCGGAAGGTCACGCCAAGCTGTTAAAACACGGGCCAAGATCCTGGTTGGCTTTGCTCCTCACTCCCATGTGGACATTCCTGATAGCACAGGACCGAGGGAGGGGGACAACCAGCAGCTAAGGCAGCAACTCCAGCAGCACTCTACTGCTGTCCCTGGGCCTAGAGGGTCAGGACTGGGGCCCCAGCTGCTGTGCTGCAAGTACTGCTGAAGTCAGGATTGCTGTGGCCGTGCTAGCCCAAGAGTGGACTCCAGTCCACTCCTTAGTTTACCTGACTTCTTGCCTGCCAAATCGCCACAGGACAAGTCCAGGGCCTCTCTGCTTCTTGACTGACCCCAGCAGAAGTCATGTCAACATCTCACAAGGCCAAGGACTGACTGTAGCTAAAAAGCACCCCAGTCTGCATCAAGATCCTAAAATGAGTGCTTTCGTCCCCTCCTGCTTTCTGGTCCTCCAACATGAGCAATTTTCTGTTCCTCATTCACGTTTCCAAAACAGTTTATCTTTTTTATCTCCTTGGAAGAGAAGTACTCTGCAAATCAAAGGTATCATTAGTATTGTTATTATTTTGCCATTGAAATCTCTTGAATTCATTCTGGATTATTCATGTGCTTTTTTTGGGGCTGCAATACAATGCTGCTAAGTCACCCCCACTGGGCTGAATAAAAAGAAAAATTGCATCTTCAGGCCTAAATCCCCTGCTCCACCCCATCTCCTGCTGGCCCTGGCTTCCACCAACACAGGCACCCACCAAGCAGGGCTGCTCCCTGGTCCCCTGCCTCCATCAGCACGGCCATGCTCAAGCCAGATCCTCCTTTGTACACCCAAGAGAGGACCCCATGGTGTCCTCTTAAGTGCAATGTGAGGGCGTCCACCCCACCCCATCTTCAATAGGTCTGGCAGGCAACTAAAGGGCTCCCCTCCAGGCAGCAGACACTGCAACCACCCCCGCAGTTGACAAGCCTGTCTCTGTTCCTCACCACAACCACATGGGAGGTTCCTTAAAGAAGTGGTCCCACACCCTTGGCAGCTGTGCCTTGACCTTCCGGGACAAAAGCTTGATTCTTCCTCCTTTAGATAAGATGTCATACCACTTGGGAGACTCAAGACAGGGAGAGCCACACTCAATTCTTGCCTTATCTTCTTCTATATGACATTTCTGGCTAAGGAGAAATGTTTTCAAAGTTGCTGTTGATTCCCAGTTCCTTTCTCTGATGCGTTCTCTACCTGGACCCCTATGGTCGTCTACCTCCAGTCTTTAGGTGTACCCCCTGGGATCAAGCTCCTTTCACAAGCCCCCCTCCACAAGACAGCTCCTGGAAGATCTGAGGTTCCTGCAGGGCTTCTTCCCTTTCCAGGCTTCTTGACATCTCATGGCTTCCTGTAACCGCTCACTCTGTTTCTGTCCCCCTGCCTGCTTGATGCTCTTCCGTCCTCTCAGAGAGTCAAGTCACAAAGAACCTCTGCCCTCTGATGGCCACCTGACAACTTCCTTGGGTGTTTCCTCCCAGTCAAGAGAGCAGATGAGCCACTTAGATTCTTCCCAGGAAGCAGACAATGTCTGAGCTCAGATAAATGCAAATTTTCCCTTTTACCCCAACACAGTCAGAGCAGCATGCTACACATGCAAAGCCAACAGGACCTTTGGGTTTTCTGGAATCGGAGCCTACAGAAACCCATAGGCCCTAGGCAGGGCAGGATGTCGTGGGGATGCCAGAGCTAAAGTCTTGACAGAGGGAAAGAGGACATCTAGACGGAGCCCTGGAAGTGGACAGCACCACATTTGTACCATTGCATGTTCCCCAAGCTTTCCTAGCACTTGAGATCTGTGGGAGGCAGGGAGTCCTCAATCCTGCAAACACATTGCTCCTCTAAAGCTAAGTCAGGTGTAAGCAGGCTGGCTGGGACAGAGCTTGAGAGAGGGCATGGAAGGAAATAGTTGTGGGGGAACTGAAAAGATAAAGCGGAAAAAATACAGCAAGTTCTAAGTTTGTGGATGACAAGAGAATCTATTCTTTCTCACCCAGGGGCAGAACATGTCTTTTCTCTGCAGGAGGCAAATTGTGCTGTGACATTATCCCTCTCGGTAAAACGCACGACCATGGTGACAGCCAAGGGAAGAGGCAGCCCCAGTCAGAGAGCAGCCCGCCAACAGCACACACTGTTGGCTCTCTATTTCCCTGCGGGGATCTGGTCCCGCGCATGTTGTCAGGGGTGGAAACACAAGGGCGTCACTTAGCCTTTCTACTGCCACCTTCACAAAGATAAAGAAATATTTGAACTCAATCTACATGAAAAGCTCAAACTTTAAAAGAATAGGGCCATGGCATATTACTGACATTAATTATACATTAATTTCTGCTCCTCTGTCTCAAGAGTTATGAAGAAAGTAAAGATGAATACATATTCAACAAATCATGAAAGAGAGGAGAGTTGGAAATGACTTAAACAGCTCACCTGCAGTTTTACCTTTTTGGCCAGTAAAGTACCCAGAGCAATGTGTGCAGCATTCTTTGGCACAGGGACATGAAAGCACATGGAGCAGCTAGCTTGGGAATTGTGTTCCCCAAAATTCTACAAAGGGCATGCAGGTTCCCATGGTGGAGGGCACTGGAGAGCAGATGGCTGTGCCACCGGAGTGCCACAGGAGGTCCAGAGAAGACATGTGGCGAGAGGGCACTCTGGGCGGAAGGACGTGGGACACTGCTTTTCTCTGAGGACAGGGCCACCTTTGAATCTCCACATATTTCCCTGGAACAGCATCCCTGGCATGCAGGAGAGCACAGGCAAACGGTTCAATGGTGGATTGCCAGGTGAAGTTGCAGCCTCCGTCCTCAGCAAGAAGGGTCATAGTAGGGTTCCCTGGAGCCATGTGGGCGTGTTCTTTTGTGGCCTGTTAGAAGTGGATTACAGCATCTAATAACCCGACTATGGTACTCAATGCCTGGTGGGTGTGGGGTGTGGTATAAAAGCCTGGGGTATGCAAGAGGATTCATAATACTCAAAACCACATCCACAGCAGCAACAAAGGTCAATGGATCAGGTCCAGAGGTCTCCATATCACACTGGGATGAAGTCCTCAAACGCCTTCCCACCGTACCCAGGCAACCTGTCTCATCTTGTCTATTCAAGAGACTGACAACAACCAGGGATGGACAGACTCCTTATTAGTTGCATCTGCTCTGGCCTCATGGTTTTTCTGGAGACCTGTTTAGGAGAGCTGTGCATTATGTGTTTACCATTCGGCAGGGTGGGCAGTGCTGGTCCAGCTGAGAACACTCAGGAATAACAAGGCACTCTGTGATGCATGTGGCTGTGGTTTCTTCCTCAGGGCTGAGGATAGACAGAGCAGGGCATTTAACCTCCATAGGTGAATCTTTAAAAATTCATACAAGGCAGTCAAGAAGTAGCTGCGTACGGAGACAGGAAGAAGCCTGAGTAGAAGATGAACAGTGCAACGGCTCAGACGGCCGGGGAGCACTTACACACCTATTATGCCAATCCAGAGAAGAAGCACGGATCAAGCTTTTACAAACACAAAAGACTGATTAAAATGTGCACTGGTCCCATGCAAATGTGTATCTGTGTGTGGGTGGAGGGTTGCATTGGAAAATTCCCTCCACATCTCAGAGATTCTGAATGCAACTTCTGAGGGCATTCGTAAGAGGCACAGAAGCATGGAAGTGAGCGTGCGTGTGTGGTTGTGTGTGCCCATAAGCAAGCACACCACACACACACACACACACACACACTCGGGACAGAGGACAACCTCGCAAAGAGGTAATGGAATCGCACCTACCTATATCAGAGTCCTGAGATAGCTCTTATTCATTCAATCTGAAAACTCTGGGGAAGGCAATTTGTCTTCCTGCTGCCGTAAGGAGCCCCAGTGAGACATATACAACATGTGAATACGTAAGTGTGAGTGCACGCTATAAGTTAACACAGACACAGTACACACAGACCTGGTTTTGGGGGCGGGAGAAGCAAGGTGCTCAGGTTCAGTCAGGAGGCTCATAAGCCAAGTTTGGGCTGCACAGACAAGGAACAATGTGCAGTGACCGCAAGTACCAATGGAAGAGCCGAGACAGCAGGCCGGTTTCCCTTGCAGGGGCTGTTCCCTGCTGGGGGCCGGGCTGAAGGGGTAGAGGCATGCTGTAGCTTGGCCAAGCCAGCCTCCCGTGACGGTACTCTTCTTTTCTCAAAACTTTTACCCTTCATTTAATCAACAGATGGACATGCTCTGTTGTGGATTTTTCCGCACATCCTGCCCCTCTGAGAGCCAGGCTGGCTGGCACAAAGGCTGCCTCCGATGACAGAGGCAGCCTTGGCAATGCCCAAGGAGTAGGGAGGGGTTGGTTTCCTTGTTCCCTGCAGGCTCAGTTCCACAGGTGACTTGGAGCACCTTGTACTAAGTCTGCACTCAGAATCTCTCCCAAATCCTCTCCCTGCCTCAGCCCCGATCACATTCCCCTCCAGGACTACCAGTCCTGAGGAAGCCCAGAGCAGGGCAAAGTTCTTTTCCAGAGTCCACCTGGTCCCCTGCTCCTGCTACGCTGACAGCAACAAGCTGCAGCAGGGTAACCCTCCCATGTCACAGCCTGCATCCACTGTGCAGCCTTCAGAACCCAGCCTGCAACGGGAGGACCTTCAATGAAACCAGAGGCAACCTCCTCCCTGCAGTTGCAAATTACCCACCACGGTACCTTCCACGATTTCAGCCCCTTAAGCAACTGTGGCAAAGGCACCCGTCGCCTGCCGATATGCTCATACAAGCCAGACCTTGCTCCAGCAGAAACACCCACCTAAACAAAGCTCCCCTTCCCGGTGGGCTGCAGGAGAGGGGGCATCCAGAAGTTCAGAGCGGCACAGCCATAGACATACTCCTTAATCAACATACCGGGAGCATAAAGAACTCATTTGCATTGGAGAGTTTGAGCTGGAGGTTGACAAGTGAGAGAGGGAACCGGACCCCCTCCCCGGCCGGCCCCTCGGCTTGCAAAGGGAAAACACACAGTACCATTTTGTTGCGTTTGCACAGGCAGCGAGAGGCGCATCAACCAGTCCGAGTTTCCGAAGCCAGCCCACATTCCTACCCGCAGCCTCCCGCGCCCTGACAACCCAGCCCACTTTCTCCAACTCCGGCGGCAGCGTCGGGCTCCTTCCTACCTTGGCTGAAAAGGAAGCAGCAGAGGAGGAGCAGGTCCAGCTGTGACGGTCTCATTCCTTAGCGCAGCCCAGGGAGCCAGCGGGGCAACTTGGGTGTGCGGTTAAGTTGCTCTTCCTCCGCGGCTCGCCGTGCCGGGGCTCAGCCTGTGCGTGGTCCTCTCTAGGGTTCGCGCCCGAGACCATCCGTCTGTCCGGCGCTCCTTCCCTCGCGCGGCGGCGGTGGCGGCGGGCTCTGGGCGCCTCCGGGAGCCTGCCGCCGGCCGAGACGAACTGCCTGCTGCTTCTAGCAGCCGCGGGAAGCCGGGATCCTCAGCGACGTCCCCTCTCGCAGCAGATCCATTCTCTGGCTCTTGGCATCCCAGGCACACTGCTTCCTCCGGCGGGCTCCTCCCACTTGCCGAGCGAGCGAGCGAGTGACGAGTGACAGAAGGGCTCCTTTCACTGAGGCTGGGGCGGGGGAAGAGGGAGGGGAAACAGGTCATAATTAAAGAGGAAACACTTGGAAAAGGAGATCTATGCCACACGAAAGGCTGGCGGCGGGGGTTGCAAAGCTGTTCTTTCTTTGCTTCCCCTAAATTGGGGAAAATTTAGCTTTAGTCACCATTGTTGGTCAAAACACATCTTGAGCACGGAGCAGAGCTGTGACTTTCTGACCACACGATGTAATGTTGTCTAACGGGAGTGAAGTTAAGGGAGATTGTATGCATGCACATGCGTTAAGATATGCACAAGGGATTGGAGACTGGGCTGGAAAGAAACTAGCAAGCAGCTGAGGAAGGGGGTTATGCATCTTCCTCTAGGAAGAACTAGGCTGGTGCTGGAGAGGAGCTAAACATGCTTCACATTTCTGACACTTTGGGAGGGCGGGTAGTAATACCCCCTTCCCAATACAGGAATCTCAGTTTGCTGTGCATTGCGCCTGGAAGACAAAATGCAGGAACTGGTGAGGGGGCAAAATGAGATTTAAGACACATGCCCATTTCTGATTATTATTCTGGTTCTTGCATTTCCTAACAAGGACGGGGGAGCCGCCTGCCTTCCGCTGGAAGCCTGTGCTCTAATGAGCACTCCATCACTCTGAGAGTGACCCCTCTTCAAGAGGTGCTGGGAGTCCAATTGCGAAGGAGAGGTCAAGGTCACAAGCAAATGCCTCCTAAGAACTTCTACATGCCATGCAATCCACACTGCAAGCAAATTGCCTTTCCTTAGGACATCAACACGGATTGAGCCAGGTCTGTTTACCTGATAGACAGACACTTGGGCAAGCATGATACACAAAGGCTGTAGGAGCAAGCAGGCTGTGCCTTCCGGAGCGCAGACCCTAATTAGTGTGGAAGCAGGGCATCCACCCGGGGCAGCAGCTATGAGCACCTCACAAACAACACACCCAAACGGGCAATGCATACACAGAGTAAACACAGGGGCACAGAAAGTGAGGAGAATGAAAGCTGGTCTTCACTGGCAAAACTCCTCAACCTTTCCTCCAGTCACGTGACCACGTGGCATCTCCTGCCTAAGTATTGCATATTTGGGAGGGTGGGGGGGAGCTTGACTGGCTGCAAGGTACTTTCCAACTCCAAGTTTCCTTGCCAATATTAACCTAAAAAAAAAAAAAAAAAACCCTCCTCCCTTGATATTCTTGAGCTAGGGGGAAGGAGGCTGGGGCAGTGTGTGCCCTGCAGGGACCTGAGACCTGGTACCTGACATCTGAGAGTCTACAAATTAGTAGGTATTTGCCCTGTGGACTTCCTTATTCTGAACCTAATAGTTTGCCTAACAGCATCCTTTACAGGCTGTCAAACATATCAAAGGGAGATGGGTAAGCAAGCTTGGGGGTGATGTGTGTGTGTGTGTGGGGGGGAGAAGTGCTGAGTGGCACAAACCAAGAAGACCCATCAGCTAAATTAACAAGCAAGGTAGAGTTGCAGAGAGCAGCCCAGCCTTAGTCCATTAACTTGGTATAACAGACAATGTAATGAGCCAGAAGAGTCAAATCACAAATGCTCACAAAAGATGAATGATATTGTAAACAACATATGCCAAATAACATATTAAGACTGAAAATATGTTACGTATGGCGGTTGCAATGTTGGTGGTAGCTTTCCACAAAACTGACAGGAGTGGGGAGAAATTTCAGTCTGGTTACCATTACCAAGGCCAAACCTCGCAAGGAATAAGACTAACAGAAGACCGTAGATGGCACCTTACCGACCAACATTTGATGTTTTAACTAAAGATTTATCCTTTAAGCTGTTGTTTAATTTTGATGGCTAATTCCCAAATGGCTCAGGGCCCAGATTTGCTTAATTCAGCTCCCAAGGGAAGTCTTACAAAGCCAGGGTCGCCAAGTCGGCGAGCTGTGCAGCGCAGTTAATCAGGCACGCATAAGGGCTTGTGCACACCTGCTCACACTCTCCAGGTCGAGGACGTGAGGAAGGCTGAGGGGGTGGGAAGAGGCAGAGGGAATGCGAGCTTGAGAGTGCCTGTTTGCGCTCCTGCAGTGGTTCCCAGATTGGCCTTAAGAGCTTCCACCCCTCAACTGGTCCTGATCTCTGTTCGCATCCCTGCAACCTGCAAGCAGCAGAGTTCCTCTTTCTATCCCGACCACCCCCCATCGGTCTCGGGTCTCCGGCAGGGAAAAAAAAAAGGAGAAAGAAAAACAAAGAAAGCTTGCTGCTCGCCTCGCCTCTAAAAGAACCAGGAGTCATTTCAGCCACAGTGCAGGAAAACCCGCGGCAACCTTAGGCAGTGACCACGTGGGGCGGGAACGTGCGCGGTACCTGCACGGCCCACGGCGGACCCGGCTCTGGCGCCAGCCCCGACGGCGGCCTCGCCAGCTCCGCCGAGCCAGCCGCCAGCCTCCCCGCCACCGGGGCTTCGGTAAACCTCCTGGCGCTGCAACGTGGCCTGCGCGCTGCTCGCTTTCGGGGAGGGAAAGGGAGGGAGCGAAGAGCTGACGGCTCCACCTGATGGAGAAGCACCGAGCGTTCCTAGACCTTGCAGCGCTCAGCACAGCCAGGCCAGGCGGAGAGCCACCGTCGCCCTGGCCGGAACGCTCCGCGTCTCGGGGAGGCGCGCGTGAACCCGCTGGTCTCTGGGCACAGCAGGTGGAGGTGACGACCCTGAGGAGACAGCAGAAAACCAACAACTTGGGAAGTCGCCCCAGTTCTGGTTTTCTGCCCATCCAGGCTCCGAGACTGTTGCACCCACCGTGCAAACCAGGGTCCCTCACCAGCAGGTGGCATCCTCCTCAGCGTTTCTCCTCCTGGCAAGGAGCCCAGGAGGCCAATTTCCCCTTTCCAGGCCCTTAGTGCTAAGGTGTCCTTTTGCTCGTCTGGTTGGTTCCCTACATTCCCTATCCGTGTCGGATCTAGGCAGGCTGATTGAGCAGAATCGCGGGAGAGCTGTGCGGATCCCACTGCGAATGAGGATTGGTTCCAGATTCTGGAACTTGCTGGCCAGGAAGTTCCAGAAGATCAAAGCACCACAGGACAGTTTCCAAGGCCTGCTCTCGGGACAGCAAGAGTCCGGCCAGGGTTTTCTTAGTGTGGGGCTGGGAGTGAGGCACGGGGCTGGGGTTCCAGTGAGTGAGTAAGAGGAGCCTGTGTCAGACTGCTGATGCAGCATCTATGCCTGCAGCCATGTGGCACATCACCTTCCCAGGGACCATCTGTGCCTGTCAGTCCAAAGTATCCCCTAGGGCTGGTGCAAAGGCCGGCTGGGGCTATTTAAAGGCATGTGGGATGAAGACGTGGGGGCCTTCTTTTGAGAGAGTTGGCCCTCCTCTTTGGGGAGAGAAATACACAAGTGCATGGAATGAAACATTTCATTGGCTTATTAAGTTTACATTGCCCTTGAAGTCGTCAGTTTGGGATCTTGTCTTCTGGTTGGTTCCTTCTTGGAGGGCTTGCCTGAGCCTGGGAAGGTGTAGGCAGGGCTGAGATGCGGGTACAACCCCCACTCCCATCCAGCCTGCCCCTCCCCTCTCCCCCTGCTGCTGCTGAGCTGCTGGGGCACCATCTCCCAGTGCTCAGGAGACACCATTAACTGGGGAGGGGTGGGAAGGAGGGTGAGTGGCTCCCTCATGAGACAGGTCATCATCCTGAGCAGAGAACTTGCTGTTTAATGCCTCTTCACCAGCTTCATTGCACAGATGCATTATAAACCACATTCTCTTTTTGCTTTGCACGCATCCTGCCAATACTGGGTAAAAACCTCCTTGTCTGGGGACTTAACACATTTTGAATAAGCCTCGACTGGGAGTTCAGACTCACCTGATTCTCCAGGCCTGAGCAAGTTAATCAGGACTGGCAGCAAAACCTATGTCCAGAGACCAAGCAGTGTTTAGAGGTCCCTGCTGGGTGGCAGCTGTTGTGACCTGTGCTGTGACAATTATATAGCTAGTTTCTGTGTTTTGTTTTACTGACCCCGATTTTTGGCCCATGCCTGTGGAGGTGAGTTACCAGATCTTCACCCCTGTGCACGGAGGCTGGTCTCTCCATTGTAGCAGGAAAGGGCCTAAAGGATTGCCACTGGGGAGCAGTCCCCAAAGGGCAGGGCATCTGCCTCACGCATTCATCCACGCCTAGGACCAGTTGACAGGGTAATAGTGGGTCTGGGCCTGATCACTGCTAATTTTGCCACCACTTCACGAACCTGGGCACATCTTTCTTCAAAATAACTGGTTTGAGATGACCTGAGATCCCTCCTAAATGCCAGAGGCTGTACATCTCAGTGGCATTCATGGTAAGGTAGCTTCTTCCAGTACGTTGATTCCCACGCCCAAGAAAGCCACTGCCGGCCCTGAGACCTGCAGAGATCCCTCTGCTGTCAACAGTTTGGACTGGTCTACCCACCTTGTGTCTTTCTCTTCCCCAGAACACGCCCTCCTCCCCGCCTCCCACCTCCCTGGGCTCCTTCTCCAGTGCACATTCTGCATTGTACTAGATGAGGCACTTTAGAGAAAAGAAATAAGGAGTGCAAAGGAGCTTATGGGAAAAGACTCCTCCATAAAGCAGCAAGGACTGTGATGTTCTGTCTCAATCTTATGCATGAATCACACTTGATTGTAAAATGTATCTAATCACGCATCTTTTTGGACATCCTGGCTGTCCCATGAGGGTTCATAGAGGGTCCCCATGGTTCATAGTTTTGCAGGCAGCAGGACTTTGGTTCTTACTGCTGAATGTTTGGGGGAAGCTTTACCTAGTGCCACACATCCCATTTCCTGTTTTCTGAATCCAATTGAACTGATTCTTCGCTCTGTTATTAAACCATTGTCAAACATCTGGCATGCGCCTGCCACTGCTGTAGCTGTATTTGATGGGGGTGGGTAGTGAATTGAGCCTATATATAGCTTGCAAAATGTAGAGCACACTTTAAGATGCATGACACTATAGAAATGAAAGATATTTTTATCTCTTCAGCATCATTCTGCACAAGGATGAGGCTCCTGGGCAGTACTGTTGAAGAACAATAGAGCCATTTAGCTTTGACACACTCATGCATACAGGCCAGTGGGTTCTCAGCTCCCACGGGAGCTGCATTATCTCTCTCAACAAAGGTCTGAGAGTGTAATTTACAGAGAAGAAACGATAGCAGAAGCGCCAGGGAAGGAGGTAGTAGGTCCACATGCCTTCCCTCCTTGCTGGCTGAGTACACAGCTTCCCTCCTCAGTGCTTGGAGCAGGTCTTACGTCAGTCCGGGATGTGCTGTGTGCTCTTTTTGTGTATGTGAATAGGCTAATTATGTGTAAAATACTGGAAGACAAAGTGAAACTCCAGTTTTGTGACTCATTTGTGGTATTCAAAGCCTTGGAGATCACACTGTATTTATTATTTTTCCATTATAGTTTTTCATATCCCTCCGCACACTGGACACACTAGGCCTGTGCTCTAAATTAGTTACTGTTTACAGCAGCCAGGAAAGCTACATCTCACTTGAAATCCTTTTATGCTTTGTTATACTGTGACAAACTTCACTTTCTCTTTTCTGGTTATTACACACATATGTGTATGATAAGTATTCTTCCTATTTCATTTTTTGCATCTAACTATATATAGATGTAAAAGTCATACTTGAGGATCTGACATGGTAGCCTAGTGGCTAATGTTCTTAACATGCCTGCTCTTGGGATCCCATCTGGGTGCCCGTGTCCTTGCTTTACAATTCCCATCCAGCTCCCTGCTTGTGACCTGGGAAAGCAGTAGGGGACGGTCCAAATCCTTGAGCTCCTGCACCCGTGTGGGAGACCCGGAAGAGGCTCCAGGCTCCTGGCTTTTGTCCTTGGATTGGTTCAGCTCTGGCCATTGCAGCCACTTGGGGAGTGAACCAGCAGGTGGAAGATCTTCCTCTTTGTCTTTTCTTTTTTCTGTAAATCTGACTTTCCAGTAAAAAATAAAATAGTTATACTTGTAACCTGTTACATAACTGTATATATATGAAACTCTATGCACAAACACTTAAAAGGAGTTCCTATTAACATGCTAGCAAGGTGTCTCCTATCCAGAGATTCTAAACTTTTCAGTCCTAGACATCAGCACCCTTGGATCAGTGGCTGCTCTCAAACTGACAAAGTCCCTCCCTGCCGCGCCACTACCTGTATGTTAAATATCCAGTTTTCTGCAGCATCTATCCTATTCTTAACAATTCTCTCCCTCATCCTCCAGATACAGGAAGAAAAGAAGAGGTTGGGAACAACTGTCTCATCCACTTTCCCCCATTCCTCAACCCTCCCTACCTTAATCAGTGGCCCAGCTGGGCATGCATCCTTCACAGCTATGTCACATCAAAAATAAAACAAATATAATAGTTTAAAAAACCAATGATGATGGTTGCTATCTGAGTGTACTCAGGTCGCGGTATCAGAGTATCAGGCACGGTGGCTGCAACAGTAGATCTGATTATAGCTGGCTTGTAGAAGGATGCCTTCTCACTGTGTCCTTCCACGGCCTTCTCCTGGCTGGGAAGCATCCCCTCCAATGCCACCCACTCTCTTGGATTAGGCGTCCATCCTTGAGACTTAATTCAGCATTAATCAGACTGGGAGTTGGGGCTGTAGCACATGACTTTGGAGGGGTGGGGATAGGGGACAAAATTTAGTCCATTGCAGTTCCCAAGATAAAACAAAATCTTCTTACCCATACAGTTGATATGTCAAACCAACATATATTTTCTCTTTCATTGCTAAGTCTCTCTTCACAGGCAGCAACTTGGTCTTGCCATGTTGCTTTTCACTGATGAAACAAAGTCACTTGTATTTTCTCCTGACTTCCTGGCATGCGTTCCCCCATTTGTCTCCTCATTCAGGAACTGCCCAGAATGACTTCCGTAAGAAGCTTAATTGGCCTCTGCAGCTCCCCTACCTTGGTCAAAAAGCAATGTCATATTCACCTGATTTCTGCAACATTCTTATGATCTCTTATTATAAAATTGCTCATATCACATTCTAAATTAGATGTGAGATCTTCAGATCCATGACTCATTTTTTTTTTTAATTTCTCAGAGAGCATATAGCTTCTAGCTCAGCATTGAGTAACTATGTCCTAAACAGTGTGACCACCCAATCTCAACGTTGAAACTTTTTTCTTCATTATCTGGTGCCTTTAGATTACATCTAGGTGCAGAAAATCTCATCTCTACCTCCTGGAAATAGATGCATCTGGAGGCCCAGAACGGAAAGTTACTGACCACATGCTTTGAACCTAACCTGAGTCTCAGAGTGATTCCATTAATATGAATAAATCACAACCTAACTCTGGCTCTTGTATTTTCTACTTACTACTTGTTGAACTCTCCATTTACTGGAGTGTTAAGTTTGTGATTATAAAGTAAATTGAAAGTAGGTCATTGTAAACATTAAAAGAAGAAGAGGAAGGGAAGGGGGAGGGATGGTAGAATAGGGAGGATCGTTACATTTTTTAAGTTGTATATACAAAACACATGGAATTTGTACCTAACATGTAAACAAAAAGCCCCCTGGAGGTTTGCATTGGGCTTAACTGTGCAGTCCCAAACAGCTGAGAAACTAACACACTCCATAAAATTTGTGCAGACACAGGTTCAAGGTGAATGAGGAAAACCAGCACTAAGCTTTCCCACATATCAATCCAGTATGCATCGAGTTATTGGTCCAGGGTTTTCTTGGGGTCTATGTATTGTCTTTGTCATTTTACTCTGACACTGTAGAAATATAAAGAGGTCTTCCCCATCACCTTGTTTGTGGTACCATCCCAACACAGCCCCCCGTGAGTTTGATCATATAAAACTAGGCAGTAAGGGACAGTGCAGCACTTCTCGATGTGTAGTCCCTATACAGGTAGCAGCAGCTAGTTCTCCTTGAGAACTAGCTAGCTGTTTAAACGTCACTCTAGCCATCCAGAAACAGGGCTCCTAGAGGAGCCCTCATATCTGGGCTTCAGCAAACATTTCAGATCATCCCGGTGGGTGCCAGCATTTGTGTTCCACTGCTGTTAGAGCCCTCAGGTCCCTCATTCTGCCTTCACAATCGTTAAACTGTGGCCAAGATCTCTTGTCTTTCTTTCATGCTTCCTCCCTGGCTTACTCTGAAGCAACTTCATATACTATGTCTTCATTTGTGATTATTTGCATATATGATAAGGACTTTCGATATGGGTGAAAATATTGCTATGTACTATTCACTGGATTTATATCAGGGCCAGATCATTGATCCTTAGACCACTATGATTGTTTCTGCTCAAAAAAAGACCACTCAACCCACTATCATAGAGAAAGATTTTTTATTTTGGGAATTAAGAGCTTGTTATTTAGGTGAGAATGAGTCTGATGGTTAGGATGCTTCTTTTAAAATCATAGGCTTTAAACAGCAAACATCTATTTCTCATGGTTCTGGAGCCTGGGAGTCTAAAATTAAGACCCTGGCAGATCCAGTGCCTGGTGCAGACCTGTGCTGTGGCTTGCAGAGGGTCCAGCTTTCTCATTTGCCCTCATGGCAAAGAACAGAGGGGGCAAGCATTCCTGTAATCCCCATTCATGGAAAGTATAACCTAATTACCTCCCAAAGGCCTTGCTTGCTAATATCACCCCTTTAGGCATTGGGATTCAACACACAAATCTGGGGGGCAGTGACAGATAAACATAGTGACAGATAAACACCACAAACATAACGGGGAAGAAAGAGGAATTTCCAAGAAGCTAGTGCCTACTGAAGCCTAGATGAAGCTGGTAGGAGACCGATTCCTCAAAGATTGTGAAAGCATTGTGCTGTAATCTCCTTCATGGGGTCATAAGAGCTGATTGTTTTCCAAGAATCATGATAATTTCACAATCTTTATCCATACGTTTCTGCCTGATCTTTACTCCAGATCTCCTTGCATTTGAATGATAATCAGCTAGAGTTCAGATGTAGCCTGCGACCTTGACCAAATGTCATCTGACAAACACATGGAGTAAACCCGAGTCCCTGCTCTCAGCAGCTGAGTGTGCAACCTCTTGAGTGCAGCCAGTCATCATCAGGCCGTCACTGCCTGGCCCACCCAAGTCCTATTACACCTCAGGAGTGCTTCTTAGACGCTGAGAAACTCAAGAGCCTGTTTGCTCCCTTCTCCAGATGTCTGTGGCAAAACTGACACTTGCATGGAGCATGATTTGATAGCAATATCTGCAAAGTGTCAGAAAGGGGAGGGGATCAATACACTTCATTTACTTGGAATAATTCATTGCCTAACTGGAGTTTTCAGTGAGAGGAGACAAATTCCACACTAAACTAACTTACCACCTGAATCGAGAGGAGTCCAGGGAATCCATCTTTCGAATGAAATGGGAAGCTGAGTTTCCTGCTTTTGTTAATGACTCCCTTGGCCCTTATTCCTTGTGATGGGATGTTCATGCAGCCGGCCGGCGGTTTGACAGAGTGGGGACTGTGGACTCCGGGCTGCAGACTGGGAGCTGTCCAACTGCTGCTGGCACTGCAGCTGACTGTGCTGTCTGTCCTCATGTTCGGGTAGGGCGGCTTGTGGTAAGCACGTCAGTTTGTGAGGTTGTGGCTGCATTTCGCTTAGAAGGAAGAAAAATAAATGAAGTTTTTCTGCGGTGGAGTGGCATGGGTTTTCAGAGTAAACCAATGGAAGCCAGTTTTTCCTGGAACTGGAAGGGAGAAATGAGTAGGCATTGTACATGGTAGTGGCAGGCATCTTGAAAGATATGCTGAGGCCACACAGATCCCTTGAGACACATATTCAAGAGGCACCTCAACTGAATGTGTCACATGATCTTCCAATTTCCCACCTTATTTATCTGGCACCATGAACAAAATAGTTTGAATTGGTGTACACTCTGTAGTAGCAAGAATAGTCTATGAGTCATCAGTATCCGAGAGAGAAGCCAGATGCCAGCAGATGTTGAAAGTCACTCAGCAACTTTGACACAGGACAGGAAGAGACCACACACTGGAGATCCCAGCTGCAGCAACTGAGGGAGCCTGGGGAGGAGGGATGTGGTTTTAAAGCATTTTCAAATACTTATGCTTTTGCTGTCTAATTAGCAAGTGTCACATTCTATTTCACCTGCAATCCAGAGATCACCTGGCAAAGCACTCTCTTCTGAGCTTTGTCCTGCTTCCTGAATGGGGAGGAAAAGTACATGGCATGAAAGCACAGGGCTCTTGAGGGGGACAGAGGTGTCCCTAGAAGGCAGCCGGAGTGGCCAGGAAGTGAAATTCCATTCTCTTCTGTTGTCAAACTTCTCCTCTTTTTGTGACTCATTTGCATTCTCTACAGAATGAGGAAAACTGTGTCTCCCCCTCTTCTTGCTTGTCAGTAGGCTGGCAAACAAATGAAGGCATAAATCTCTGAGAGCATTTTTTATCACGGGAAATTGATCAACAAACATTCGTTGAGTGCTTGTTTTCTCAAGTCTCTCCAGAGGACGCGGAAGGTTTAAGAGACGTCAGTCCGTTCCAGTGTCTTCTAATCCAGTTGAAGACATAAAACAGCGCCCTTAATGGTTTGCGGAAGCCAGCTGTTAACTCATTCATGCACATGTTCCTGCTCCAGATATGTGCTGAGTATGATCTCTGTGTCAGGCACTATGTATAGGCATTGAGAACACAGGTGACAGAAATGCCAATTCTGTCCTCCAGGGATCTATTTCATCCGCGTGAGGTGTAAGGGACCACAGTAGATACTTTTGAGAAACTGAATGACCCAGTGATGGAGCCTTTCTGAAAAGGGAGCTAGGGTTGTGGGCCGCAAGAATCCCACAGAGGGCCCCAGCCAGGAGGGATGGAAGTGAAGGTTGGCATCCATTGTCCCCTTATTCTCCGCTCCATTGATTCCATCTCCCCAAACGCCAAGACGTAAAAAACCCGACGGGAGAAACATCACGGCAGTAACACAGATCACTTCTTAATGTTGGCTTCCTCTGGACTGGCTCTACTTGACTCAGACTTGCTCTGGAAGCTGATTCATTTGTGTCCATTTTAAACAATGATCAAGAAGCACATTGACACCCCAAAAAGCAGAGGATGGATTTCAAGTGAGGAATTTCTTAATTAAAAAAATTTTTTTTTCTTTCTTGTAGAATGTAAGAGAAAGAAAAGACCTAAACATTTGTTAAATAATATTTCCCTACTGGTGATGGACTCCACTTCCACTTAAGGAAGGAATAACTAAGAAAGATAACCTCATTATAAAAAATCAAACATTATAGAAGCTCATTGAAGCAAATGCAGATATATTCTTTTGCCCTGCTTCAGCCCAAATCCACTCACATAGAAAAACACTACTAGCAGTGTTGTGTGGAACATTTTTGTTTTTCATTATAAGCACATAGCATTACAAATATATATAGATAGATAGATGGATAAAGTACCTGTACATCTGCATAAATGTGATCACACATAACCTGATTTACCATGCAAGTCATCCACCTTGAATTCAGAAATGTGTCTCCTAGGTTTCCCAAATGACTGTGTTTTAATATGCCTGAAGGACATAGTGGTGGGCACATTCCTTTCATCCTGTGCTCTGCCTGTCAGGGTTACCTTTTTCCTGCCATCTGCCTCCCACTAAAGCAGCCCTTGCTTTTCAGGCCGAAGGAAGGGGAGAAAAGGGAAGGATACAGGAAATCATGTGGCCACAAGGAACCTCTAGGTTTTTAAAGGCTGCCCAAATAGGGGGAATGAGAACAGAACTGGACATTATTTCTTGAAACTTTAGGCAAACAATAATCAGCCCAAACCAGAGAGTCAGGTAGTCGTTACTGCAAGTGACTCACTCACAGGGTCCCATTGGTTCAACACTTAAAAAGCTATATGATAGCCTTATGGTAAACTTCCCTTCAAAGTCTCTTTGGGGTGTGTGTGTGTGTTTGAGAGAGAGAGAGAGAGAGAGAGAGAGAGAGAGAGAGAGAGAGAGAGAGAGAGAGAATAAGGCAGGAGAGAAGAGAAGGAGAGGAGTGGGAAGGGGAAGGGAGAGGTAAGCAGAGAAGAGAGATGGGAGGGAAATAAAACTTGGATCCAGCTTCTGCCCATGGCTGGCTTGCAGTTGAGTTTTTGTGGCACCTATTTTGGGGAGAGCTTCCCCCCTCAAGGAGCACAGGTCAAAGCAGGGAAGTATTCTTCCAAGGGGACAGTGTGGTCCTTGGACACTGATTAGCACAGTTTCCTGAATTTGATTCTTTCCACCCAGGGGTGGGATGGTCTTCAGAGAAGCACTCCTTTTTTAAAGATTTATTTTTATTTTATTCAATTTAAAAATTACAGTTACAATGAGAAAGGGACACACCCCACACACAGAGAGAGAGATAGAATCTTCATCTGTTGAATGGCTGTAATTCCCCAAATGGCTGCAATGGCCTGAATGGGCTATACCAAAGCTGAATCTCCTTCTTGATCTCATATGTGGGTGCATGGGCCCCCAAACTTAGGCCATCCTCCACTGCTTTCGCAGGCACATTAGCAGGGAGTTGGATTGGAAGTGAATCAACTGGGACCTGAATAAGCTTCCATATGGAATGTTAACACTGCAGGAGATAGTTTCACCTGTTATGTCACAGCACCCACCTTGAGGAAGCACTCTTGAATTGACCAGGCTTTAGATTCAATTAACCAGAAGCCTTGGTGTCCATTTGACCCTTTTCCCGTCTCCATCTCTCCAAACATAACTTATCAAACTTTGTGGGAGAAGCATAGATGGATCTTTCACTGCATAGGACATGTCAGTGCAGTTGCACAAACAAACAAAACACTGAGTCTTTGGTAGAGACTTAGTCCTCAAAGAACCCTGCCCATGGGCTTTTCTGGAAGCCATCCTGAGGAAGTACAGGTTGAACGAGTTAAAGAATTCAGTGGGAGAAGTTTTATGCAGGTGTGGCATAAAGGCCTTGACAACAACAGACTGAAGTCGGTCTGATTATACAGACGGGTTGGTGGGTATCATCAGGTGTGGTTATACATTTCTGTTCTCAAATAAAGATTGATTGATTTATTTGCAAGGCAGAGTTGTACAAAGAGAGGGAGAAAGACACAAAAAGGGATCTTCCATTTGCTGATTCACTCCTCAAATGGCTTCAATGGTCAGAGCTGGGCTGGTCTGAAACCAGGAGCCAGGAGCTTCTTCTGGGTCTCATATGAGAGCTGGGCCATCCTCTGCTACATTCTCAGGCACATCAACAGGAAGCTGGACTGAAGTGGAACAGCCAGGATTCAAACTCCTGCCATGTGTCAGTGCTACAGGCAGAAGCTTAGGCAGCTAATCCACAGTGTTGGCCACAAATGTTGTATATTTGCCTTTATGTCCTCAGAGCTTCAAAGATTCAGATCCTAACCCCAAATCATAGACTCTATAGCTTGGAAAAGAGCTCCAACATTCATGCTTTTTTTTTAAGTGTGGCTTTAGTTTCACTTAAAATTGTGAATCTGTCCTCATGACCAGAGAGGCATATTGTGACCTAATTCGCACCAGCTACACATAAGTAAACACCTACCAGCCTAGCTTTCTGGAGTCACTGTCTTATGGTTGAGATGGACACCAGCTGGCCTTGCCTTTTAGTCCTCTCTCCAACCTCTTGCCTAGAACATGTGTCTATGTGAGGGGCAGAGAGAGAGCAGGTGTCTTGTAACCTTGAAGTAGAGGCCCACAGTTGGGGGACTGAAGAGGAGTGAGGAAGCATCAGAGCTTCCTCTAAGCTCCTGGAACCGCAGCTGTGTTCTCTAGAAGCCTCCCTTCTGATCTCTTCGCACTTAGGAAAAGCAAAGTCCAGTAGCTGAAGCCTCGACAGACCATCTCTGTTTGGTGGCGGTGCATGTACCAGTCCAGTGCTGGAGTTTACGCTGTCGGGAATGTTGAACCACCGGAGCTTGGTGAGTGACAGTACAGACCTGTTCCTACAGACTCTGCTTTCAATTCAGTGTTACTTGTGATTGTGAGTCAAATCACCCGGCTTTGGGTAGCCAGGATGCCTCTGGTTGAGCTTCACGTGTGGCTGGGATGGCTCCGGGTGACTGACTCAGCTTTCCTGGAAATGGTGTCCTCTTTTGGAAGAGAGAGTTTTTCTTAGAGAGACCTCGAGGAAAGGTGGAGGCTGGTGTTGGAGGTTGAGAGTCTCGAGCAGGTTGTTCTATTGAAGAGGCAGATGGCCATCAGAAGTTGTGCCACAGGCACAGAGAGGCAGGACGAGGAGCTGGTTGTGGCATCAGTAGGTCTCCTAGATCGACTGAATGGAGGGTGCGTGGTGCAAAGCAGCTGTAGTTGATGGATTCAAAGGGTGGGTTAAGCATGAGGAGTGCAAGAAGATCGAGTATTCTTCAGTATTACAAAGGTTTTTGAAGAGCTCTTTGGAGATACAGAAATAGTGTGTGGCCTTATCTAACACACATAGGAAATCATGGATGCAGAAGCCAACAATAATAAAAATAACTTCGATTCATGTCACACTTTCCCCCTCGAGAACCCGAAGCATGTTTATAGAGTTGCTGTGAGTTTATCATTGCCATGCTCTGCACAGTGGAGACAGGAGGCGTGTGCCATCTCTCCCCATTAGACCGACAGAGGAACAGCCATCTGAAGGAGGAAGCATCTGTCCCAGTGCCAAAGCAACGCAGGGGCTGAACTGGGCTGGCGTTGAGATTAAGTCAGTCCCTGCCCCGATCCAGGCATCCTCCAGGCTTGCTAGATGTGCCTTCCTTCAACATGCTGATAATTCTGGAATGCAATCTCTAATCCTTGATCTTTCTGCTGCTTCTTATTTCTCTTTGTGTTCCTGTCTGCAGTCAGATCTGGACATGCTGGAGTACTACGGACCTAACCAGAGCCTGAAATTCTATGAGGAAAGCAAGAGCAACGTGTTCCTGCCTCAGTTTCCCACACAAATTAGGAGCTGAAACACTCCTGGGATCCCTGGAGGTATTTTTCTCTTACTTTCCTCTCATTTCCTCACCTGTCAACTTCGCCTATTCTGAGCGTTCAGCTCTCTGTTCCTAATTCATTTCAACCTACATTTCCTTTCTGCCCAATCTGAGACACAATTCCTCTCCTAAGTCTCCCCTACAAACAATGGGACATAACTGGTGTATTTTAATCCCAAAATGGCATCCGAAAGCATTCTGCAATGCCGCCAAGCCAGCACTTTCAGAAGCATCTGATGATATTAATTTCAGTCTATTTCCTGAGGTTTGCAGGAAACTAAAATGTAGAAAGCGCTGTGGCAAAAAATTAAAGCTTCATGAAAAAAAGGAAGATTGACAGGAAATGAGGCTTCAATAGGACAGCTTGCACTGAGTGGTGCTGTCCTCTTTTCTGCATATCAACATATGCGTGGGGAAAAATAGCTCTTCTTCCTCTTGCTGCTCTGTGATTGGAAATGGGCCGTGCCTATGCAAGGTACATGTGCAATGATTAGGGTCAGTGTAGGCAAGAGGCCAAGTTCTGAGTCCTTTATCCTGACTTGCAAGTAATTGCTGGTGGCCAGACTTTCCCATACAATTTGAGTCCAATTAAAAAAAATTCTATGGGGAAAGTCAGACCGGTTTTTCTAAAACCCATGCTTATTTTGTGATTCTTGATTTCCTTACATTTATTTTTTTTAATACATTCAAAAATGATGCTTTAAATTCAGGCCTTTTGGAAACCAACTCCCTTCTAAATCTTCCATGTTTATGTTAATTCAGAGGAAACTCGATGCCCAAACTTACTTTCTCTCCACAGGCATCTTGCATTGCCTGGCTCTCTTTTTTTTGGGAGGCTGGAGACCTGTTTTCTTGAGAGTTTTGTGCCTCAGCCCTAGCCCTGCTTTGCTGGGCAGCTGTAGAGGGTCTCTTCTGTTTCTCGCCAGCAGGTGGACACAGTCCTGCTCAGCACACAGAGGATTGCGAGCACTTTGCCTGGGAAGGCCCACGCCGTCTTAGGAATCTTCAGAATGAATTCACAAGTGAGTCATCTGTCAGTTAGCCCCAAGCCAGTGAAGACAGGAGGTGGGACGGACAGGAATCCTCTGAGGAAAGAAACAATCTATTTGCTCATCTCTGCGGTGACATGATGTTCTTATTTTTAAATATCTGGTAAAATTAACTAATTAATTTTGCTTTTCCATTTTTGTGGGGGGACAGTGTTAGATCAGTTCATATATGCAGTGCAATGATCATATCAGCATCATGACCATTTCCACCCAATCATTCTGTATACATGTGTGATATTTTAATATGCACACACAAGGTGTGCTGGTCACACTTGAACCATCACTGCTGACCCCAGTCTTGCCCTGCACTCCCACATGGATGATCTATGCTAGCAGGAACAGGAATCGAAGGTAAGCAGGTCCTGTGACCTGCGAGGCAGACCTCTGAAACCCTAGCTTAAACGGCCACTCCTTGGTTCTTAAACGTTGGTAGTCATTCTATCTTTTCTCAGTGATCCTTTATCATGATATTGGCCAGAGGAAGGATAACAGGAGTTTGAGGTTCCCATGGGTCTTTGAATTAGTGGATGCCACTAGCACACCTTGGGTTTTAAAGAAAGACTAAAATCCAAGAGACATCTGGTCGACAAGGGTGGTCCCACCTCATGGTGCAGGTGACTTGGTGAGGATTTTAGTCAGGGGCTTGGGAAAGGGGGAAACGCAAAAGCATCCACGCGTTTCGGATGGAGACTCAGCACATCGGAATTCTTCCCCAAACAAGACTTACTGCTTCTCTTTCCTTTCCTTTTGCTGCTTTTTCTTTTCAACTTTATAAGTGCAAGACATTCCTGAATGCTGCCATGGGTAGTGTTAAGTCTATTGTGATCTGTTGTTACTGAGATGAGGTGAGGTGAGAAAACAGTTCCACCTCACTCCTTGCTGTATGCTTCAATAGACAGGGAATCAAGTCTTGTCTTCGGGGGTCCCTTTCAGGACATCACAGGGGGTATCTTCAAAGGCTTCATGGACAAGGTGGGCTGTGAAAAAACTCTTCCTGGATTTCCAAAAATTTTCACTAAAATAAGCATCTTTTAACTCTTTTTGAAGAGTCAACTCTTCCAGTATGCAGGTGAGATTAGTTACTGCGATTAACACTGTTGAATGGATTAGAGACAGATACTTGCAAAAGTGCAACTCTACAAATGTTGCTTGTTTTCACATTTTCTGATGTTAGACTAGCATGCATGTGAGGAATAACCCAGGAAATGGGCTGGGCAAGTGAAAAATGGGGCTGGGCAAGACTTTGGGAGAGCTGCCTATTCCCCAACACTTTGCTATTCTGTGCTATTACTCCCCGACACTTTGCTATTCTGTGATGTGAGGATCTGGACCTGACATCACCATGAGAGCTGCGGGGACCACAGAAACACAGAAGAAGGAATGCTTCCGTCCTGTCAGTGGGTGTTGGCACCAATGATGGAGTCCATCAGGAGCAAATGAGAAATCTTTTCCTGAGCTATAAAAAAAGTGTAGGCTTGGCCCACTAGCCTAAGCACAGTGGATTGTTCTTATAATTTAATGTCTGTGTGGTGATCCTCACAAAGGCTTTTGCCCAGTCACTGGCTCAGTCAATATATATGATTTGGAAGCCTCTGAGTGGCGGGAGGACACTCAGAGGGGGCCAGAGGGGGCCAGCTTAGGTCCAAAGATTGCTGAAGTGGCTTTTAAGATTCTGAACACCCTATGACTGTAGCCAACAATAGTATGTTGGATACTCGCGCATTACTAAGAAAATTGATTTCAAGTGCTCTCACTGCAAAAAAAAAAAGAGCTGTGAGATAATTATATATTAATTAGCTTAGTTCAGTCATTCCATAAAGTAAATCTACTTCAAAACATCATGCTGTAAACTATAAACATATGTAATTTTTATTTGTAAACATAAAAAGTTGAAAAGCACAGAGTTCACTGATTCTCTATTTTAATCAGAAGCATCATAAAAAAATCCTATAATAGGGAAATGAACAGAATAGAAAGGTACTTAAAAATGTTTATGGGGGTCCTGTGCGGTAGCCTAGTGGTTAAATCCTCTCCTGGCATGTGCTGGGATCTCATATGGACACCAGGTCGTGTCGAGCTGGTTCACTTCCCTTCCAGCTCCTTGCCTGTGGCCTGGGAAAGCAGTCTAGGACAGCCCAAAGCCTTTGGACCCTGCACCCATGTGGGAGATCAAGAAGAAGCTCCTGGCTTTGGATCGGTTCAGCTCCAGCCATTGTGGCCACTTGGGGAGTGAACCAGTAGATGGAAGATCTTCCTCCCTGTCTCTCTTTCTCTCTGTATATCTGATTTTCTAAGAAAAATAAATAAATAAATTGTTAAAAAATACTCATGGGATTAAAAGATAAGTTTATTTTTTGTGTTAAAGATCTCTGAAATACATGCATACTTTTTCATGATGCCCATTTTCCATAAACTTTTTGAAGACTTGCTGAATAATAATTGTGTCTTTTTGAAACAGTTTTATTTGTATATTTGAAAGACAGAGACACAAGGGAAGAAGGGGGGAGGGAGAGAGATTGAGAGAGAGACTGATCATGCATTCACTGGTTTATACCCCACATACTCACTGTAGCTGGGGCTGGGCTAGGCCCAAGTCAGGAGCCAGAAATTCCTTCCAGATCTCCCACAGTGGTGTCACAAATCCAAGGATCCAAATGGCTTCTACCGCCTCCCAAGCACATTAGCAGAAGCAGAGTATCTGGTACTAGATTTGGCACTTAGATGCAGGATTCAGGCATTCCAAGTGGTGGCTTAATCGGCTGTGCCAAGACTCCACTTCACATTTTTCCATATTTGGTTTTGCCATTATAAAAGTAAATATATGCCTTAGAAAAGTTGAAAATCAACACCTCTTCTCCCAACCCCCCCAAAAGTTCACCTGGAAGATAATTGAAAATAAGATTACTACCCGAAGTGCTGGTATATTCTAATATTTTCCTATGTAAAGTTTTCAACATGATTTAGGTAAAAAATAGTTTGCTTTATATTATGAATATTTACCCATGCTATTAAATATTCTTCCATGTGGAAGAAAAAAACCCAATTCTGAACATCTCATCTAAAAACCGGTCTTTTCAAGCCTGCTTTTGCAGAGCAGATTGGGACCGCTCTGTCTTCTGCTCTGATCTGCATCACAGAAGCATAGCCCCCATTAATACCTGTGCATCTGCTCTCTGAGGAGGGAATCTCGGAGGGCTCGGCTGAGGCAGGGATGGAATCCCCTGTGCTTCGTGATCACTGTCCTTGAGCCGCTCCTGTTTGGGAACTCGGGGAAATGATTTTCAAAGCTGAACCCTTTTGAAGTAACAAGTGGCTGCTTCTTTCCCTTCTCATTTCAGGCATGCTGAGTTTCAGCTCAGAGTGGCTGCAAGGAGACCTCTCCATCATAAACCTGGAAGCTCTCTATCCTTAAGGATTATTTCATGGATTTACTGAGAGCGAAAGAAAATTGAGAAAGGTGAAAACGTTTCCTAAATGCCCGTCTATTGAGGCTTATGGTAGCCCCATCCTTTCTTTACTGCGATTGCTCCCAAAGCTCTTTGCTACCATCACGCCTTCATTGTGTCATTCTGGCTTCCTAATACCCAGTCTCTATACGGTCAAGCATCCTTTGGAATTCTGGAATGAGCTCCAAACCTGCTTTCTTTTTCTTTTGAGGACGCTGCATATCCCTGTTTAGATTATGGGGAGATGTCGGTTACCTGTGCCTAACGTCTGCGACCTATAAGCCCATTTTTACAGGGGAGAAATAAGTGGCTGGACCATAAATGCTCCCGACCTGTACTGCCTCATGCAGGACCTATTACCCACATGTAGTTGACTGCACGTAAATGGATTAAAATGAAATAAAGCTGCGGTTCTTTAGTTGTATTATTCACTGGCCAAGTCCTAGAACCTCATGTGTCTGGAATGACTGTGTTAGTGTGGTCTTATAGATCACCTTGTAGCCCTAGTGGACAGAGCTGGTCTAGTCTCTACACAATGAGCTTTAGGCTGGCACTGTAGGAGTTAGCAACTGTTGATCAGGGTTTGTTCCTGATGAATTGCAGTCACAGAAATGGCCAAGTGTTGGTTTAAGAATAACGCCTTTCAATGGAGTCAGCCAGAGACAGGATCTGCAGACAATGATATTCCTCTCCATCACCAAGCCCTGATGAAAGATTAAGAAACTCAAATCCTTTTAAAAATAAATAGGCAAGTACAAATCTCTAGGATGTTTTCTAGAGGTTCATTTAAGCTTCTCCCCTCATCACAAATGCCTATGGTGAAGCCCAAACTCCCTGTGACTGCATTTGGAGATTAAGGGCTGGCAGAGGGGTAATCAGTCAAAGGAGCTCATGCAAATGGGGCCTTGATCCAATAGAAAGAGTGCCTTTATGAGAAGAAACTCTGTCTCTCTCTGTCTCTCTCTGTCTCCCTCTGTCTTCACATGGAGAGCACACAGACAGAAGCAAAGGGGCATCCCCAAGCCAGAGAGAATCCTTTCCAAAAGCTACTCCTGCTGGCATCCTGCCGTAAGCCTTCCTGCTGGCATCTTGCCATAATCCTTCCAGCCTCCAAAACTTGGAGATGCTTTTTTGTTGTTGAAACCACTTGAACTGCTGCGTTTTGTTAGGTCAGTTTGAACAGACTAATACAATGAACTTATCGTTGGGTTGCTACTGCTCACAAGGACAACATTTGTATAGCGTTTTGTAAGGTGATTTCATGCATCTCATTTGGTTTTTGTCAGAGCCCTTGAGGCTGGTGTTAATGTGTGTGTGTGTGTGTGTGTGTGCGCGTGCGTGCATGTGACAAGAGAAATAAGAGTCCCGAGGACACCCAGATAATCCTGGTCCAGCTGAGCTTGAGAATTCAGAGTTCCAAATCTGAGTCCCATATGCCAACCGTACCACTGTGATGCTTTGAAGATCTACAGTGATTGCATGACACAGAGTGCCCCTGGCTTCTCTGAGCAGGAGGGCTAATCCATGGCTGTTCTCACATACGAGTTTGCTCAACAGAAATAACTGAGAGCTCAGGATCATGGAAATCAATCTTACATCATTTACAAGGGATTAGTTTCATTCCTAGAATATTAAGAATGAATTTCTAAAAATGTGTTTCAAACAACAACTGAAGAGAGATCAGCAAGACAAAATGGCAGATTCTACAGAAGAGGAAATCCAAATAGCCAATACACATTTCTCTTTCTTTTCTTTCTTTATTTTATGGCACAGATTAGTAGGCATTGGGATTCCCCTCCCATACTCCGCTCCCCCATTGTTCTCCTCTCCAGTCTTTCACTAAGCGTCTTCTGAGTGCCGTGAGAAGTCCATCGTACTGCCATTGAGGTGTCTTCCAACAACATAGGGACTTATCTGTAGTTTCACTGGGAATCCATCCTTATCCAGTACACATTTCTAAGCAAGTATAAAAGACAGCATTTGTGAAAACAAGGAGCGGTCACTACTACACTATTTGGGCAGGAAAAAAACGTAGGTCTTCTAATATCAAGTAAAACAGAAACTGTCCTACATTGGGAATAGTGACATACATTGGGGGACCAATTTGTTAATATCTAGTAACTTTGAAGATTATACATACGCTATATTCCAGAAATCGACTTTTATGAATATATTCTAGAAAAATCTTGTACATGTATGCAGATAAATGTAATCAAAGATGCAGTCATTGAAGTATTATTAGCAATTGCAACAAATTGGAAATAAACTAAATATCTCTCAATAAAACAATGAAGAAAATGTAAATCCATTTACACAAAGAAATGGCTGGCATTGTGACACAGTAGGTAAAGCTGTGGCTTGTGATGCTGGCATCCCATATTGGAGAACTGCTCTAAGTCTTTATTGCTTTGTTTCCAATCCAGCTTCCTGCTAATTCTCCTGGGAAAGCAGAGAGCATAGCCCAAGTGTTTGGGTCCCTACTACCCATATAGGAAATCAGGATGGAGCTCCTGTTCCCTGCAACCGGTGTTACCTGGTCCTGGCTGCTGCAGCCATTTTGGGAGTGAACCAATGGTTAGAAGATGTCTTTCTCTCTCTCTCTCTCTCTCTCTCTCTCTCTCTCTCCCTCTGTCTCAGACACCCTTTTAAAGAAATAAATTATAAAAAGAAGTATCCTCGGGCCTGGCGCAGTGGCCTAGCAGCCAAAGTCCTCGCCTTGAATGTGCCAGGATCTCATATGGGCACCAGTTCTAATCCTGGCAGCTCCACTTCCCATCCAGCTCCCTGTTTGTGGCCTGGGAAAGCAGTCGAGGACGGCCCAAAGCTTTGGGACCCTGCACCCGTGTAGGAGACCTGGAGGAGGTTCCTGGCTCCTGGCTCCGGATCAGCATAACACTGGCTGTTGTGGTTACTTGGGGAGTGAAACATCGGATGGAAGAGCTTCCTCTCTGTATATCTGACTTTGCAATAAAAATAAATAAAAAAATAAAAACAAAGTATCCCCTAATAGTTCAAATATAATGAATTACATTTAATTGTATCACTATATATACTTCAAAAACATGTTGAGTGAAAATGACAAGTTACAAAAACATATGTGCAGATATCTACATCAGATTTGGTGACAAGCTGATGTTATATGTTTATGAATATGTATGCATTACAATATAAACAGAGTATGTGTAGAGATAAAATCCACCTTCATGGGCCAGGTTGTTGTAAAGCAGGTGAAACCACTTTTTGGGGCACTGGATCCCTACTGAAGCACTGGCTCAAATCCTGGCTGCTCTTCTGAGCCTGGTAACACACATGGAAAGGCCACAGAAGACAGTCCAAGTGCTTTCATCCCTGTCACTCAGGAGAGAGACCACGGTGGAGCTCCTGGCTCCTGGCTCCTACCTGGCCCAATCCCAAACCATTATAGCCATTCAGAGAGAGAACCAATGCATGAAATATCTGTCTCTCCTTTTTCTCTGTCGCTTTGTATTTAAAAATAAATGAAATAGATTTAGAAAATTAGTCTTCATGAAAATGATCACCTTTGAAGGAAAAGGGAAGTAGTATGTAGAGGTCATTTCTAACTTTTTATTTCAAAAATTATTTTCTAAAGCAGGTGGGGAAAACATATCAGGATGGTACATGGGTATCTGTTCAAACATTATCTTATTTTTATAATTATATTCAGTTTTTATCATGTTAAGTCTGAATATATTTTTCAAGATCAGTATTTTCCTGAGCCATTGCCATTCACACTTGCAGACCCAGTGCACAACTCGAATCTCCAGAGCCGGCAGGGTAAGGCAGAGAGGGCACTTGGAGACACAGCCTTCTGGAGGTCTCCAGTAAGCCATGGCTAGATCAGGGTCTCACAGCCTGTACAATGCAAAGTCCAAGCAATGAGGTCGAGGTCCTAATTCCAGCTCTGGAAACCAATCTGTTCTGCCTCTTTTCACCCAAAATCAGAAGTACCCACTGAATTTATGGCTTGACTCATTCAACACTCACTTAACAGCTCGAGAAAGAAACTCAAAACTCAAAACCTACAACTAATTTTCAAAAGCAATTAATGTGAAACTTGGGAAATTATTATTATTATATTATTATTATTGGATCTCCGGAAATCTCAGCATTGCTGAAAGTGGGTTAAAAAAAAGAACAATAAACTTAATTAGTGTTTCATGAGTCACCCTGCTGACACACACCTCTTCCTTTTACAAGCCAACAAGTGAGACATCTTTGATTTTAAACATCTTTTTTTTTGCTCCATCCACTCTCCCCACCTCTATCTGAAGCTCCCTCAGACTTTCAAAAACCCCATGTGATTAGACATCCGACATTCCAACTCATTTTTACAATGCATATTTTCCAGATTTTTCTGGATGTCAGCTGAGCTAACCTGTGTTTGTTAGATATTCGCTGATTACTTTTTGATTTGACATCATTTGTTGCATCCTGGTAACACTCCTGTGTAATGGTGGAATCATTACCAGTACCTTTAGGGCACAACGAAGAGAACTAAACCTTACGAAGCAGAGTGACAGAGGACACAAAGCTGATGTGTAATGAGAAATAGTTTCAAATGTGTCAATAGAAGTATAAGATGGCAATTGGAAGTAGAGATAATGGCATTCGGCCACTTGACTTCAACTCTGGCTCTGCCACTTACCAGCTCCTGCCAATTCATTTAATTGTTGCACTTTAGTTTCCTCATTGATTTTATTTGCCTGCTATGGCTTAGGGATATCTTAATTGTGTCCCCCAAGGGTTCCTGCGTTAGAGAATAGGTCATCAGATTGACCTTGAAGAGATGGGAGTTGAATATGTCATTGGAGTTACCATCTTCGGAGGGGTTTGAAGATGTTCCCAGGGGAGCTACGTATCTCTTGTGATGAAGAGCTATAGTAAAAGAGTGGGTTTGCCCCTCTCTGCTCTCTGGTCTCCTCTCTCATCCTGTGACTATTCTTGCATGTTCTCTGATCATGACATTGTCCACTATGAAGTCTTTCCCAGAGTCACACCAATGCCAGCACCATGACTTTGAACCTCCAAAACTGTGGGCTAACTAAATCTCTTTCTTTTACATATCACGTAGTCACAGATGCTTTGCGAGAATAATGTAAAGTGAACCACTATGTGTTTTCATGGATTTGTCAAGAGGATTAGATAAGAAATGTCCAAGTCTTTTAGCACACAACACTCAATGAAAGTTGGCTATTATTAGTTGGAGGTTAGAGAGCATGGTCACTGCCACCAGAGGAAGCTGTTGAAGGTATACAACATGGGAACAATGATGCTGGGGGCAATTGAATTTAGATGGAGGCTGGAAAATGGTTTGAAGGTCATTATGATGATTTGAATATGAGGTAATTGGGTCACGACATTGGCTTGAAATGATGCTAATGAGAAAAAAAGGGCAAATGTGACACACAAGTCAGGTTTTAAAATCTAATGAACAAAGAGGACATGAAAGAAACAGGAGTCAAAGAGGAGAGGTGGACGGTGGACTCAGCTTACTAGCAGAATGGCATCATTGGACTGCTTTTAGAGGAAAGCGCCATCTAGGATGTATGCTTAGCTACTAATGTTGAGGGTGTGGTGGGCCATCCCACTGGAACTCTCCAGGTGGTTATTAGTGAACTGACTTTTTAAAAAAAATTTTATTTATTTATTTATTTATTACTGATTTCATCCACTTTGAAATAGAAACAGAGCTTTCATCCCGTGGTTCATTCTTGTAAATATCTGTAGGCATAGCTATGCAGGCTGAAGTCAGGACTTCCTGACAGCTCCACAATTCCCATCTGCATGGCAGAATTCCAAGCACTTGAGCCTGTAGCTTCCTGAACATATTAGCACCAAAGTCAATCAGGAACGTGGCAGCCAGGATTTCTGCTGGTACTGTGATGTGGGATGGTGGGCATTGTGAACAGCCACTTAGCCTGCCGTGCCACAAAGCTATAGCCTGCACTACCTATAAAGGCTTATACCATATTTCCTAAATTTCATTTGTATCCTGATTTATATTGTTCCCTGTCTTGTACTTATTATGGTATGTTTATTTAATAGTTTACTTTAATTTGATTCAAGCAGATTTATTTTGCTTTATCTAAGCAATAATATCTGTGAAATCTCCTGTTTTATGTGCAAATTATGTTTTTCTTAATACGCATTAACAGAAAATCATAACTGTTAAAATTGAAATGTTCAACCATATACCTCCTAAAATGATTTCCACCATTATTACTGCTAAACATACATTTCATGAATCAGGAATAAAAATGAAAATTAAAGTCTTATGAAGTATGGATTTTCTCATGGAAATAGAACTGTAAGAAAAGTGAGGGAGCAAAGTTGAGCAGAAGACTGCAGGAAAGCAGGAAACAGAGGGAAGCCAGGGTGTGGAATGTCATGCCAACAGGTGCAGGCAGAGCAACAGGAGAGGCTGGGAAAAATTTTCAAAAAGGGCATGATTAAAAATGCCAATATCTAGAGGGATAACGTGATGAAAAAGTCACAGTATCTAGAGTCAGAGAAGCAAGGTGACAGGGTGAGAGGCTGGCTATTTTAAACGCCAGCAGGCACACATGAGTTGGCTGAGGAAGGATGTAGGTGAAAGCAGAGACAAGAATTCTGCATTTTCTGGTCTTATCAACAGAAAGACTGCAACTGAAATTAACTAAGATATGGAAGACAGTGGTACTCCAAGTTTGGATATATGGTGGGGGAGATTAGATATTGCAAACATGTGTAGTAACGTTACCAAAAGAGGGTTTTGTGAAGATGGTAGTCGAGGTCAAGTGTCAGGACAAGCCAAGAGATAACAATCTAGCAACTGTCCAAGTGCAGATTTTACTGAAGCCAAATTTGCAGAAATGGAATGTTTTCATTGCACTGGTGAGAATGCTGTGATAACAAAACATGTCCATGTTAGTGGTTTATCATTTCAGCATTTTTTCTTTCTGATTTGTGCTGTACATCCCTGTGGAAGTACCACCTTCCTTAGCTCAGCACTTGGGCAGAAGGAGGAGAGAACTCAGGATAAATTTGTAGCAGTCGTTAAATGATCTGGTTCTGAAGAGGTCCCTGTCACTTCTACTCCCCAGGGCCTACCCACGCCTGAAAGTCATCAGGAAGTGTGGAAAGCTTGGAGCTAGTGTGTGCCTGGGACCATACAGGACAACACTGGCCACTACAACCACCGAGGAGAAGGTAAGAGGAGGGGCCAAAGTTTTAGTCTCAAGTACTTTAAGATTCACAGGTGAGGAAACAGCAGAGACTAAGACCTGAGTTCCTTGGGCATCTAGGGAAGCTCTTGTCACTTGTTTTGAGAAGGACTGTTAAGGGTGCGTAAAGTTGCCCAACCCTACAAAAGGAAGATAAGCAGAAGGGGGGGAGAATGGAGCCTGGGTGCTAGGTAACTGATGATGTATTTGTAACTGAGCCAAGTAGTCAGGGGCTGCACAGGGAGTGTTTAAGAGCTCCAACTTTCAGTGGATGAAGACTCGGCTTGGGGCTGCACCTGCCACCTGTGTCGTGTTGGCACACCCCATGACCACAGTCTCTTCATCTGAAAGTGGGCCTGTTGTGAAGAGTAAGGAGCATTCTGCCTTGTCCAGGCCATGGGGGTGGCAGCCAGCATCAGTCGGTGGTGGAAGCATGAATCATTACAGCCACTTTAAAAAATGTGACAATGATTTTCAAAGCTGAACAGAGGCCTAAACCAATGTTTCAAATTAGAACCCCACATTTATACCAAATGGAACATGAACATATTTCACTCACAGGTATGTTCTGGAATGCTAACAGCAACACCACTTGTTAATAGTCCAAGCAGCAAACCATTCAAATATAGTGGCAGAATGCATAAATGGTGGTTGTAGAGTCACACAATGACATCACACAGCACTTAAATGATGCAAGCCACAGTCTGCACGGTCTGATAATGCAGAGGGAAGGGACATATTTATGTAAAGGGTAAGGGTTTTCTTTGAAGATCTATTTTATTTTATTTTAAATATTTATTTATTTTTTATTATGAAGTCAGATACACAGAGAGGAGGAGAGATAGACAGGAAGATCTTCCATCTGATGATTCACTCCCCAGGTTAGCGCAACGGCTGGTGTTTTCCCAGGCCACAAACAGGGAGCTCGATGGGAAGTGGAGCCTCCGGGACTAGAACCGGCGGCCATATGGGATCCCGGCCTGCTCAAGGCAAGGACTTTAGTTGCTAGGCCACGGCGCCGCCGAGCCCAAGATTTATTTTATTTTTATTGAACAGGCAGATTTTCACAGATAAGAAGAGACAGAGAGAGAGAGAACCCCTATTTGCTGGTTCACTTCCCAAATGGCCACTGTAGGAGGACATTGTGACCCTAGAAGGTCAGTGAGCACAGGATTACAGTTGGTTGGATAATATTTGGAGGAGAATAACCAAATGGCTACCTTTTGTATACCTTATTGGATATCATCTGCATATGTATATGAGAACACCTGGTGGAATATACAAGACAAAAGGAGTTCCAAACAAGCATTAATGGTTTTGTTGATAAGCTCAGCACTTCCTCCCTTATCCTATATGACCCTCAGAGTATAAAGTCTGATGCTACTAATAAACCTCGGCTTTTGACCATCAGTCAGGGTCCACGCATGTTATTATCGGCTCCGTGCATCAAGTCCATCGCTGCGGGACAGCGACAGCCACAATGGCCAGAGCTGAGCTGATCTGAAGCCAGGAGCCAGGAGCTTCTTACGAGTTTCCGACATAGGTTCAGAGTCCCAAGACTTTGGGCTGTCCTCAATTGCTTTCCCAGGTCACAAGCAAGGAGCTGGATGGGAAGTGGAGCACCTGGGACCCATATGGGATCCTGGCTCTTACAAGGTGAAGATTTTTAAGGGTAAATTCTGTGTGACTCTATTTATTGAAAGGAAAAAGACTGGCAAGAAGAAACTTTGCTGGTAGAAGTTAGGATGGCTATTACTCTTGGGATAAGGTTGAGTCACTGGACTTGTGCTACGCTATGTCAGTGATTATACTCAGTTTCGGGGAAACTGATAAAGCTATACATCTCTCAATGTGCAAGTTTGTGAAATACATATATTTATATTTTTTATATATCTACCATTTACGTAGCATATATAAGAATAACACTTATATACTAAATAATATATAAGGTTAATTTAATATATATTCATATATAATATGTATTTAATATGTTAATAATATTGATAAATATAATATAAAAATACTAAATATATAGAAATAGTATATATGTTATATATCCTAAGACTAAGATGCATTTTAGCATCCAAATAAAGTTAATTTTCATGATTTGTGGAGACACTTGTTTTTAATTACCAGCTACTGCCTCCTCTGCCAAAATGGCTGATTCCAGCCATGAAAGTAAATATTTGTATAAATAGGATCATATCATTTCAGTGTGATTGGCAGTTTAATTAAGTACATGTCCTTTTACTGCCATTGTAATTAGATTGGAAGAGAATCCAAAAATTCCAGTTTTTTTTTCTTTTGATTGCTGGATTTTTTTAAAAGTGCTTATTGTGATTATGAGCATAATGGTGGTCTTGGCATGGAAGCAGCTGTGCTCTCGCTTCAGGCAAGGCTGATGTTTATTATGCTAAAAAGCAAATTGCAGTACTTGGGTCCAGCACAATGCCTGGTGTCTCAGTCCTCCCCTTGTATGTGCCGGAATGACATACTGGCGCTGATTTTTGTCTTAGCTGCTCCACTTCCCATCCAGTTCCTTGCTTATGACCTGGGAAAGCAGTAAAGGATGGGCCGAAGCCTTGGGATCCTGCTTTCATGTGGGAGACCTGGAGGAGCTCCTGGCTACTGGCTTTGGATAGGTTCCGCTCTGGTCATTGTGGCCACTTGGGGAGTGAACTAGCGGATGGAATATCTTTCTTTCCTTCTCTCTGTAGATCTGCCTTACCAATTAAAAAGAGGGTGGGAGTGAGGAAGGGAGAAAGAGAGAGAGAGGGATAGAGAGAGACAGAGAGAGAGAGCTACAGTTCTAGACAAAGAGTTAAAACAGAGGAAAACATCCCATAGCTCTCTGCCTTTTCCCCTAAGCATTAGTCAGTAGCAACATAGGAACTCCTGGATCATTAAAACCAGCCTTGAATTGAAGAGCAGTAACAAAAAGCAAGTGAGAGGCCTTGCCAGTTTTACAAGGCCAGCTCCAGCTTTTTCTTTTTTTCTTTTACTACAGCTAGTTTCAAGCAACACTGTAACCCTAATGGTTCCTAGGAATGTATGAAACCCAGATCCAGGACAGCTTACTCATCCGACACACGAGAGCAGACGCAGAGACAGCTTACTAGGGCCACCCAATTCATACCCCTGTCTCAGGGAAGAGCTGTTTGACAATCATCATTCAGGAAGCCAGCCACCTTCATCAGGCTAGGGGGATGGTGACAAGAGTTTGATTTCTCATTTCACTCACTCTGAATCCTGTGGATTCAGCCTAAATGGCCAAGGGCAGTTAATTTTAGTTTTGGGAATTTAGGAATTAGGAAGTGTCTTTTAAAAAGAGTTTTAAGCTTAGTTTAGGATATGTAATTAGAATTTCATTTTTCTTACAGAATGAACTAGAAGGAGTTTGAGTACAAATATGTGTGTACATTTGGAATTTTTGTGAACAGTTCAACTCAAAACTGCACATTTTATAAGTATATAGTGTTTAGATATTAGTCACAATATATGGACTGTGACACAAAAGCCAACTATGACAAGCCATGTATATTAAATTAGAGCCATCTTTGGAGGCTATAACATATAAATAAATTTACAATATGAATTCTTAGGTGTAATCTATTGCATCCTAATCTAATTCTGACCTGAATGATCCTGGCTCAGCCACTCTTGGCTCTGAGTTAAGGACAAGGCAATTGAAACAATTAGATGAGTATTTACTGAGTGATTTCAATACACTGGGCATTGTGTTTGATACTAGAAGTGGGGAAAAAATGAATAACAAATTAATCCTTTCTTAAAGAATCTCACATGTAGACAGAAGGGCAAATATAATATCAGAATGCTAATGATATACTTATGCAGCAACAATAAAGTATGGTATGGGGGTGGGAGGCAGATGGCTTTAATGGAGGTAGGACTGTGGGGAAATATTCCTAAGAAGAAATAATCTGAATTGGGTTTTGAAGAATGAAGAGAAGTTTTTCAGATTTCTAGACAGAGGCAATGCCATGAATGCATGAGACTGCTTGGTATATTAAGGATATAGAAGTTTGACTGGCAGGTAGGGCAAACAATAGTCAAGGCTTACTCTGTAGATGATATGTCCAAGGTTGACAGTGTGGTTGGATCAGTCTGGTGGTTCATGAAAGGACTGATGCTGAATTTGGAGACGGAAATGCTACCACTGTGAGAAGAACAATCAAGTTTTGCGTTAGTTTGGCTAGAGATTATGAGGTGATGAAACAGTAGGACATATGGAAATGAGAGGACTTTTGAAAAACATTTTGAATTTCTGGTAACACTTGGTAAAGAGATAGCCTTAGTTGAACATCTGTTCTCTAGTACAGTTTACAACTGAAGCAATATTTCATTGGTTCTCCTTGTGTGGTTCTGTGATATGAAGGTGCTTCAAAATGTTCATGGAAAAACTGACGGAAAAGATAATTTTATACAGGTATAAATATTAAGCTCATGCAAACTTTTTCATGGTTATGCATTTTACATAAATATTTTTGAAGAGCCTTTGCATATATGGATTTCAGATTGTTTTGCACCAAAATAAACATCTTTTAATTCATTTTTCCATGAACTTTTTGAGGTACTCTTGTATAGCAACACTATCCAAAAAGTGAAATTTTCAACTTCACTTTCTTCAAACCTAGAAGGTTTTGTAGGCACTTGTTAGAAGGTGAGTACAACAACCTGGATACAATTTTTCTCTCCATATGCTCTTTGAGCTGCTGGCTGGCAGTTGCTAACTAGGTGTAACATTATTTAAATACTTTCTTAAGAACATCTTGAGCCCATGATCTCAGTTACTTTACAGAATCTCATTTATATACTTAAGACATGTTAGACTAGAATCTCTAAAAAACCACTTTTTTTAGCCAAGCAGAAAACCGAGTAATATAGGAACTGATATCAATTAGTTTATTTGCTTTAAATCACAAATGGAATGTTCTTGAAAAATCCATTTGGGGTGTTTCAACTAGGACATTAAAACTAGCTGAACCTGGCTGAGGCTCCCCAGGACACTGTAAGCACATGTAGCAGATTGCAGTGTGGTTTCACTCAGGAGAGCAGTGTCTTCTCACACAGCCACTGCTTCCTGGCTCCTTTTCCCAGGTTGACTTCTTCCTTAGCTGCCATCCATTGCCCACAGGATGGCATCCAAGAGGCAGAGGCTCTGCTGCCTTAGGCTGCACATTTAGAATGTCCGCATCCCATGCTGAAGTGACCAACTCAAGTCCCAGCTACTTTTGCACTTTCAATCCAGCTTCCTGATAATGTGCCTAGGAGGGCAGTGGATGAGGATGCAAGTACTTGGGTCCCTGCAACCCAATATGGTAGATTCAGACGGAGTGATTGACTCCTGGCTTTGACCTGGCCCAGCTGTGGTCAGTACAGATATCTGGGGAATGAACCGGTATATGAGAAACTATGTGTATCTCCCTCTCTACATATCACTGTACCCTTCAAATAAATAAATGCATCTCTAAAAGTAAATGATGGTCAATAGTTTTATCTCACACATATATTGGTTTAATGCTTAGAGTAATAATTCACACACACAACACTCATATACAATATATATGTATACATATACATAAAGGTAAGACTTCTCTGCTAGGAAATTCTGAGATGACCATGAGACACCAAGTTTGATGCATCTTCTTGATTTGTAATTTACTCAGCAACCAGCTCGATGACAGGTGCATGGCTTGTGCTGACCATTTATTTGTTGATCGAGTAAATGGAACAATGGATGCATGGATTGAGTATGCTCTTCTTGTCTGAACTGCTATCTGATTTCCTGAGAGATGTAATTGCACATGATACTTAGGGTTCTTTGCCTGCCCCTCACACATGCCACAGCACCAGCACAGAACCAGCACACTGTGCCTCCTGCATCTATTTCCTCATCTTTGTCTCTCATGCCAGACTAGAAACTCTGTGATGGTAGGAGCTGTGTCCCTCCTCTTGAATCGAAAAGCCCCAGTACAGCACTGGCATAATGTGTGTCCTAAACAGTCGTTTGTTTCATACATGCACACTTGCATGAATTAACAATCACTTGAGAAGCAGTTCCCCCTGAGTACTGCAGGTGCTATCCCACCTCATTGCCTGCATTCAATCCATATACACTTATAACAGTGATTCCCAAATAGTTGGTATACAAGAGTCACCCAGCAGTCTTTGAAAAGAAGGTTTAAAACTCTGAACTCCACATCTCAGCCCAATTAATTTGTAATATTAGGGGATCAGGCATTAGCATTAAACTCTTCAGGTGACCCCCTAAGCACTGACCAGTTTAGAAAGCAGTGCTTATAGGTTTATGCAGTAACCCAGTAAGATATGAGACATATCATTATTGCCTCATTGGATAATGAAATGAATTGCAATTAAAAAGTTTTATAATGGAGAAAGCCACAGCTTGTGATGTTGGCATATCACACAGGAGCACCAGTTTTTGTCCTGGCTGCTCCACTTTCAATCCAGCTTCCTCCTAATGCTATGGGAAAAAAGCAGTGGAAAATGGCTCAAGTGTTTGTGCGCTTACTACCCCTTTGGGATACTCACAGGAAGCATCTGCTTCCTGGTTTTGGGACACTCCAGCCTTGGTTGTTGCAGCCATCAGGAGAGTGAACTAGCAGAACGAAGATCTTGCTCTGTTTCTCCCTCTCTCGGTAACTCTGACTTTCAAATAAGTCAATGAATCTAAAAAGTAGTCACATTTCTACCTTTTATTATAAAGCTTAATATGTGTGTCTGAGTCTGCTCACATTTTCCTAGCCAGTACCACAGACTGAGTGTTTATGATAGGAGAAGCTCACTTCCTCGGAGGCCTGGAAATCCAGACCCAGGGCTTGGCAGATTGTTTTTTCCAAGGCCTCTCTCCCTGCCTTGTTGTGTCTTTGAGTGACTTTTTCTCTGTGTATGTCAGTGTCTAACTTCCTTATCTTATAAAGACATTAGTCTCATCAGGTTAATACTCATCCTATAATGATGATAAAGGAAGACTCACCTTCAAATACAGTCACATTGTGAAAAATGGAGAGTCAGAATTTCAATATGTAAATTTGGGGAAACACAGTTTAGCCCATAGCCTCATTGAAATAGTCAAACAAAATTATAGGAAGAAAGGGAAGGGATCTAAAACATTAGCTGGCGTTGTTTCCATTTCATTTATGCATAAGTTGAAACCATTAGGAAGAAGCAACTCACATAGTTACACTATTGCTGCAGCTAGAACTCATGTTCCCTGGAACTTCCCACTTCTTTCTCCTGTTGGAAGGCAACAGGGGGAAGGCTTTCAGGGGAGCACTCCCCACATCTGAGTGCACACACAGGTCACTGGGGAGCTTGTTAAATGCAGGTTCTGGTTCTTTGGAGTGTGAGGTAAGGGTTGTGGTTCTCCACCTGCAGCCAGCTCCCAAATGCATGCCAGCAACTGCCACTCTTGTTGCAACAATGGTCCTCTAAGTGTGGGTCTGGACCAGAATCTGCTAGGAACTTACTAAAAGCATAAATCCTTAGATTATACCACAGGTGTTAAAACCAAGCAATTTGTACTTTAACAATACTTTGGAGGGAAGACTTGTGCAAGCACAATTGTCTTGTTCTGGAAAAATTTTCTTGGCACAACTTTGTGTCAGAACCACAAGATAGGATTGTTGAAATGCAGCCCCACTGAATTTGTATCTATGGAGATTGCATGTGTGTGTGTGTGTGTGTGTGTGTGTGTGTGTGTGTGTGTGTGGTGAGAGGTGATGGTGAAGAGCCTGAAATGTCTGCATTTTTCTGAAAAAGTACGTAAGGTAAAATAGGCAGTAAAGTTTGAGAACTACTATTCTTGACTGTCCCCTGGAATTATCCAGGCTGAAATAAATCATTACAAAATCTTCTATTTATAGCCAAATGTTCAGTGACCATTGTGATAACCCAGGAGTTTCCTTCCTCCTTCCTTCTCTCATTTGTTATGCCCTCAACTGTCTTCTTTCAGCTGGGTCATTCTGGACTTCTGGCAACACCTGCCATGAGCAGATCATCATTGAGGTGAATCTCATTCCATCTTGACACATGTGCTTGGAGAATCCATCCTCAACTTTACATTACACTAGTTCTTACCTATGTGATTATTAATAGCTATTCTTTTGCTTTTCTTTGCGCTCTACCGTTCTGAGGAGCCCTGTCCCCTTCTGCATGCTCATCATCTCCATGGATTTTCAGGCTGGGATGAGTTATGTTTCCAATGCATATTGTTAGGATACATCATAACAATTTCAGACTGGTAAAGATGAAAAAGTTTGCTATTACTCAGTGTTGGCAAGGTTAAACAACAAAGATTCCTCTTATTCCCACAGAAATGTAAACTAATAAGACCTGATGGCAGGATGATTTGATAACACCAATTTCTTAAATTATGTATTTTCTTAAAATTACATAAAATTTATGCATGTGTTAAATGCATATGTTAAATTCTATGAAGTAATCCTGCAGAAATACTCATGTGTTATATAAAAATGTGGATAAAATGTTCATGTCTGCATTATTTATGTCAAAAATGAAAGCTACTACAATAGCCATCATTGCAAGTGTAGCTACAGAAACATTGGTGTATGTATATACAATGGAATACGTAAACTAAGACAAGTAGCTCTGTAAGTGCTGGAGAAGGCTGACAACTGAACCTGGAGCTCCAAAATGTAGCCTCTCCAAGCAAAGTCGAGTATGGGGAGCTGAGGTTTTGTGTAGTGTCTCTGGAGTCCCAAAGAGTGTTGGTTGAACAAAGACGCTTCTTGGCCTTTAATGCTGCAGCCTAGGAAGTCATGGTGCTGCTTCTATGGGTTGGGATAGTTGCAAGCTTACTTTGTATTTGGTGGGAGGGTTACAACTCCAGTTTTTGGGAGAAAAGTGTCAGAAATTTGTGACCCTGGTTTATAACCATCAAACAGTCAGTCCTCTAGGGAGAAAGGGAGATTTTGCTTTTCATTTTATACTCTGCAGTATTTGATTTATGTTCAAGTTGCCTGCATTGAGATTACAGGATAAACATAAGAAGAAAATAATTGGAAGACAAGAAAGTAGTTTGCAAGTAAAGAGGGGAACAGAAAAGAGGAGAAAAAGCAGGTAGATCCAGGAAATGCAGGGTAGCTGGCAAGCATGCGTGACATTGTAGGATCTGTGGACACGGAGGAGTTCACTGCCAATATCACCTGCCTTATCCATCTGCCCTTGGAAACGCACTGATTTTTTTGGGGGGGGTCCCTGAATGCCATCTTCTCCTTGCAATCTTCTTGATCACCACCCACACAGAGCAGTTCCTCTCTCCAATGCATTGCGTTTATGTGAGTAGACCTTCTTGCAGCCCCTGCTAGCAGGACTCTTTTGATTATTTGAGTGTTACTTCTATCCTCCTCCAGAAACCATCCTACAAGGATGACATAATATTTTGTGAGTTCTCTGTGTTCACACAGTGCCTAACAGAATGTTTTATAGTGGGCAGTGGGTGTTCTATAAATACTTCTCAGATTTAAAAAAAATCCCTTATTTAACTAACACTTTATACATGCTTTACTATATATAAGGTAATGCCCTAATAACTGACTCATTTACTCTTTCATAGCTACAGATATCAGGAAGAAGTTAACAAACCACTCACATGGAAGAGCTTGGAGTCAACCCAAGTAACTTGGCTCTTATCCTCTTGCCACTGCACTTTTCTTCATCTGTGCATAAAATTACACATTTCTAGGTTTCCCCATTTGAGAGTCAAGAAAAGTGTTTCATTGTGTTCTGTAAAATGTAGCAGCAGTGTGATGGAAATTCCACATACAAATCAACCTCTGCATGGACATGTAATAAAAAAAATGTAGAATGGCGTACAGACTGGTTGATCAGTATTAGTCATTTAACCTCTGAGTCCATTGGTTCAAGTCCAAGACAACCTAGGAGGTATATGAACTCAGAAGAAGGATAGGACATGAGTAGAAAGGAAGTAATCTGAAAACAGTATTCATGGGCAGAGGGTAAAATGGTCCTATGGTTGGAAACTCCAAAACAATTAGGTCACGATTTTATTTTTATCAACCTATTCTTCCAATTATTGCAGTGTTACTATTGTATGAGGAAAGAACGTAAGTAATCAACTTCAGTGTTTGTTTTCATGCCCTGTACTAAAATAGAGCAGGGATTTTGGGCAAGCTTCAAATTGACAAACTATTACAAAGTTGGAAGGAAGTAGGAGAGTCAGACAGTTTCAGCGAACCCAATTCAGCCTCATTTGCAAGAGACTTTGCTTGAAAGGTAAGGGTCTGCCTGATGATTACCTCAAATGTGGAAGGTTTGTATGAAGGTTTATTTCCACGTTGTCATAGGATTCCACAGATAGACTGTAAAAATATAGGAGGGTTGCTTACTGACTGCTTTTTATCATCTAAATAACTTGGTGCTAATTTCTAACATTCAACATTTATGGACTTCCAGGAACTCATAAATGTCACATCAGGCTGCCTCTTGGTGAATTTTTAATCAAGGGAGGGGGAGAATTTCAGCTACAAATAGACCAAGAATCAAGAGGGCCTGTATTGATCGGTCAAAGTGGCACTTACGAACCTGAGGTTGAAGCAGTTTGGATAAAAGGATGCTGGGCTTTCTATAGCCCCAGAGACATCTTTTTCCATCAAGTCCAGGTGAGTATCAGATATCCCATCAGACGTATTGAATAGCAGCAGATAATAGGAGGTCTACTGAATGCCTATACTAATAGCTCTGAATATGAGAAGCCAGGCCTCACTTCTGACCCAGGACAAATGTCATGTTGGCCAGAAGCTCTCTGGAGTTAACATTCCAAGCCCTCAAGTGGATGCTACTGGTCCCTGCCCTGTCACATACATCTTGGGTGGACAGACCTGGCCTGGATGTTCTGATTATTCTGCACTGGACAGGGTCTGTCCTCTAAGGCTGGGGCCTTGAGTTGTCCCCATCAGAGAAACAGAGCTGTGCTTGTTATGCCAGGGATCACTCAGCCAAGTGAATGCTGTCTCTCACCAATGCAAAGCCATGAATCATTGGTCTGTGGTACTGTAAAATTAACATGCAGTGCTATAAATAACTCATCTGTAATGGGCTGTCATTGATGGCTTTTTGGAACAGTTTGACTCAGGAGTAAGGGTTTTAATGACTATAATTGAAATTAGATGAAAAGCATCAGTATTGGGCTTTTTTGTGACCCATGTGAGGACACATTCTATCATATGTCAGAACAATTACTGTGTGTCAAACCTGAGGGACAGGATGTCACAGCACCTTTCCGCCTGCACCTTCAACTGCTGTTTCCTGAGACGTCACCTGGAGAGTGACAGGGCACACACAGTTCTGCTCCGTGGTGCTACTCCTTCACAAAGGGCTCTGCAGTCACAGAGACCAACACTCCTGGAAAAGCAGCATCCTCCCTCCCAGGCTAGAGCCATTATCAACAGCGAGAGCCATTATTATGAATAACAAGAACTGTCCTTTGAGTAGTAGAACATGGCTCACAGAACTCTTCCACTTCCATTATCTCACTTGATCCTCATCAAGGCCCTGGGAGGTAGGTCAACTGCTATTGCTATGATCATCCTTGCAGGGGTGATGTGATGGCGACTCAGAGCTAAGTGACTTGACGAAGGTCATGCAGTCAGTGAGTGATGAAACAGGCACCCCTAGTCTCTGTTCTAAAGCATGGCATTGCCTAATCAGGGTTTGGGGCTTGGGATCAAGGCTCTTTCTCCTCTCTGACAATCCAGCTTCTCGATTCTGGGAAACCCTAGATCCAAAAGTGATCCTTGAAGATGTTCTTCATCAACAGGGAAATCAAGGTATCTGACAAACGATGGCCACATGGTTCCGCATACCATTTTCTATTACAGTTTGAGTTGTGAGTGGAGGTTCCAAACAAGCCAGTGAAGACAAGCTAGAGCCAAGCAACAGTCCTTTCATCCTTTTGCCTGGGAGTAACAAGAAGCTTCAGGTGTCCTGCTGCAGATGCTGCTGAGTGGTTGAAGGGGAGAGGGAGGCGGGTCACATTCTCACAAAGGAAGTCTCCAGGAGCAGGCCTCAGGGACTCAGGATACTACTTGTCCAAAGTCAGCTGCCTCTCTCTTCCCTAAAACCAGAGGCAACTCCATGGATCGATCTTTCGGTCTTCTACCCGTGTCTTGGAAAGTTTAGGCTCTAAAGTCCCTGCCAGGCCCTTTGGCCCTGTGGCAGCTGCTGCCAGCCTTGCTCTCAGGAGGCAGAAAGCCCCAACAGCAGCAGAGATCACACGCTCCAACCATTATCTTCTGCACGCCAGGCCCCAGACAATTGGTTGTAATAGCTGAGCCCACGTGTGTCTTCAGCCCTAACGTCTCCCCAACCGAGCTCATGCCGCACCACTGGAGGTTTGCAAAGGCACACACTCACAGCATACCTTTGTCCCTGTAGCGTGTTACCATTCCCCACCTGGAGACGGCTCGGCAATCCTCCTGTGCACAAATAACAAGTCCCACACAGGATTGAGTACATGGTCTAATTACACGTAACAAAACATCGCCTCTCAGGAGAGAAGGAGTGTTTGGTAGGAAATTAAGAGACGCAAAAACCACTGTGAGCCGTGCTGATTAATCCAGCTCTCCAGAAATAGGGAAGGATCCTTGAGAAATGGGCTTGCAGCTGGATGATAATTATATGCCCACCATGGGGGCTTTTCACGTGCCCTGGCTTTTGTGTCTTGGGGAGGGAGTGTGGCTGGGTTAGAAACTGCACAGCTGATTCATTCATTCAGTGCTGTGTTGACCAAAAGGATACTGCTCCAAGATCTACAACTACTTACTAAATGGATGAAGCACCTGCTCTGAATGTCTCACAACCCCCTCTCAGGTGGAACTGCATCTGTGTACACCACAGCCTTCATCTAGCTTTGCCCTTAAGCATTGTAGGTTTACGTGGCTTTCTTTACTCCTTTCAGTCCCAAGCTCAAAGAGCCACTCTGGGAGCTAGTCCTTGGGGACCTTATTGATTAAAGGAAAGACAGAACAAACACTGCTGAAAAACCAAGAAAAACATGCCTACAACTAATTACAAGTATAAAGAGACACTGTGTGTGGGTAGAGTGGAGGAGTGGAATAGGCATAAAGCTTTCTGGTTAGTACAATTTTCATGCATTCAGACACGATCTGGGCTTCCATTTTTGGCTTTGTTACTTTTTGTTAAAGCCACTGGGATATTCAGAGCCCTGTTTTCTCACCTGTTTTACTGGATTTGTCACTATTTCTGCCCTTTCTACCTTGAAAGTTGTCGTATAAAGTAGAAAGTGATGTGACAATACCTTCCACCCTGTAAAGTATTCTACAAATGTCACTTTTCTTGACACAAGCACAATGTCTAGCATAGAGCAAGTGTCTAATAAACATACTACTGAGGGATTGGAAGACAGTTGCTAAGGGGTGAGAATGGTGTGATTTAAACCACTTGGAATATTTAACAGTGATTTTTTAATATAAATCATGAATTTTAAGAGAATTTTTAGATAGGGATGCAGGATGAAACCTTGCTAGGAAGAGCAGAGAAACATTCCTGATTGAGAGATAAGATGTGAATAGGAACAGCATATTTCCTTGGCTAACATATGGAGTGTAACTTCTCAAAAGAAAATGTAATTTCAGCTGGACCTGGAGAAGGGGCAGGGTTTCTCTTTGAGCTAACAGATGATTGCATGACAAGTTGTGCACAGATGAACCTCATCACTGATGGGAGTCAGTGTGAAGAAGAGCTTTTATGCGAAAACACTCATTTGTGCAGAGGGAATTCTGTGTCAACATGGACATGCATGTAGAGACAGGTGTGCATGCTGAGATAGGCATCTGCAAAAGAGGGATTCAATGCAAACAGGAGAATTCATATAAATGTGGACATCCACTCCCAGATGGGCAGCCATGAAAACATGCACATGCATGAAATGCGGGTATCTGCGCAGAGATGGCATCTATGCAAAAACTGGGAATTGATGCGAACATCCATGCAAACATGGACATCCGTACACAAAGCAGTGTCTGCGTTAAGAGGACCTCTGTGTAGGGGTGAATGTACAGGCTGAGAGGGACGTCCAAGTGTGACAAGAGAAGTGAGGGTGGCAGGTGGTGGACCGAGAATACAGATTGCCAAGTTCGGGACACAGAACCTCGGATCCTAGCGCCTCCATGTGGTGGTCATGAGCTGGGGCTTTGTCATTTCCCATGGAAGTGTCTATCCTAGTCAAAATTCTAGCGTCTCAAGCAAAGAAGTTCAAGACTTTAGTTCAGAAGCAGTAAAATCCTCCTGAGACTAGAAATCAGCCCGTTGACTTTCTAGGTCACCACTCAATCTTTTAACATGTGTAGAGTCCATAATTCCTAAAGATGAAAAAACTACATTTCCACTCTAGCAGAGGGAACTTCTGAGAGAACAGAGCTGTGTTTTGAATGTTTTAAGACACAGAAATTGACACCCATCTACTTCACTATTCAAAACCCCTCTCTCCGGAATAGCATAACAATGCTTTCTCCTCTATATTTTCCTTGCATGCTGCCAGGAACTGCTGTTGTGAAGCAAATCCTTCTGTTGTAAGCCTTTATTTTGCCTCCCCACCCCCTCCTTGTAAATCTCTTTCCTCCTGCAAAAGATTGAAGTGTGGCTAAAACTGCCAAGTGACTAAGAAACAGCCCCCTCTGAGTCAACAGATCTGCTCCCCGTGTATCTTTGAGTCAGAGCTGCTAACTCTTCTTGACACAATCCAGTTTTTCTTTTGACTTTTTTCTCCTCCTGCTAGCAAGGCTTACAGAGCAATTTAACAGTATTTGGGATGGGAGATTCTGCCCTGATGCATTAACTGCCTGCACAGTCCTCTGGAGCTCTCTGTCAAGTAACACGTGACATGTTGATTTCTTAACACCATTTGATTGTCCATTGGTTCCCATTACCGATTTACTTTGTAGTGAGGGGAGGTACACCTTTCAACTTAGCTGTTAATGTGCCTCTTAGAGTCCTAACTCTGGCATGTAGTGACTACCCACATCATGGTACAGAGTTGACAAGGTAGATTCATATCCAGATTCTTTGTCTGCTAATTGAGATCTTTGGATGAGTCAGTCACTTTACATCTCTGAACCTTAACTTCATATTTGTAAGATGAAATGATAATTTAGAAGCCAGAGGCATACTGGAGGGTGATGTGTGATTATGTGTGCATGTTTGCACACAAGGTCCTTCACTGGTTATTAAGTCCTGTTGTCCTCCTTGATTTAAAGTCCCTTCCACCACCAACTTTAATCTTCACAAGTAACATGTGCAGAGCGACTGGTTTTCCTTCTTGCTAGACAACATTTAAATTTTTATCATTAGAATGACTCATTCAAAATAGGAAACAATTTATTCAGAAGTTCTGAGTTTTCAGTATTTGCTCTCTTTTTATGGGGACTTCTTTGTGTTTGAGGTTTAGCCATACGGTACTGAGTAGACACAGAGGGACAATTTTGCATGTGTTGGTCCCTGTTTTGATGACCTTGTACTGACTATAGGACTTGCTGAGTCTTGAAGATCTCTTCTTAAGAAGGTCCGAACAAAAGTTGGACTTAAAAATAATAAAAGGTTGGGCAACTGGAAGGTCACTTAGAAACGGACAAAAGGCATTTGTTTCTTACAGCCTATCCTTGAATGAACTCTACATGTATCAGAGATTTGTGAACAAGAAATGAAATTATATGAGTACTAAAAGAAAGTATTGTTGAATTACATTGTGATCTAGGAGTGCATACAACTTTTCTAGTCCTGACTGAAAGTCTAGACTGCGTAAGAGAAAAAATATGACAATGTTGGTTATGTCAAAAACCAAATTTTTCAGTGGGGGAAAAAACCCCACAAATTCCAAAGACAAGCAAGACATTCAGAGAAAGTATATATAATACTATGTTATATAAAAGGCATTTGAAAATAAATACATGAACATCCAATAACTTTTTAAAAACAAGATTTATTTATTTTTATTGGAAAGTCAGTTATACAGAGAGGAGGAGAGACAGAGAAGATCTTCCATCTGCCAATTCACCCCTCAAGCAGCCGCAGTGGTTCGAGCTGAGCAGATCCGAAGCCAGGAGCCTCATCCAGGTCTCCCATGTGGGTGTAGGGTGCCAAGGCTTTGGACCATCCTTGACTGCTTTCCCAGGACACAAGCTTGGAGCTGGATGGGAAGCAAAGCTTCCAGCATTAGAACCGGCACTTGTGTGGCATCCCGTGTGTGCAAGGTGAGGACGTTAGCTACTAGGGTACTGTGCTGAGGCCCATCAAGAACTTTTAAGGAAATAGATATTTTATAGATCAGCAAATGTAAGTGGTCATTATATATGTAAAAATCACTTGAACTTATTCAGAATATGTGAAATGCAAAATAAAACCACACTAATGATCCAGTTTTTCCATAGGGTATATTTAGCTTACTGCATGCTATTCCAGAGAACCTGGGGTCTATCTGGGCTCCAGCTTCTGACTCCAGATTCTTGCTAATGAGTTCGAGGGAGGCATCAGTAGTGGTAATTGAGTTCCTGCTATTCACAGGAGAGACCTGGGTTGGATCTCCAGACCTCAGATTTGGCACTGGCATCATCTTGGTCCTGGTCGTTGAGGGCATTTGGAGAGTGAACCAGCACATGGGAGATCTTTGTCTTTCTGGCTGTCTCCCTGCCTCTCAAGTAAAAACAAAACCCTTTAAAGAAATCATTTTTTTTTCAGCTCTCAGACTGATGGGATTTTAGAAAGTACAAATTTTCAACTTTGTTCATGAGACTGTTGCAGAACAGGTACTTTTATAAATCACTAAGTAAAGAGTTAAGTGACTTAAGAGTTAACTCTTAACTTGTGGCAAAGCTAGCAAAAGTGCGTTTATTCTTTGATCCAGAGGTTTTTGTTATGGGATTTACTCTGAGATGTATTTTTACAAATGGGACCCCCTGTGATAAGATTATTCATGAAGATCATTACTGTAGCAAAAACACTGGACATAATTAAACGGCAATTCTGTAGCTAGTATGTTGGGTGATCTCCAGTACATCTGGCAGATGTCAGAAGGAATGACTATGGCCTCTATGAGCTGACAGTGATTTTCAGGATATACTTTTAAGCCAAAAAGCAAAGGACAAAGGAATGCATATAGTTTGCTATTTTGGGGATAAGAAAAAAGGAAATAAAAGAAGATTCCTATTTGCTTATTATTACAGAAAGAAATGTAGGGACAGAAACTAATAAGAAGTTGCCTGTTGGGTGTGTAGACATAAGGTGACAGGGATAGGAATGGTAGTAAGATTTCTCCGAATATACCTTTCAATATATTTTGACTTACAAATCATATAAATGTTTCATATATGTTAAAATAAAATTAAATCAAGTCAGTAAGGGTAAATGCAAAGCAAATCTTCAAGCTGAATACAAAATGAAACAAAAGAAACCAACCACATATCAAACTGACAGCATAACCATACAGAAAATAAATAATATTTCAAAAAACTTTGAACACAATCTTCTGACGGTACAGCCTTAGTGGTTGATGGCTTAAAAAAAGTAGAACTGTAAATGCATCTTGAAATTTCTTAGTAGATTGGTTATTGGTAGTGGTAGTGGTACAGCAATTCCAGAGCTATTTTGGATACATGAGGGTACTTAGCAATATTCATGGAAAATGGAATTAACATAGAAGCTTATTTCAGTCAAGAAATGTTTTGAAATCCATGCCTCATTGTTTAACTACATGAGGTTTCTGAAGAGGAGACCCCAGAGTCAGTATGGATTTCAAGGTACTTCTCATCAAAATAAACTCATCTTGGGGCTCGGCAGCGTGGCCTAGTGGCTAAGGTCCTCGCCTTGATCCCATATGACTGCTGGTTCTGATCCCGGCAGCTCCACTTCCTCTCTGTCTCTCCTCCTCTCAGTATATCTGACTTTGTAATAAAAAATAAATCTTTGTAAAAAAAAATAAACTCATCTTTTAATTCAATTTTTATTTTTTTTTTAGAAAAAAGATTTATTTATTTTTGTTGGAAAGCCAAATTTACAGAGAGAAGGAGAGACAGAGAAAAATCCTCCACCTGCTGGTTTACTTCGCAAGTGACCACAATGGCTAGAGCTGAGCTGATCCGAAGCCCGGAACCCGGAGTTTTTCTGGGTCTCCCATGTGGATGTAGGGTCCCAAGGCTTTGGGGAATCTTATACTACTTTTTCAGGCCAGGAGCAGGGAGCTATATAGGAAGTAGGGCAGCCAGAACTGACACAAATCAATGCCCATATGGGATCCCTGTGCATGCAAGGTGAGGATTTAGCCACTGAGCCATTGTGCTGGGCTCTCCATTAAATTTTTTTTCTTTTACTTTTTGAAGACATTCTTAAGACTGGGCAAATGAGTTAAACTCACCAACAGGGTTAAGAATCAGGGAGAAGGGATAAGCGAATATAGAACAGGCAAAATAGAGGGGGAATTCTGGTGCTGGATCAGAGTAGGAGTTTTCATTCCAAACTAAGACATGTCAACTGAAAGGGCCTAGAAACAATTCCAGCAGCAATTAGCCTACCTAAGTGGCAGATCCTAGATTCTTAATGCCACTCCCCACTGAAGGCAATCGAGGCTCCTTGGAGAAATGGCTAATTACAGATCCAAAGTCAGGAACATCGTGTACCAGAAAGCAAAGAACAGCTCAAAGACAGATGTTGGCCTAGTAACAGGAGTCATGAGCTGGCTTAGGAGTTCTCACCAGCCAAAAGGGAGACACTATGAGTATTAAAAAGAATCATGATGGTAATAGATGGTAACACAAAGAAAGATGTGTAGCCTTAAATGAAAACCAAAAAAAAAAAAATCTTGATGTACGTTTAAACAGTGGTAAAATGTCAGTAAAGTCTGTAGTGGGGCCTATCTCACTACTGTGTGCTAACATCAGTGTTCCAGATTCGATAATATACTATGTAAGGAACTATCGTGGGAGAAAACCTGGCTCAGGACACCGGTGTACAATATTTTTACAATGTTTTATGAATCTGTTATTATTTCAGGATAAAAACATAACAAAAAGAGTAGACACTTTAGGAAGGTAGAGTGATGTTTTTAGAAGGATACCAGACATAAACACATGGCATGATCGAATTATAAAAATCACCGTGTGCAGCCACTAAGTATACAAGTGATGCGGGGAAAGGTGGTTTGTGTGTGGTCGAACCAGTGGGGAGTCCTGTTAGGAATGGGACTTTCACATGTCTCATCTCATAGGTTGTTTGTTGCTTGCAAAATGTAAGAGTCACGATGGCGAAGAGCTCTGCCGCTGTCATTCCAACCAGACAACGCCAGAAAATGAGTGTTCCAGTAATTCTTGCTCATGAACCTGCAGCTCCATGAGCAAGCATTATCAGTATCGAATCCAAGTGACCTTTTCAACTTCCTGTATGCTAGGATGTGAGACGCACAATCACAAGACGACAGTGCTCATGCCCCAAATGGTTGAATGGAATCTGACAATGAAGAAACACACACGCAAATCCAGATGACAGGGCATTCTGTAAGGCCACTACCATGCAAACCAGACTGTCAGCAAAAACAAACAAACAAACAAACAACAACAAAAAAAACACATGAAGGTCTATAAGTCAAATGGAAGTTCTAAGAAAAGATACCCATGCTAAAGTCCTCACCTTGCATGTGCTGGGGTCCCATGTGGGCACCGGTTCTAATCCTGGCTTGTCCCATTCCCAACCAGCTCCCTGCTTGTGGCCTGGGAAAGCAGTTGAAGACAGCCCAAAACCTTGGGACCCTGCACCTGCGTGAGAGGCCCGGAAGAGTTTCTGGACTCCTGGCTGCAGTTTGGCTCAGCTCCAGCCACTGAGGCCACTTAGGGAGTGAATCAGCGGACGGAAGATCTTCCTCTCTGTTTCTACTCCTCTCTGCATATCTGACTTTCCAATAAAGATAAATTAATTTTAAAAAATGTATTTGAAAGGTAGAATGAATCTGACAGGGAGGGTGGGAGTTTAGGGGGAGGGAATCCCAGCCTACACAAAATTGTACCTCACAATTTAAAATAAAAATATATTCAAAAAACAAGAAAGGTAGAATGATAGAGGTGGAGAGACCAAGAGACAAATAGATCTTCCATTTTGGTGATCATTCTCCAAATGGCCTCTGCGTTGGCCCTGGTTGAATGAGGCCCAAGTCTTGATCCCAGTACTCAATCTGGGTCTCTCATATGGGTGCCAGGGACTCAAGCACCTGGTCATCCAACATTCCTTTCCCAGCTACACCAGCAGGCAGCTGAATCAGAGTCAATGTAGCCAGAACTTGCATGGGATGCCAGCCAAACAGCAACTTAACCCACTGTACCATCAACCCCAATACATGATTTTTGATTGGATCTTTTATCAGAATAAAGTTCATACAAAATTCTTAAGGATAAGTGAAAACTTTATACGGGTATATAAAGAGTATATTAGACAATAGTATTGTGTTAATATATTGGCAGTCAAATATCTTGGGAGTGAAAAAAAAAAGCATTTATATTGCCTGAGTGTTTGGAAAAGCCATGCTGAAGTGTTTCATGGGTGGAGTGTCATGGTATATGTACTAATTTTCAAATGATTTACCAAAACTATCCCATTGAGAGGGAGAAAAGGGAGATCTAAACAAACAGAACAAAACTGTAGTAATCATGATGAAAGTTTTACCGTGCTATATTGTCAACTTTCTATGGGTTTAAAAATTTCCCAAATGAAAACTTGAGAAAAATACAATAAACGGACATTTGTTCATCCATAAATTATCTCTTTATATTGTATCCAATTTGGAATTCTTTGCTTCTCAGCTCACGTCTCCCCCCAAATCCCAGCATGGTATAGCAAGAATTGCTCTGGGCCTCCTCATCAGGCAGGGCCAAAGCCTCCACCAGTCCATGGAGAAGCCTCATCACCTGCCACTCACCTTTGGCTTCTGCTGTTATACCAGCCTGGGTTGACAGTAGAAGCTGTCTGGCTCATCACAAACCCTCAGAGGAAGTTTGGGGAGCTCTGGAACCACAATGGCCTATGCTTGCTGAGTCTTCTTCTAGTGCCTCAGCCTGATGCCTGGGGTAACCTGAAGGACTGCCCCTCCTCAGTGGCCACTGAGGTAGACTTGCTGATAAGATGGGGATGGCAAATCCAGCAGACTGCTTGTGGGAAAAGGGTCTATAGCAGTTGTTTTCAGAGGAATCCATTTTTTTTTTCTGTAGAATGGTCAAGTTGTGAGCTGCAGTCGTGTAACCAGGCAGGAAGGCAACCAATAAATGTTCTCATTTATGCCCGAATCCCTTGCTTTGTGCCTTACATTGGGCTGCATAGATAAATAAGGCACGGTCCATGCCAGCAATCCATTTATTATGTACTGGGAGACCTTAGACCACAGATAATCATTTCAAAATAGTGGTGAATGACAGATGGTGATTTCCACATCACAGCACTCAGCTGGTGTAGTTCACCGAAATTAGGAGGGAGGAGGCAGAGGAAACTTCCAGAAGAGAGTGGAATAATTTCCTTCTGTTGTAAAGCTATTTCCTTTTGTCCACAAAGTTGGAAATAAATCAGGAAACAGGACCACAGTAGGGATAAGATGGCAAGTGCTTTTCAAAGTATAATTAGGTCAAATTAATTTTTCCACTGTAGATCCAGGGTAGTTATCTAATGTTGCATTACATAGAACTTCACAGGTCTTAGCTCCGTAAGTCTCAAGTCCTAGAAGCTCCTCCATTGTAGGCAAAGTAGGACAGTTGGTCTCCCTATGCCCCTCTTGCCCTCCATTAGAATGCCCATTTATGAAAGAGTATGAGGGGAGCCCAAGACATGTAATATGTTGGCCTTGAGGATTCGGCAGTGGGTGCCCAGAAAAAGAACCACCTCTTACTGCATCTTCCATGCAGATCAGATACTGCCAGGAGAGGCAGCAGGGGAGTGCCCTTTTCAGCCATCGTCCCTTGCTGTGGCTCTGCTCTTTACTGGGTTGCCTACCTGTGTGTGTCAACCCCAACCCTATCCATTCTTCTGGCCCAACTGTATCACATTTTATTCTTAAAAACTTCTGCAAACATTCCATTGACCCCACCCTGTCAAAATGTGTTCTCCCCTGTGATCCAGATGTACAAGTGGGACACATACATATCTGCTTTCGTATGAGAGCATCCAAGAGAACTCAAAGGGAATTTAGAGATTCTTGCATTCATGTCTCACTCTATTTTTCCATCTGTGCACCACCAGCTACCAAGCACTGTAGTGGGCACTGGAGGGTCCAAGATGAATCAGCTTCTGAGACTAAGAAAATCCTGGTCTGCAATGTGAAATAGGCAGGTGCTTGAGCAAGTATAGCACTGACAAAATACTTTGTGACAGAGCCTAGATACTGGAGAAGCTATTGGAGGTGGACTCCAAACACTTTTTAATATCCTAAGATAAGTGGTACAAAAAGGTCTAACCCAGAGTCTTTGAGCCTGCAGATGAGGGACCTTGAGTGAAGCTGGAAGTTGGGATAGGGCTATGAAAGACACTACACTGAGTTGACCAGTTAATGGTCTGGTGTGTGAACAGGAAACAGTGGGCAGATTAGAGACACATTTAGCAGAGAAAATCAGTATAGCATTGTGCTTGATTATACATGCAGAGAAAACATTCTTAGGCATTTTTGTGTCTTCTGAGAAGTCTCACATTGCGTAAGGGGGTATCGTCATGCGTGTCTGTTGATTGTTGCAAGGAATAAATTAGGCAGAATCTACAATGATTTTGACTTGATCACTCACAGTATCTTGGAACCAATGTTTCCTGAAGTTTATTTCTGTGAAAAGCTCTAAGATAAAAGGTTAGACATACAATTTCTCTATAAGCTGAGAAATACGTGAAATACTATTTAAGTAGTGTGTGTGTGTGTGTGTAAGAGAGAGAGAGAGAGGGAGGGAGGGAGAGAGAGAGAGAGAGAGAGAGAGAAGAGAGAGAATATTATCCAATGGAATATATTCTAGAAAATGCTATAGATTCTTCTTGGGAGATATTTATAGCATGAGGGAAGTAGGATCCAAGCCTCACTTTTGCTGTAGTTTTTCATTATTTTCAAGTCTATCCTCAGTCATCTGAGAGTAATTAAGAGGTAAAATCAAGTTAGTGTATGTCAGGGTCCTGTCTTCCCTCTCCTTCTCTCCCAGTCCACAAGTAACTGCACACACATGCATGTGCACAGCCTAATTATTTGCATGCTCTGTCCTCTGTGTTGAATTCCTCCAGGCTCTTTGTCCTGCAGTTGAAGTACTGGAGACTTCCACACATGGGCTTTAACAATCTGCTGCAGTGTGGATCTCCAAAATCATATCCTCCATGGCCTGGAATTGAAAAGGGATACAGGCAGGACATTGCTAGCTTCAAATGAACAGCTCCAATCTCAAACTCCTTGTTTCTCTCCTTGAAATGCTGGGAGGGGTTGAGCATGGTGAAGTCTTTCCTTCTGCCTTTGCATCTGTGCCGGAGGCTTCCCAAAGCCCTTCTCAAGCTGTTCTCTCCTGCATGTGCCTCCTGCACACCTGCCTGCTAGGTGCTGCTGCAGTGCCAGCAGTGCCAGAGGCTGGGCTTCTGCAGATGCGGGCACAGAAGCTCCCACCCCTCTGAGCTGGGGTGAAGGGGGTGGCATGGTAGAGAGGGGGGTGATCTGTGGCCAGAAACAGAAAAATCAAGGACAGCAGGAAGACAGAGGACTGTCTCTAGATGCTATAGCATCTGCAGGGGTCTTGGGGAAGGGCAAGTGTTTTCGTTGGCTTCTCTTGGCTTCTGCTCTGGGACGTGCAGGACTCCTAGGTTGCTGTGGTTGTTACTGTAACCCTTGCATCTTGGCATAATGTGGTTCAAACATGAGGGTCAGCCAGGAATTAGCAGAAAGCCTGTGCTCCCTTCTGTACAGGCCCTGGCTTACTGTCCCTGGTCATAGGCACAAAAGGCAATACCCATGTGGTGTAAGCCATTATTGAGCTTTCAGCGCATCACACATATCATTTCATTTAATTGTGCTGATGCTTTAAGGTGGCCATTGCTGTTCTTGCTTTACAGCTGAAGAAATCCAAGAGACTGAGTCAGGATGAAGTCCAGGCTGGCCTGGCTCCAGTGCCTCTGCCGGGTGGAGGACACGCTCCAGGCTGTGCAGAACTGGGTTCTCCATCACATGTCTGCCTTGTGGATCCAAACAGATGGCAAACTGCTTGAGAATAGATGCCTTATGAAAGTTTTTTGACCCAATCTCATCACCCGTGAAATGGTGATGCTTTTCCTCATTTCTTATTGAATGAGATAAATCAAATAATGGCCATGTAGGCATGTAGCATCTGGGGGAAAGTGGGATGGAAGCTGCAGGCTTGGAGTTGAGTGCAGGTGGCCCCACAGTAGCCCAGCTGCATCCTCCTGAAGGTCCTGCTAGAGCTCTGTCTATTCTGTAGACCCCCCTGGAGTTCAGAGCTAGACGAACAGGCTCTCAGATGTCTCCCATGTTATGAGGCATTGCAGATGACTGTGTATAATCAAATATGCCATTCCATATCTCATTTGTAATTTCACAATTTAGCTCTCTGCATCATTTAAGCACATATAAAGCCTCTAGAGAAATCCTTATTTTTGTGCTAAAGCTTTTATATGTGAGCTTTGTGCTGATTTTGGTTTTTGCTGTGTCTAACAAGATTCTCACAAAGTTTTCTCACTAGGAAAGCCTTTATAAAAATGTAAGAAACCGTGGAAATAAGCTCTTGCCTATTACAAATCAAGATAGGCCAAGTGAGTATCAGGCAGGAGGCTCAGATGAGGAACTAAATGTCCCTTTCTTCCCTATTTATTCCTTCTGTGTTTGATTGGATGCGGTCTTTGAAGAAGGTCATGACTCCTTTAAAATGATGTAGCTTGGGATGATTTAGAACATTTATCTCACACATCTGTTGATTTGAGCTTCAAAACTACCTGATAATCAGTCATAGTTACTCCCATCTTATGGATGAGGAGACTGAGGCTTGTAACACATCAGTAACTTATCTAATTCATGGTGTATGTGACAGGTTTTAATCACAAAGAAGCAAATATGGATCTCTCAATTAAAAGTCCTGTGCAGACCATTGCTTCTCTGCATGGTGACTTATCCTTGCTGAGCCTGGAATTCTGAGATTGGGGCGGGGAGATCCTCCACCCTGAGTCCACCTCCTTCTTTCCATCCCAGTCCTAGCCACTACCATCTCTCACTTGAGTTGATTTGCCTGCTTCTGGTCTTTCCCCATTTGGGTCTAATCTTAAAAACCCAGCATAAATGACATTGCTAAATGACAAAGCACATCACAAAGCTTGACTACACAAAGAGCGTTTGCTGCTCCCATGATCTTCCCGAAAGCATCTCAAATCCTGATGTGATTCTCCAAGTGTCTGTATGACCCATGCTGTCTGCTTGCTTCCTTACATCCATGTCTGTCAGCCCACATACAAAATCTGAATGGCAGCCCCTGTCCAGGGCAGGACTCATCTCCTAGGCTCTTTGTCTTCTTACTGATTCTTGCTCTTTCCTCTGCGTTATATTCTCCAGTCACATGTAATAGCAGCCTGCAACCAGCTCCAAAAGCACCACTGTTTATATCTTACCACTATTATCAGTAGTCATCACCTTTATTTTTGCAGCATGACTTAGAGTTTATGAAAAGTTCCAATAATTATCATAATAACTATGATGAGTAGGGACCAGTATTACAAATGGAGACACAGAAGCTTGAAGGTATTAAAGACATTCGCCCACTTTCATGTCATGGGTAAGTGGCAGATTCAGCACTTGGAAAGCAAGTCTTGAGATTCTAATTCACACAAAATGATGCAACCTGTCTGCATCATTTATCAGCTCCTGTAAAGCATTTTGAGATGCAGAATATGAGACGCCATAGAAAATTCAGCTGCCTCTCACAGTCTAGAAAGATGTTCACGGGAAGCTCTCCCAGGCAGAAGGAGAGGCAAAGAGAAGGAAGAAGCATGCTTTCTGTTGGAACAGCTAGCTCAAGAGCTTATTAACCTCTTTCCAACATCTCCCTGCTGATGAGAAACAAGTCAGAGGGGATTTTATGCTGTAAACTTCCACCTGCAGGGACTTAAACTCTGGGGAGATGTAAGCCATCACCACTGGGCAGAGTCTACTCTGTTATGCTGAGTCATGGGCGGGTTCTTCTTTCTTGGAATAATTAAGACTCATTCTCCTGGAGATAGCAGCAGCATCCCCAATAGTTTTCCAGCCCAAAGGACACAAGTGCTGAAGGCACTACAGCTCAAGTTAACATTCCCTATGTACCTAAAGCCATTTCAACTGACTGAATCATTCCTTTCTCAGTGAAAAATGGTAACAGAGCAGAGGAGGCAGAGAAGACCAGCATAGAGACCTTGAGGTTAACAGTAAGTCATGGGAGTGGTTAAGACATCTGTATATTGTATCAGAGTGTCTGGGGTTGAGTCCCGGCTTCACTTCCAATTTCAGCTTTTTGCCAACGCAAACTCTTGGAGGCAGCAATAACGGCCCAAGGATGTGAGCTCTTGTCATCCATGTGGGAGACCTAGCTTAAATTCTTGGCTGCCGGCTTCAGTTGGTATTAACCAGCTACTGTGGGAAGTTGGGATGTGAGCCAGTGGATAGGACTTCTTTTTGTCTCTTTTCTCCAATTAAAAAGAGGTAAATGATTGAGAAAGAGTAGTTAAACTACCCATGCCAAGATTTTAAAAATGTTGTGTGTGAAGAAGACCCACGAAGTAGCTGAAATATAAGCAGGTTTTACAGCAATTGAGAAAATTTAATGTTTATTGAGTTGCACAAGGATAGAAAAAAGAGATGAGGAGATCATCCCATGGTGTGTGATTATTATGAGAGTTCATGAGATGAGGATTAGAAAGCCTGTTCTGGGGCAAACCTTTAGCCTATCGGTTAAGATGTTAGTTGGGAAACCCATGTCTCATGTTAGAGTACCAGGGTTCAAGTTCTGGCTCCAATCATGGACTCCAGTTTCTTGATAATGTGGACTCTGAGTGACAGCTCAAGTGGTAGAGTTCTTATCATCTGTTTAGGAGACTTCAGGCGTGATCTCAGCTCCTGGTGTTGAGTTGGTCATGCCCTGGTCAATGCAAGCATCGGGGAAAGCGAGTAGATGGAAGATCTCCACCTGTATATCTCCTCTCTATTTTCTTCTACCTTTCAAATAAACACAGTTTTGAAGAAAGTAAAAACAAGTGTTTTTCTCCTTTCTTTCCCTTGTTTTTGTTTTGTTTTGTCTTGTTTTTCAGCTAGATGGGCAGAGCAGGTCAGAACACCGTGAGTTCTATATGTTTTTGGATGTTTGAGTCTGGAATATTGAAGATGTAGTTCATACATCTAAATATGGATATGTAGATTTTGGATCCCTCAGCACCCAGATGATCACTGCAGTTGTGAGGTGGATGAGATCACCTGGGAGAGAGTCTAGCGTGGGAGGAGTCTTACCTGAGGTGGTTGAGCACACATTGCTCATTCCAAAGTCAGAAATAGAGACAAGAGAAACTGAAGCTACAGAGTATGTCAGATGGGTGAAGCAAGGACAAAACCATGCACTGGGACAATCCAGAGCAGCGAGAACTAGCTAAGTATCCAGGAGCGAGGAGACGGTCAGGTGAGAGGCAGGTGACCAGCTGAATTAAGCAGCTCAGCAAATCGTCCTTAAAGAAGCTCTGGGCTCAAGAGGGCCTTTCCCACAATGTCTTGTTGTGCTTGGAAGGGGGTCATGTGCACCTTGAAAAGCAGTGCAGAGCAGGACACTATTATTCCTATCATTGCCCATGGATCCTTTTGTGACTAGCTTACAGGGAAAAGCCTCCAGCTTTGTCCCCTTGGGAACACCTGTGCTATCAGTCTTTGGGATCCTGTTGACAGAGGTCTTTGGTGGCATTCAGGAGGAAAGGAAGCAGCAGGCCCTTTGATCCCTTGGGAGTCCATTTGCAGTCAGAACTCGGCACAGGTTAAACATATAGTAAAGAGTTCCCTGCTCATGACCTGTGTAGAGTTGGGGATGTTTCTTGTAAGCAGCATCCGTTCTCCACACCTTGATGTTGCGCAGTGTGCTTACTTGTCAGAGCACTCTGACTTCAAATGCAGTTCTTAGACTTGTGACCTTTGGAAGTGCAAGGATCAGCAATTCGAAACGCTGTCCAAGGTCTTTGCTGCCTTCTGGATCCTGCTGTAACAAACATGCAGCCAGATCTCAGCTTCTTAACCCAAAGTCAGTTTATCTGGCTAGGGCACCAAGGCGACAATATGGCCCAGAGACCAGTAACATTGCTGTCATCGGGGAGTTCGTTCAGCTTCAGAATGTCAAACCCAGCCAATTCGATTGAACCAGGGTCCACACTTCCCCTTGGTGGGCGAGGAAGGAAGCTCTGCTGTCAAAGAGAAAGGAAGGAAACAGGTTTGATGAAATAGGTGAGGGAGAAAGTAAACCTGACGAGGAATCATGCAGTTACGCCTGTCAAGTCCGTTCCTAAAATCCCAGCAACAGGTACCCAAGGCAAGGACTGTCGGGAGAGCTTGGGCTCTTGACCACATGATTCTTGGTTAGTCTTTCCATCTCCTCTGCTTGTTGTCTGTGGGGACAGACACAGGGCAGGCTGACTTTCAGGCCTTATCTTTGCGATTACTGCTGGGGCAAGCAGACAGAAAGGAGGGAAGGTGACCAGCTGCATTTCAGTCTATTTGTAAAATGGGAAAAAATCTAGTACCTGGTGGTTTTCACATGGCACCCCAAAGAGCGACCATTAAGGGGGTGATTACAGGCCCTTTATTATTCTCATTTCAGTGGAGCTGTTTTTTTCACCCCTACACCTATGTTCAAGGTTAATTCTGTGTGATTTTCTCCCTATAGGCCTGTGCAGAATGCCACAGGGAGCAGTGTTTAGCAGCACCAAGCAGGAGGGGCAGAGGGAGCAACGTGCACTCCACACAGGTCTCAGAAATTGGCTTTGCTTTGTGGGATGGCAGGAGAACGTGTTTTTGTGGTGTTAACTGTGAGGGGTGAAAGCCAGCCAGGCCCCTCCCAAGAGCCCTGTAACTCCACAGCCTCCACAGAGTAGCTCCTTGGCTGCATCCCCGTTGTCGGGGATTCTACTGGGAAGCGCAATGACAGAGAAAGAGAGGTGCTTGGTTCAGGAGGCTGGTGGATCTTGGGGAAGGGTGATGAGTGAGTGTGTGCAGAACTTGGGCTGAGAGGGTGCCTGGTGTATCAGAGGCAACCAAGAAAAGCAGCACAATGCTTCCACCCCAGGGATTGCTGCAGCCAGAAAGGTGGAGAGGCAATTACACAACCAGTCTATGATATCTTTGCAGTTACTGCTGCTGTTCCCTGTCCTTTCAACACAGATTTCTGGTTTCCCACCCAAACTCTAGTCTCTTGTTTCCCACCCAAACTCTAGTCTCTTGTCATTCTTACTAAAGAAACCAAAGACCAGTTGCCGAGTACAAAGATTCAGCCTCCCTCACAGATGGATATGGTCCGTTGGACATAAACAAAAGTCAAGAGGTATGGTTATGAGAGGAGCTTTTCTAGGAACCAATAGCTGGGAGGCCCTTCTTCACTGTCACCTCTTCCTGCCTAATATGTGGTCAACATTTTGCATCTTGAGACAAATTCAGTGACATAATCACAAACTAAAGATATTTAAAAGGGTATTTAGATATTTGATAAACAAAGTTTAGGAGGACACTATCAGGTGATTGCCAGGTATCTATCTGCCTGCCTTTGATTGTGGGCCTTAGATACTACCTGTTTGAATTTTTTATGCATTCAAGGAACTCAGTTCTAAATGATACACATTTTTTCCCATGCACCTGTATTTGGTAGGGTAAGTAAGGATATCTTCCAAATCGCATGAACTTAATCCAATGTAAGTTTTTCATTTACGCAAAGTCCATTGCAGAAGAAATGAATGGGTGGGTGAGCAGGCTCTCTGAGATCCAGAGTTTGGGGCTTCTTCTATATTGTATTTCCACCCAACTGGATGCCTTCCACACCCTCTTTACTCAGGCAGCATGTGGGGAAAGAAGTAAGAAGAGCACGGGAGTGATGCTGGGGGCTATGCTCCACAAAGGCACAATGCCTTCCTCTGAAATTTCATCTCAGTTGCATGGCCGCAAAGAGAGTTGGGATGTATTAGTATGGTTTTATGCTCAGGAGCAAAGTAAATGAGTTTTCGTGAACTTATCATTGTTTGTCAAATGCAGCCAGAGAAGGAAAGGAAAGAAGGAAGGAGAAGTGGAAAAAAAGAGAAAAGAATAAAAAAGGACACAGAAAGAGAGGAAAAAGGAGAAAGCAGAAAAGGGGCAGGGCAGGAAAGCTCTGCAGTGATTTTCTGGGGCATCGAATCAGCCAGTGAGTGGATGAGTGAAATGAGTCCTCGTGACTCCAGCATGGGTTAGCCACCTAGGCTTTCCTTCCTTCGGAAGAGTTCCCCAGAGCCTACTGGTTCAGAGCCATGTGGCTATAATCTGTGGAGGAATGGATTTCCATGGAAGTCAGCATGGACTCACAACCCCATGCCCCAAGGACTAGGGTGGGAGGGATGGTCTGGTTCACTCAGGCTTGAAACGCAGAGAGATCTACACTTGATTCTGAAGTACAGGTTGTGACGATCCTGATGGCTGGACCTAGGACTACTTGCTCTTGCTGAGTTTTGGTTTCCCTGTCTCCTGATTTATGAAGTGGAAATCACCATGATTGCCCCAAGCCTGCCTTTCCATGTCAAGAACCTGGCCTAGAATATAGATGCAGAGACTGGCAGCTTTTTTCACCCACTCCAGCCTTTTCTGTAATTGGCTCTTTGTTATCTATGGGTCAAAACTTCAGTGTAGCGGATGAGACTTTCTTTGGCTCAAGCCTCTAATTCTAGTTACATCTCCTGCCACTTGCTTCTTATCTTCCAAGTTCCTGTTCTCTAGACCGGCCATATACACTTGTAAACTTTAATACCTTGGTACACATTGTTTGCTTTACTTCTACCATGGGGCCTCTCAACTTTGACACAACACACATTGTGAGTGAGGTAAGTTTTGAAGGACTATTCTGTTCTTTATGGGATATTTAGCGACACATCTTACTTCAATACACGAGTGCCACTGGCCCTGCCCTGTTCCCAAAAACGTCTCTGGACATTGGCAAACGCCTGCTGGGGACTGAGCCTCTCTTGTTGAAAACCACTGGTCTGATCAAATTGTTTACACTCCCTTCTCTCTGCTGAACTATATGTCACTCTATTCCTGCCAATAATATTTGTGTCCATCGTAAAACCCTTCCTGGCTTTTCCAGAAGCAAACACCAATTGCTTTGTCCTTTGTGCTTTCCTGGCACTTCGTTTTTATTTACGTGTTAGTATTTACTTCTTTCATTATAATTGAGCCATCCACAAGACTTGCCATGTCTTGTTCATCTTTTTATGTTTCTCAGCTAGCACAGTGTGTAGCATGTAGAGAACGGAAAAAGAGAAGTTAGGCAAATAAATCAATGACTGCCAGGTAAATGAATGCTTTCTCAAAAGATGGAATATCATTTACGATTAGCTTGGACAGGTGGACCGGGAGCATGGCCTGGTGGAAATCAAAGCTAAACATGAAGCGCTGCTGAGGGCTTGGATGAAGTTGCAGGGCCAGGCACTATGGAAAGCACTCAGAATGATAGAATGGAACAGAGAAGGGGTTGACCATTGAGTTTGGAAAGCATGGGTCTGGCAAAGGTTCTGGAGGACCTTCACCTGCTTTGGTTGAGAAGACAAATGACAACACAGATAAGGATAGCTGAGCCACTTCAGGCCAGACTGGTACAGGACTTCCAGGAGAAAGAGCTTCTCATTTGAACCTCTGCTACTTTATTGCCCATATCTATTGCTATGAAAACACCTGTCCCTCATCTCCTCGACAATGGCTGCAGTTCAACCAAATCTGTTTTCTTGCTTTTTCCTAACACCTTCCCACCTCAGGGTCCTTGCCACTGCTGCTTTTGGATCTATTCCCATAATGCTTAACTTGTTCCTTCATTTCATTCAGTTGTGTGTTTAGATATCAGGCCCCTTCCCAGTTCCTCTCTCCCCAACTCCACACTTTATTTTTATTCATAGTATTCAACATTTATCTACCTCCTGATTGAATATGCATTCCATGAGAACAGGGATATATTTTTCTGTCTTACTCACTGTGCTGCCTTTGGTACCTCAAGCAGTACTTGATGTACAGCAAATGCTCAGCATTTATTTGCTGAATGTTCAAGTGGGTGAATGAAGAACTTAGACTGGTTTGAAGCTGTGGACAGAAGAGTGCAGGTGGAGGCGGGTGAGGGACAGTGAGAGAGCGGCGATAAAAGAGGTTTCCAGCTTTAGTCCCTTCCAGTGTCAGAGTCTCTTGATCCCCTCTCTCGGTATAGGGAGCATCATACTTCTTCCTCCAAAGCTGGCAGGAAGGACGGAGGACAGGGGAATTTACGTTTGGCCCGCTACTAATGCTACGGCAGATGCATTAGCAAAGATAATTGCAAAACACCAAGTGCCATGGAAACACTTATTAATACCAGGGGCTGGGGCTGGGATGGAGCTGGAGGCTTGCTCTGGTTCTGATGAGCAGCCAGCAGTTCTGAAGCTCATCCAAAGCACTTGGTTTCTTGGACCCAAAATCACAATCCTCAGTACACAATGATTTAGTGCCTTCTGTCACGGCATCTCAAAACATGTCACCAGCAGTCACCCTGCCCACGTCCTTGTGAGGAGGTGGCACTGAACAGTAGGGACCCAGTCCAGTTTGCTTCCCACTGAAATGTTTGTGGAAGCTTTGGACCCTCTTTCCAGCCCTGCATGTATCCACCGAGCTCCTCTGACTCTCGCATCCTCTGGGTTGCCCATTTGCCCCTTACAACCAGCAACAGGGAGTTTGTTCTACCTGCCAGTGGGAACACGTGCTCCTTATCTTGCCCCAGTAGAGCAAGGGAAAGACATCAAGCTGCGGCCCTCATACTCTGATCCTTGCATCACCAGCAGAAAGAGTGAGTGGTACAATGGCTCAGGAAGGCGAGGGAAGGACAAGAGCACAAGGAGGAGGCTGGGGTCAGCTTTGCTGCGTGGGCTGCACACACACTTACGCCATCTCCTGGCAGGCTGACTTGCTCTCAATGGAGTGGCAGTAGGTGGGAGCCTGAAACGGTAGGCGATGCCAGAAATACGAGAAACTGAGGACAGCAGTGAGTCATAGCAGCCTCTCATCTCGCTCCTCCTCGAGGAGGGAAGGAAGCCGGAGTCACGGAGGCCCCACACTCAGCAAGCAGCTCAGTTCTTCCATTGAGGATACCAGTATCTCCAACGGCAAACCCTGGGTTCTCCTGTTCTGCTGGATCCAGAGTGAGCCAGTCTAATGCCTTTCATGAAATTCCCCTAGGGTTTCAGAACGACTACGTCTTCGCTCTCTGGTTTCCATTGTGAACCTACAGGGAGCATTCACCTGCCCTTACCAGTCCTCACTTTTCTCCAAAACAAAAACCAACTTCCTCCTGATTCACTTTGGCCTTAATTTGGTTGTGTACCCTGTAGGGGCATTCTGCTCTACCCTTCCCTGTGTCTGCTGGGCACCCAGCTCTGCTCAGAGACACTGGGAGTTAGATTCTATAGTAGTAGAAGTGGGTGCAGGAAACCTGAGGCTCTACATCAGCACAGAGCAGCTGTCCCTTCTGTGGGAGACCCTAGGCATTCCTGGGCATGCACAGTGCTGGCTGGGAGGTGGCACCACTTTAATTCTTGTTATCGTCTTGGCTTAAATATTGGAGATCTTGGAGAAGTTGAAGGCCCGATGGAGGCTAAGTGGGCAGGGGGTACTGATTATCTGCCTTGCCCATTGCAATTTCCTGCTCCACACCTGCCTCCTCTGCTCTATTCCCTAGCCAGTACATTCAGCCTGAGAACAATTCCCAGGCCCTGTGCTCCTCACCCGCTCTACCTGCTGCCAGACCCATCCCCTGCTATGCCTTTTGATGACTTCTCCTTAGTTGCCATGAAGAAGTGCTCATATCAGCAAACAGATGGTGGCTGAGGCATGTAGCATAAAATATATTTATCAAGGCAAACAGCTGTAGCCCATTTCATTCCACAGATTTCTATTAAAAGTGCTCCAGAGCTACAAGCCACTCTAAAGCAGCAACCTGAATGCAGCCCAGGGAGCGGCTGCTTTGTGCACCCGGCTTGCCTCCTGGTGCCTTTCTTTGTGGGACCCAAGAGAAAGCAGCCGGTCTCCCCTATTCTTCTCTGTCGGGTTTAATTAAAAGGCCATAATCATGTTGGCAGCCTTGCCCCTCCTGCCTGATGGATGCGTGTGGGCTCTTCCAGAGTGCTCCCACTTTTCCAGGGCCTGTGATAACACTGACTGTACCACTACAATGTGCTGTTCAGGCAAGGTGGGAGACTGGGTCTATTCCAGGCTTTGTTGTTACTTTGACTTGAACTTGGACAGTTGCATTACTTGTGTGTTTCGTTTTCTCCTAGACAGATCATATTGAATGAAAGGAGCAAACTAATGTGTGTTCAAGGTTTGGGCATTAGCATAGGTGTGACAAGGCCAAGTGTGGACAATGCGAACCTGCATGTCTATTATGTGACTTTCCTAAGAGCAGTTGCTGTCCTTCCAAAAATGAGAGAGTTATGCTTGTGGCACAGATTTGGAATATAGGCCTCTGTTGGTTAACATCCCATCAAGCTCTAGGATTCTTCAATAACTGTAAAAAGGCACTTGTGATAAAGTTGAACTGCACAGGAGGAAAATGGGTACCAACCAGTGGTTTATATAGACTCACACATTTGCTTGTGTTAGGAGGGAATGGAATAAGTGATCTGAGGGCTTGGACATTCTACCTGTCAGTGTGAGGACTGACCATCACCTTGAGACATCAAGTGTCAGAGATGGGGGTCTGGCACCACAAAGTCTGAACTGGAAACCCAACTCTGCTCGTGAGAGTTGTGTGAGTCTTGTGGGATGCTTTAAGTTACACCTGGGTAATTCCTCCAACTTTAAAATGCCAGTAACAGTAGTTTTGTTTCACAGAGATCTTGTGAGGCTTAACTTGATCTATCTGGGCAATCTGGATTTTTTTCTTGATGCAGATTAAGTGTTCAATAAACTATAACTATTCATTACTGAGGTGAATTTCCAGCTTTGGCGTTTTGGAATGAAACAGGACGAGTGTGCAATGAATGGTTTTGTGAAGTTGAGAGTTACAAACCCTTGGCAGCTGTGGCAGGACCTGTCTCCTCCACTACACAAATCATGTAGAGCTGCTTTTGCATGTAGACAAAGCAGCAAACTCAAAACTCCCAAGATGGTCTACTTCTGTGTGCACCATCGAGGCAAGGAGCGCCTTCCTTATTTTACAAAGGCACAAGTAGAAATTCAAGAAAGCTATGTGATGTGTTCAGAATCACCCAGCTGAGAAATGTTAGTCTGAATCTGAGTGTAAGACAGCTAATTGCATGCATGGTGGTCTTTCTACTACATGAGACTATTTTTCTTTAGTTTAACCAGTTTTTATAGTCATTATTAATTATTATGCTATGGCTGGGACAGCTCTCTTGAGTCACAGAGAGTTAAACTTATTTGAAGTATTTCTTCAAGTTTTTGGGTAACTGATTTCTCAGCTCCCATCAAAGATTACTGAATTAGAATGTCCAAAGGAGGGATTTAAAAAAATTTTATTTAGCAGGACCCCCATTTGATTTTCATGATCATCTAGGTAAGTCTCTACTCAGCAAAGGCACCTCTAGTCAGCTTTGCTTTGGTTGGATCAGAAGGGCTGTATTAGGAGCATCTGACAAGGTCATAAGAAGGCGTGGGCCGAGCATGTGTCCAGCCTGAAGGACTGCCAGAACAAACAAAATCCGTGGCTTATTAATTCAATTTGCCGAACAGGTACCGAGTACTTATTTATAAGCAAGGCATCTTGTTAGGTCTTGCTTGGTGGGTCAGAAAACAAAAGCTGTGAGCATCTAGCGCTTTCACCACTGCACTGCCTTTGCTGTCCTACTTCCAAGGAAAGATATTGACCACGGATGCTATCCTCCAATGTCTGTTAGATGTTGTTTGTCCAACTTTGTCGTTTGCTGTAAGTTTTTCTTTCTTAGTAAGGGAATCTTGTTAAGAGTTTGGGGTACAGAGGAAAGGCCTTGCCCAGCTGCAGGAAATATTTAATAGAGTAGTGAAGCAATAACTGGGACATATCATTGCAAGAGACACGCAGGACAATTATAATCCCATTACTGCAGTGCTATAGGGAATGGTTAGTTCCTTCTTTGGTTAATGGCTTGTTGACACTCTGCAGGGGAGAGGCAAGGCTCCTCTTAGAGACTGCAGGCTTCCCAGAGTCTGCCCTGGGTTCATGCTGTTTTTAGCTAATGTAATATCCCTCATAGTCTCTCTGTACTTATGAGAAGTCTACCAACACCTCAAGGCTCAGAGTAAATCACAGTATCACGAAAAGATTTCTGTTCCTTCCAGAAGGATCTGACTTGCCCATGCTTGGCCACATCCCACGGACAAGGCACTATTTGCAGCCTTGAAGTTTATCTTCTGTGTTATTTCCCCATTTCTCAACACATCTTGGACTTCCAACACATCTTGGATTGGTCTTACTGGAGTTATCGCCAGCAGGGTAGGTATTACAGAATCATAGAGACTATCAAAAGCCTAATTGTGTAAGAGATAGATCTGGTAAACCTGAGGCTCTGGTCTTAGAAGTCAGTCTGTTCAGAGCTGGGCACTTAAGTTTGCACCCAAGTGGAAGCTTAATTCAAATCATTTAAGTGTTGAGGATTCCATAGCTCCTAAAACTACAGAACCTGTGGGGGTAGTTTTGCTAGCTTCACACATGGGAAGGTATGAGATCAGGCCAAGAATCTGTCCACCTCATCTCTTAGCAGTGCTTTCTCCATGTTAATCTGATTGGACCTCTTGTCCTGTGGAAGTTGAGATGGCTCCTAATATTTCTGGGGTTTTGATTCTCCTGCTCAAAGAACTCTTCACCCACTAATCCTGAACAAAAAATCCTATATGCTCTTCACTGTCATCTGGTTGCTCATTCCCAAATCCAAAGGTGACAGGGCACTAGCCTTCAGGTGTCACCGTATGAAGTGGGGACAGGTGTGCCTCTTCCACAGAATAAGGAAAGATGAATGCTGAGCACACAAAATCAACAGATGTCTCATCCAGCATCAGTTAACATTGCACAGAAAAACACTCAATGACCGAAGGATGCTGTAGAACACTGGTTTTATTTCTGCCACTAAATGGGTTGTAAAAATGCATGAGTCAATCATTGAATGAGACAGAATGGAAGCATGTGAAAAGCTCAGGGAAACTTGTCTTCACCACTGAATATGTACCTTAAAGCCACAAACCATATTGATTTCTCTTAAAGATGCATGCAAGGTGCATACAAGGACTCTCTATTGCAGCAATATTTATATAGGGATAGCAGCAAAATTGTAAATAACATAGATATCCAAAAGAAAAAATGATTAAAAATCTTGTAGTATGGCCATTAAAAGCAATGCTACTGAAATGTACTTGTCATAGCAAAGTGCTTTGGAAATTATGTCACAACGTAAAACAAAAATGCCAACATACAGAAGTATTTATGTGTTACAATCTCAAGTTTGTGTGAATATACACAGTTAAAGTGAAGGTTGGAAGGAATACTCTGAGATGTTAAGAGTTCTCTGAATGGTAAAATTACCCATGCATATTCCTCCCTTTATACTTTTGTGTTTCTCTAAATCTTGTCCAAGAACGGTATATTTAACAATTGAAAAAGCACATGGTTGATATTTTTTGTGCTTATCTCTCAACTTCAGTACAACTGAAAACATATTTCATTCAATTTATGGTGACTTCAAAGTGCATACCTGTTCTGTCTGTGGTGGAGCCTGGAACCCTGTGGGGAAGAGGTTTTCTGCTTGGCTCAGCCCCAGGCCAGGCAAAGGGCGAAAGGGCTCCTTCATCATTTGTTCACCAAGCCTTTGGGCCAGTATCCACCCTTCCTGTCTCTCCTAATGCCTATCTCTATTTTCTTGTTCAATAAGGAAGTGAAGGGGGCAGGGGAGGGAAGAGAGAGAGAGAGAGAGAGAGAGAGAAAGAGAGAGAGAGAATCACACACGAGAGAGCGCTCTCTAAACTCTTTTCCCCATAGGACTGCAATAAAGGAGCATATGTATCAACTAAAAAAAAAAATCCTTGGCAACAAAAGCTTTTTAATTGAACACAGTCTCTTCAGCCAACTTATGTAAATTTTATCCCAATTTTGGGCATCTATTTTGAGCATGAAGCGAAGCGGTATGAATCTTGCCCTAAAATTGTGCTTAACAGAAGGGGTGACGCCATATGGGTGCCATGTTATGAGCGCCTGTCACCCGCTCACCGAGATGAGAAACTACAGGTTAAAATTGCCTTCCTCCTGGCTCAGGGGCTCTCCAGGGTGGGCAGTGCTTTGGCCTCAAGGGACAGAGTGGCAAGCTAACATTTGCCTAGGGCTGTGTCACCACAGGTGTCTGGAGGAAGTATAGGATGAAGGAGAAAGGAGGCAGCAGCTGCTGGTAGCGGGTGGCAGAGTGCTTGCTTCTATCCCTGAATGAGCTGGAGTCAACATCAACAGCAGTGGGAATCTGACCCACCCTAGGAAACGACTGCCAGCAGTGTCAGAGGTGTCCTTGGCAGTAATTAAACTAACCCTGAACAACTGCCTTGTGCAGGAGTTGGGCACAGGAAGAAGGGTGATGACCTGATATCACTGCTCCTATTAAGAGATGACTGGGGAACTAGGGAAGACCGGGGCTCGCTGTGAGCAAGCTCACGGTGCCGGATTCTGAGCACACCTGGGCCCATTCTCCCTCTCTGCATGAGGTCTGTCATGCAGTCATTACCTTCTGCAGGATTTTTGCTGCAAGTCAGGAAAATATGGATAGAGAGGACTGCAGGCTGCATGGCTATATGCTACAGATAGCTTCTAATAAATGAGGTTCTAAGATGGCTTATAAGACTGTGTATGTGTGTGTGTGTGTGTGAGAGAGAGAGAGAGAGAGGCTGACTCATTCACAGAGAGAGAGAGACACAGAGACAGACAGGGAAAGTGATAGCTCACACCATGCAGTCGTTGTGAAAGGTGTCACTAACCAGCAGAGCCACCTAGAATCCTTCTCACTTTCAAAGTTGTTTTGAAGAAAATTGAGACGATGTATGCGAAACATTTATAATGTTTGGGACATACAAATTATCAAAAATATCAATTATTGGTGGTGGTTATAGTAGCATTACTGTTTTATCTGCAACTCGATACAATGGGTATTTGAGAAAACCTTGTTAGGTAGGGTGCTAAATTAGGTATTAAAGACACATGTGGCCTTTGAAATATATGGATACACAAATTCATTAGTATAGACAATATTAGAAGTGTGAAAATTGTAAAGAAGTCATATAGAAAGGAAAAAAGTTAAAATGGTTAGGGTGTCTAAAAAGGGTTTTAAAGGATGAATAGGAGTTTTCTATATAGACAAGAAGCAGAAAAGGAAGGGCATGGCAGGTGAAGGAGTTAATCAACTTGGATAGCCAGAGAATTTCCAGAGAATAAATGAGAAGAGGTGGATAGCGGCTGAGAATGGAAAGCCTGTCAGCAATGGAATAACACTTTTAAACAAATTACTCTGCAGTAAAGAGCCACTGGATGTATGTTTCTATTATCAAACTCATCCAACTGTACTGAAAGCCATATACATTTGTCTTCCCTACAGAACTGTGACTTCCTTGAATGAAGAGATGTTCCTTACTGTTTTTTAACCCTTGTGCCTAACAGACACTGGGTACTCAATATTTGTTGAATAGCGACTCAATTCAAATCATTTCCAATCAGGAGTTCCTGACCTCAGAGTTAGACACCCCTCCAGGGCTGGTCAGTGTTGTAGGATGCTGAGTGGCTCTTCTCCCTGTGTATCGAGAAGGAGACCAGAGTGAGATAATAAGATTTTATGGGATACCAAACGTAGGGTGATTGCGGGTGGTCCTAGGATCATTTTCTCAGCATGATCTTTTTATGAACAAAGGATAATTTCATTGAGAAGACTGGGCTGAAGCATCATGCTAACTGGAATATTTTTGCTAAGAAATGGAGGGCACGTTGATGTAAGCTAGTTTTGGTTATTGTTGCTTAGTTCTTAACTATGAGGCTAACACAGGTTAGTTTCACTTTTGGCCTGAGGGAGTAGCTTTGACATCAGGGAGAAGGCCCTTCCCCTGCCTCTTGCACAGCACATTGGTTTGAATTGGCTTCTTCCTTGAACACATCACAGGGCAGGTTTCTAGGCCCTGGGAAGGTCCCTGCACAGGCCCATGGCCTCGGTCCATAGACTCTAAGTTCATTGAGGGCAGAAAGGAAGTATAATGTTATTTACGCATCTTGTGTTTTGACACTTAGGCTTTCTAAGTATTCGCTGAATTGAGTGAATAAAAAATAAAAACAGATAAACACATTTATGTGTAGCCTGTTACATGCCAGTCACTGTTGCAGAGGTTTTGTTTAACTTCCACAGCAAGCCCATGAGGTAGATATTTCTGCAAATACATGCCAATGGCATGAGGGTAGACAAGTCAGGCAGAAGCAACTCTGTGCCCAGCCATGAAGGAGGGGCTTACAAACTGGGCTTTCTCTTGGGAACAGAGCAGTAGGCATGGGAGATGACTCC